>NC_141991.1:39013763-39354263 GCF_049901715.1 Pseudonaja textilis
TACATATCTCTCTCCTGTATAATAGAGGGTCTAATGCTTTCCAGTGTGAAACTTGTGAAGTGGAAGTGAACCTGCAGAAAAGACTTATAACTGCTCTCAGCAATAGAAGAGCAGTTCACAGAAAGAAAACAGCATACGTGGTGTGCTGTTTTGCAAACAGATAAACAACAGAGAGTTTCTGAAGAATTGGTTTGCTTCTTCAGGCAGAACTGTTTAGTCATTTGTATGAGTGAGTGAATTTGTGTTCGCATGTGACCAGAGATGGGAGGTTTGGAAGAAATGAGTGGAAATGACTAAAACTTTGGGGTGGGGGTGGGGGATTAAAGATTCATACTGACCCTTGCATGAGCTTCTAGGCAACTAATCTTGCCTTGATCCTATCTTACACCAAGGGTGGATCCATTTCACTTTCTTTAACCGTGCTTTCCTGATTCAGTCCCCACCCCCTAGTCCAGACATGCTTTAGTAAGGATGTCAAAGGCCCATAGGCCTCTCCTTTGCATTGATTTCTGCATGCCAGAGATTTGGACAGGGTGCAGCTCACCAAAAGAAAAAAAAAAAGCCAGTGTGGAAAACAGACGGGTGAGCAGAGTTCTTGGAAACCACTCCTAGTGCACACATACCCACAGAGACATGCTGAAATGGTTATTCAAATCACAGTGAGGGTGAGGTTTCAGAATGTTTGGCAGTTACACCCAATGTGTGAGAAAAGATTTACAGTCAAGGGAAGGTGTTCTTGGTAAAATATCAAGGAAAGAGCTAAGATTGAATTTAGGGCATTGGTTTGACAGAGTCCCTGCCTACAATCCCCTTCCAGTTCACCTCCTCTCTTGCTTAACTGAGATAATACACAGAGAACATTCGTTTCACTAATCCATTCTTAACCAAAGGTTGCATGTCCTGTGTTGTTCAGAAAGTCCCTAGTGATCTGTGACCTTTGAATTGTACTCTGGGGGTTCTACCCTTGAATCAGTTTACTGCAGCAAAAGCTTCAGATTATCATTTTCCCCCAGCAACATGTTAATGTAGCTATTTTTATTTATAAAATTATTTATAAAATTTATTTGCTGATGATCTCACCACGAGATGACTCCAGAATGCTCCTAAAGTCCATTAATGAACAGCACCCCTTATTTGCCATTAGATATTTTCCATATGATAGCATCAATACATCCTTGCTTCTTTTAAAAGTCTATAGAGATACTCAGTCATCCAGGTCATGGTTGTCCCAAAGATGCTTTTTCAGGAGGCAATTGGACTTTCTTATTTTTTTTTTCCTATTAAAGACGTTTTGCTTCTTATCCAAGAAGCTTCTTCAGCTCTGACAGGATAGTGGGAAATGGAAGGATTTATATTCCTTGCAGACAGCTGGTAATTTGCATCCCTTTAGAGGGTTGTTGAAGCACTTGGAGGTTTATCTGTGTTCTCAGGATCACCTTGCTTCTTCTACTTCTTCATATTATCACTGCACAATGCCTGCGGGAAACATCTATGCTTACTCTCCCAGCAGCAATCACCACACTGTGGAGATGGAAAAACAATGTTTTCAGCATCCAGCAAAAATACATGGTGGAGGATTCAAGATTTTGCTTGAGCTCAGTTATTATACTTTTCCTACTATCAGATGTGGTTTAGGGCCATCAGTTGAAATAATTTTAAAAGGGAGCTGGACAAAATTGTAAGGGTCAGTCTTCAATGACAATGAATCTCAAAGGATGTTTGCTACCATGTTTATTTTTATTTTATTTATTTATTTATTAAACTTATATGCTGCCCATCTCCTTTTTTTCAGAGGGACTCTAAATGGCTATCTGAAAGATCCATAGAGCAACAGAGGTGGAGGGTTGTCACCCTCTTATCTCTATTTATGATTTGCCTCAATGCCCTTGTTGGCCAGTGTGGGACTGTGAAATACTAGACTCAAGAATCTTTGGCCTGGCTTATCAGGACTTTTTTTTAAGTTTTAATGAGAATATACTGGTATCGCTATTGTACAATTATTCAATAAAGGAGAATATTTGTAGCCAAGGGTTAAAATGAAAGGATCCTTGGTGTTTTCTGAACTTGGTTGTTTTCTTGCAGATGTTTCATTACCCAAACCAGATAACATCACCAGCAACTTACCAGCACTGATGAGGTTACCTAGTTTGGGTAATAAAACATCTTCAAGAAAACAACCAAGCTCAGAGAGCACCAAGGACCCCTCTGTACAATTCTTATTCTTACTGAGTAAATTTCTGCCCTTCTCCTCTGTGTCTTTGATTCCCCCCTCCCCTCTCCTATCTGGAAAAATACATAGTTTACAGGTTGAAGGCAGTGCTTTTCTGTACAGGGAGAAGATTGGGAGTGCCTATTCACATTTCACAGGGTTGACCCTTCGCAAAATACTTGAAAGATGAGATGACAAGGAGTTAAGTCCTCTTGTTTGCGGAATCCCTGCGTTATCTGATAGGGCAAGGGCCAGGAATAGCAGCACCAATGCTTGTTCTAATGAGGAAAGTTCTGAGTGCAAAGCTTAAATTGGAAGCTGTGATGGCTGATTCAGAAAGAGATCTTGGGATTGTGGCTTAGTGGAAATGTGAACAAAACTGAGACAGAGATGGTTGATGGGTTCATTTTTAAATGTAGTAATATTGTGTGAAATATAATTAACCAACACAATAGTGCCATCTTACAAATATACATTTGGAATAATATGATCCTTCTAATTTCCCAAACTCAAAAAAAAATGTAATGATGGATTACAGATTATTATTATTTTTAGCAGGTTGTAGCAAGTCTTTTAAGGACATTTCAGTGTTTCCACTTAGAAAACAAAAACACGAAAGTAAGTTATTATTGAGTCCTCTAAAAGATAATATTATAAGGGTGAATTAAATGTTAAATTTCTCCCTCTCTCGTGATGTGAGAGTCTGGACTCCTTCAGGGAGATGATTTTTTTTTAAAAATGGCAAACAAAACAATCAGTATAAATATAAACTCTAGGATTCATTGACACAAGGAATGGGGTATCCACCAGCACAATGGTTCTGTAATATGTCAGTGAGCTTCCAATTACTTCCTTTCAAAGATAATCCTATTTGGAACTACTGTATTTCCCTGTGTTTTCTTACTGCTTAAAGATGATACTAATAATTTTAGTTTCAAGTGTATTTCAACCATTTGTCTGTAAAAATACAAATAATTTTGGTTTGTTCTAGACTTCTAAAACTTTATAGTTAAAATCTTTTTACTACAAAAGGAGAGTTCTGTTTTGAAGAAAAAAGGAAATTTTGTCACTAGGATGCTATTGAAAAACAATTAAAAATGGAAAGAGTTGAAAGGCACCACCTCTCGGTGTAGAACATCCCTGAAAAAGATGACCATCCATCCTTTGTTTGAAGACATCTACCAAAGGAGATCTCATCATGCCATGTGGCAGTCTTGCTGTTGACAGCTCATATTATCAGGAAGGTCTGGCTGAGGTTTAGCTTGACACTAAAACTTCCTTACAGTTTTAGTATAGTTTTAACACACTGGGTCTAGTCCTGTCCCCTGAGACAACATAAAATAAGTCCACTCCCTTTTCATTGTGACAACTTTCAGATCAGTGGTGGGATTCAATTTTTTTTACTACTGGTTCTGTGAGCGTGGCTTGGTGGGCATGGCAAGGGAAGGATACTGTAAAATCTCCAGTCAGAGGTGGTATTTGCCGGTTCTCTGAACTACTCATAATTTCTGCTACCGGTTCTCCAGAACTGGTCAGAGCCTGCTGAATACCATCTCTGTTTCAGATATTTGAAGTCTACTGTCATATCTGCCTTTCATTGTCTTTCCCTTAGGTTAATTCCTTCTCAATTCCTTCAACAATACACCATAAGTCTTGTTTTCAGATCCTTCATTTTGGTAGTTCTCTCAATTTGCTGGTCTGTAGTGCCCAGAAATACTAGACCCAGAATTCCAAGGAAGGTTTGAGTTAGACAGTGGTCCTATAAATGCAATGCAAGATAACATCTGCCTTTTTAACAGTTGCATTACAGAGCTGACTTTTATTTAACTTGAGAGCATCAAGGCCATCCAGTTTTTGTTCATATGGACTTTTGCTGAGCCCGTTCCTTTCTATCTTATACTTGGGTCTTCCATTTTCCGTCATAGGGAGAAAGTTTATTTCTCTCTATTAAGTTCTATCTTAGTCATAATCCTATGCTCACTCCTGCTTCTAAAGTGATAGCAATGCCTATCAGGTTTGTGCCCTCTGCAAACATTGATGACAATGTTGAATAATTCAAGGTTGGGACAAAATCGTGTGGCACTCATTTCACTACTTCACAAGCTGAAGTGTAGCCCTTTTGTGGAACATCTAGCCCACAGTTTACCATTTTATTTTTAATATTTCCCATAAACCTCAACTAATTCTGAGTTTAGCTTTTCTGACAGTTTCTGAACACTACCTTACAATGTTTTTTTGGCTACATTCTCCTTGGCATTTCGGCCACCCTCCTTCCATTTCCTGCATATATCTCTTTTTGCCTTTCCTGTTTTAGAGAACTTTGCTTGTGTCCATGTTGGTCTCTTTAGATTTCTCCAATTTTTCTTTCTTGGGACGATTGTTTCTGATTTCAGTATCTCATTTCAGAGAGTTTCCTATTCTTCTTGGGCACTTTCTGCTTTCAGAATTTCAAGCCATTGGATCTGGCCTACTTTCCCTCAGAGTTCTTTCAAAACTGCTGTTTGAAAAGTCCAGTATGCAGGTTTGACTCTTCTCAGTTCCTCCTCCTCTGGATTTCACAAATTTAAGGATAACTCAATCACTTTCCCCAGGGTGTGAGTCACTAAACTTGCTAATCATGTTATAAAAAATACTGGCTCTTTCAAGTGACATTCTGAGCTCAAGCCCACCATGGCTACATCTCAGAATGAGGTCATAGTTTTTATCAAGCAAGAATAGCTCAGTACTGAAGGTTTTCTAAACTGACGGGCAGTGGTTTTCTTTTTTTCCCATCACATGGCACCTTTGTTTTTTGGTAGCCGAATGCCAAAAAATAAAGCCACACAAACCATGTTTTAGAACACAAATGTCCTTTCTTTCTCATGGAGGCTCTCATAGTTGCTTTCATTCTCTCATCACCCCCTTTCTTGTCTCAGCTGCATATGGCAGATTGCATGCCTTAAAAACCAATAATTCTATTCCTATTAAAATCAGTAGTGCTGGCCATGATTGTTTGCTAATTTTTACTCATTTTTCTCTGCCGGAATCAAGGCTAAGGGTCAGCATTGGGGGGGACTCAATTAGTTGTATGCATCAACTGAAGCAGCACCTGACGATTTTTTTCCAGGTAGGAAAGGAAAGATATTTCTCTTTATTATTTTTTAACCATCACAGAATCAATCTTGTGGGTGTATTCAGCAAGTTCTGACCAGTTCTGGAGAACCAGTAGCAGAAAATTTGAGTAGTTTGAAGAACTGGAAAATACCACCTCTGACTAGCCCCGCTCCTATCTATTCTCTGCCTCCCGAGTCCCAGCTGATCTGCTGGGTCTTTTGTTGTCCTGCACAGGAGAACGGAGCTGAAAAGCAGGTTAGTGGGGTGGGGACGGAATGGTATTTTGCAGTATCCTTCCCCTGGAGTGGGGTGAGAATGGAGATTTTACGGTATCCTTCCCCTGCCATGCCCACCAAGCCACACCCATCAAGCCACACCACATCCACCAAGCCATGTCCACAGAACCGGTAGTAAAAAAAAATTGAATCCCACCACTGGTGTGTATGTTTGTAAGGCAGAGAGAGTGACCCAGGTTGTTTCCTGGGCAGTTGACCCAGGTTGTTTCCTGGCCTTCTATAATCCTACTGCCATGATTTAATAACTTCAGTGTATGGTGTTTTTGCTGGCTACTATTGTCTATGCATCTTTTATCTGCAGATCTGTCTGCAGCCACAGAATCTAGGAGAATGAAAAATACCCTCCAGTCATTTTGCTCTTACTTTCTGGAGAACCAGTGTAGACCAGGGATAGTAGATAAAAAGTGTATACCACATTAAGAAACAGTCTCATTCAAAGAAAAATATGCTGAGAGTCCTGTACAATGCCTCATTGTTCTCAAGAATAAATAAATAACAACAGGTGTTAGCTGCAATGCAATAATGATGTCAGAACTACTTATCAATAATTTCTTCGATATGAAAGATGACAAAGATTTACATTTTGGTAGAGGCAGAACAAAGGGGTGCAACTATTCTGGTTTTTCTTGATCTCTCAATGGCTTTTCATACCATTGATCACAATATCCTTATGGACTGGCTACCGGATCAGGGAGTTTTACTGGCTGTTCTTTCTTGTAGCCAGTTACATTTAGAGTTGATAGCACAAAAAATCCAGACTGAAGCATATGATTTTTGAGGTGCTTTAAGGCTTGGCATTCTTGCTTTGATTGCTTAATGTCCACATGAAACTGCCGAGTGAGGTCACCTGTTGACATGGGTAAGGTATCATAGGTATGCTGATAATATTCAACTGTATATCGTGACCTCTGCTTGACCAAGTTCAACTGTTGAGGTCACACATCAGTATCAGGAGGATGGAGAAGAACAGATTCAACCTTTACGCTTACAAGATAAAGCCTGGAGGGTATGACTGGCTCAAGGTCACCTATCCTGAAAGTTTCTTCATCACTGATAGAGTTGTTAGTAGCATGGAGCTTGATTAACTGAGGAAGCGACTCCTTCTTATCATTCCTGTCTGTTCTTTAAAATTTGACCTAGCATTTGAGAAGGGGTACCATATTCCCTTCTCACTTTTCTCTTCTTAAAGTTAAACATTCCCCATTGTTTCACTCTGATCATCATTTTTAACCTCATGATCTTTTTTTTCTTTTGCTATTCAGTGAACCTGTTTCAGTTTGTTCATTCTTTAAAATGTGTTATCCACAACTAGACTCCATACCTGAGGTGGAGTCTGAAATATAGAGCATAAAACAGATTACTTCCCATGATTTAGAAATAATGTTTCTGGTTATTAAGCCTGCATTTACAGTGTTTATAGTCACAGAGGCCTTTTCATGTTCATTGCTGAGTCATATTTAGTTTCTTATCAAATGCTGTTCATTGTGGCACCCATTTGATTCTTCCCTTTATTTTAATGAGAAACTGTTAATGAGTACTCTGAGTACAATTTTCAAGCCAGTGATGTGTTTATTTAATTGTCATTCCATCCATCCCTGCCTAATTATTTTGTTAATTAATGGAGTTATTTGCCATGTGCTTTGCTAAAATCAAGATATATTGTATTTACAGCATTCCCACATTTTATTATCTGATTAAAAATTAGATAAGGCTGGTCAAGTAAAACTTGTTCTTGATAAAATCCATGCTGACTTCCAGAAATCACTGTATTATTTTAAAAGTTCTGTCAAATCAATCACTTTATGCTCTAGAATCTTCCCAATTACCAGCATTAGTTTGATTGGTCTATAGATCCTTTGATCCTTCATTCCCACCTTTTGAAGAATAAGGACAAAAGTTACTCTTCCCCAGTCACCTGATACATCCAAACTTTATTAAAAATATATATATAATTAATATGTGGAATTCACCTGGTCCTAGAAATTTAAATTTCCTGAATGTAAACATGTATTTTCTGACAGCACTTAGGTCAATCTCATGATTTAATCCTGCCCTTTCACCTTACTGTTCAAAATTACCAGTTGGAATACACACACACACACACACACACACACACACACACACACATATATATATATATAGCAGCTGCAAGCTCACATTACTCTGAGAAGCACAGAGCCGAAGACACAAGCCTGAAGATGATGAATGAGACTTCATTGAAACGTTGCCTAGATATTTCCAATCTTACGCGGGAGAAAACCCGAATAATCATATATATATAGTTTTTGCGGGTACTTACATGTATGGTATTCAGCTTTGTTCGGGTATTTTCCCACGTCATTATAGTTGTACTTTTAAAATTGTAGCAACGTTTCGGCAAAATCTGCAGAACTTAAGAAAACATTAGGACTCCAAGATTACAAGATTTTGTGAGCATGTTTTTCTTTTTCTTAGTCCCTTTCATCAACCTCCGTATTTTGTTAACTTTAGCAACAGAGTCTGGAAAAAGATGGAGAATGGGCCAGAGGGATAATTTCTTTTGCACAAGCATACCTCATTAAATCTCCCTGCATTATGGATTTTGTGGTTTGCATAGTTTTTATAAACAGTCAATGAAGCAGCCTACAGTCTGAATTCATCTACCCTACTTTTTAATTTGTGTGATTTAATCTGCTCCCTTTGTTAACAAGTCCTACAAGGCATTGAAATCTGGATGCTCAGGTACTACTGGAAAATGTTTTCCTACAGCTTCCCTGTCTTACTTCCTTACTACACGATTTATGTAACTTCCTCCATAGAGTTCAAACTCACAGTAGAATTAGGTATGGTCCATTGTTTTTTTCCACTTTATCCTCATCAGAATGTAGAATGTGACAGGATTTTCTACTGTTAGAAAAGAACATCTCACAGTAAGAGCAATTTGACAGTGGAGCCAATTATACAGAGGAATAGTGAGCTAGTGGATATGTACAAACCAAGGCTGGACAGATCTCTGTGTGAGTTGCTTTGATTTTGATACCTGGGCTAGGTAAGGAATTGGTGATTTCAATGGCACCTTCTAGCACTAAGATTCTGTGACACTATTTTGCAAAATAGATTAAGGAGGAAAAAATATGTATAGCAATAGCAATAGCACTTAGACATATATACCACTTCACAGTGCTTTACAGTGCTCTCCAAGCAGTTTACAGAGTCAACATATTGCCTACAACAATCTGGGTCCTCAGTTTACTGACTTCAGAAGAATGCAAGGCTGAGTCAACCTTGAGCCTGGTGAGAATTGAACTGCTGAACTGCTGAACAGCTGGCAGCAGAAGTAGCCTGCAGTACTGCATTCTAACCATTGTGCCACTACAGCTCTTGTATGTATAGCATTATACACGGGGCACAAAACTTGAGTATGAATATTTGTTTTTCTCCTTCCCCTTCTTGAAATTTGAGGACCCAGGATCATACAATGAAGTGGAAAAGGGAGAGATTCTGAATATAAAAAAGGATATAATTATTTATGCCACATATAATTAAATTATACAGTATTCCCATGCAAGATATAATGATGGATGCCAGTTTAGATGGTTTTAAAAGAAAATGGGATAGAGGAACATGCAGTTTGGGGATATTAGTTATGTTGGCTATAGTTCTCTAGTATCCATTTTCCATGAAGAAGAAAAGGAGGGAGGGAGGGAGGGAAGGAGGGAAGGAGGAAGGGAGGAAGGGAGAAAAGGAGGAAGGAAACCAATCTATTCATATCTTCTGGGATCTGGTTAGTTGCAGAACAGAGGACTAGCCCAGGCAAGTCTTTGACCAGATCAGAACAGCAATTTAGGGTTATTTTTGATTTGATCCGCGAACCAGCTGTTCAACTGTCTGCCTCACTCAGTCCTGGGACTTCTTTTTTCTTCACACCATCTTGCCAGAGGGATTATCTTTCACCTAGCAAGCCTCTATATATGAATACATAATCTCTGCCATAGAAACACGATATCTTGTTTTCAAATACTGTAGATGTTTAATCCATCATTTCCTCCACATTTAAGAATCTCTATCAGCTCTCCTCTTAAGATTCAATACAAATGTAGGAAGAAATATTTGGTTAGTGCAAACAGGGAATATTTGTCACAAGCAGTACTAACACACTGGAAGAAACAACAGAGAATAAATTCTTTGACATATGCCAATTAGTTTGGATTTCCAGTTTAGCACATGCTCTGAAATGAAGATTCTTTGATGTTATGCAAATTAAACCCTCTAGTAGTTAACACAGAGAGTCCAGTTTCCTTTCTCTTTGGGGCTGTCAAAGGGTGAAGGCAAGGTCATATGAGGGATTTTAAGAATTGTTCTGATGGTTTTGATCTCTGTCTAATCCTCTGTGTTGTAGCTAATTAGGCACAGCAGCTCCAAGGTGGACTTAGAAAACCAGGTTTTTTGATCAAGTCATGCTGGTCAAATGAAGAGTTCCATCCTGGGAAATGAAGTGCTACTAATTAGTCTGTTACCAAATGCACTCATTGACTTCAGACTCTCAGCAGTAGGGCACTTTTCTCAATTTGGGTCACTCCATCTTGGGCATCCAGATTTGAAAATAAGTTATTTTGATGGTGGCTGACCTAGGTCGTAAGAATGGATTATAACCCGCATTCCTAGAGAGGGGCGATTTGAAGCACAACCTGAATGATGGGAAACTTATTGCACAGTGCTCTATGCCCTTTTCCTTCACAAGTTGGCAACAGGTTTAAAACACCACCAAAAGGGATTTCTAAACATTTTTTGTTAGCTAAACTGTCATGTATTGTAACCATTTTATTCTCTTTCAAATTCTTGCCTTCAATCTTCAATAACTTGGTTTGGCCATAGAAACATGTTTTCTTCTTTTTTTAAAAAAAAAAAAACCTATTAGACTTTGAATCTTTAAAAAGTCTGCATGAGGGAAAAGGAAGATTATAGAAATGCAATTCTGTAGGAAAATGTTGACAGGAAAATAATTAATGATTTGATCGTCTATCTCCTACCCACCACCCACCTGATAAAAACTCTACATATCCAGGTAGTTTTCTTGGCAGTCATAATGAAATGGCAATATCCAGTTTTGTCACTACTATGTTCATGGAAATATAGACAGGAGAGGTTTGATTGGCAGATGTCAAAAGCAGTGGTGGGATTCAAATTTTTTTACTACAGGTTCTATGGGCATGGCTTGGTGGGTGTGGCAGGGGAAGGATACCATAAAATCTCCAGTCAGAGGTGGTATTTGTTGGCTCTCTGAACTACTCAAAATTTCTGCTACCGGTTCTCCAGAACAGGTCAGAACCTGCTGAATACCATCTCTGGATAACTGGAGGATGGCAGTGGAGCCTTTCATGGGACATTATTCAAAACTGTTGCTTAACTACTTGCCTGCCATACTCCATCCAGAGATCCATTTGCCTCACATCAGGAATTTATGGAATCCAGAAAAATGTTATTTTGCTACTGGAAAAAAAAGCAATGACTTTAATCTGTGGAATAAAAATGTTCATATTTAATATAGTTCATGCATATTACACAAAGCTATACTTTTGAGAGTGAAGGACAGAGGAAGCTGAAATCAATATATATGTTCAAATTACTGCATCTGAAGTTTTTCACATGTTCTGGATGGATTTTATGATAATGTAATTCTGAAGCTTCAAGATGGAACAACTGCTAAAGGAATGGCATAGCCTGATGCTTGTAAGCTGCTATAGGTTAATTTTGCATTGGAAATTGTTCCACAATGAAACAGGATGATGAAAAATCTGGCATCAATTGACTCTTCTATTTCAATTAGCTTTTGCCAGTCTGGCACCATTAGGATGAGCTGAGACACAACTCTAGTCATTCTGTTGGCACATCCTCCAAAAGTCACCAAATGGCCTTATACTTTTTTTTCTCTTCTTTAATGTACAAGTACTTGGGAGAACAAAATGACTTTTTAAAAAATGGCACAATGCTGGATACAAGGCCATGATGCATTTTAAAATGCCCTAATATGCTGGAAACCAAAGAAGAAAAAGTGCATTTTAATATATCCGTAACCAATCCTGTCATCATCATCATCCTGCAGTGAATGTGTAGGGTTTAGTGTCTATGTACAGCAGGTGACAAAGTGAAGAGTCGGTAGCTGAAATTATGGCTTCCACACCCTTCTATTGTAATGGGAAATGAGAAGAGTTCTGGATGATTCAACACAGACTCCATGGAGAAGATCACCTAGTTCTAGCTTGAGAGATTATGTATCGGATGATCTGAAAGACTTCTGTCTGTGAGTCAGGGTAATAGGTAATTGTTGTGCAAGGTATCTCCTCATGTGAAAGCTTTGAGTTTGTGTGCCAAATTAGGCTTATTCATCTTCTTTCAGTTCATTTGCCCCCACTTGCTGTTAGACTGCATTGTCTTCTAAATCACACGGGCTATTGATGGGTTGCTGTGAATCAAAATGAACCAGTGTAGTTGTGTAACACATTTCACTAAAAATTAAAATATTTGTAAATGATTGTTCTTTCCATGAAAAGTAAAGAGGCTGAGCAGGATTACTGTTCTAATGCAAAGGTATTTTGGGATAAAACCACAGTGCACTGATGTGTTCTCGTGGTACAATGAGTTACCAAAGATGATTGAATTCCTATTTTATTTGGAATCGAAGATGAAATCCATAGAATTACATGGGCTTTAGATCTTCACAAGTATGCTCTGCCACAAAATCCCTTTGGAGATTGCGTGTGAATTGTGCTAAGCTACTAATATCTCTGGTACCCAAACTGTGTTGTACAAAGGGAATAGTTTCCACTGAGGAGTGGACATTCTTCTCTGCCTGATTTACAACACAGATGACTTTCATTGTAGGAATTTGAAAAAAAAAAAAAAAAGATGGGTAGATCTATGGACTAAGCAAGATAAAATACCGACCTAAGTTAACCCAACAGTAACAAAGAAGATTTCAACCCTCCAAAGAGTCTTGTAGGTATAAGGAAACAGTCCTTTTCTACAGACTTTTTAGTTCTTGGGCCAACTTGTTAATGAATCAGATGTTTGGGGATAAATTCAATAATTATTATGCATTTAAAACTTGAAATTGTAAAATTGATTTTGGAATTCAAGGTACATCTGATACTGAAGTCCTAAGAGATGGGTTTAACAGGATCAGGAGGTCAAATGGGAGAGTATTACAAAGATTAGTGATTTTGCCTGTTTTTAGGTTCAAGATTTTACACTTGAATAAACCAAAATTGCAGCACATTTGCTGAAATATTCCGACATAGTTATTCATTTTTATTCTTCTTCTCCTCCAGGAAATTTCACATGAATCCAAATGATTCTTCATCCATTTTATTGCTATAACAACTATACAAGAGTATAAGGAGATAAATAGCTAGTGGGACAAAGTGAACTTCAAGCTAAACAGGAAATTTCATTATCCAAATCAAAGATTAGAACCTCAGTATTTATGTGTACCTATCAACCTAAATTGTACATACATGTTTGCCACAATCTAAATTCATGGCATGTACTTGGAATTTAGACCTGCATAAATGAGTATTAATGGGGATGGCCTTGTGTCAAGGAGAGAAATGACAAAACACATGGCATGGTCATGCAAACTTGACCCCTTCTATGTTTGCATGTGATATCAAGATACTGATACCAAAAAGGCAGAGCTTCAGTCATGATGTCATGATTGACATTTTGGCATCATTGTGGTAGCTCTGGAAAACCTATCTCTCCATACAGTTTGATTTCCAAATAATGTCAATCCTACAGTAGCTTTTAGAAGCAGCTGCAAGATTGGATTACAAAGCAGGGCTGTTTCTGCCACAATATCTTTACCTTTCTGTCTGACTTTTTCATACACAGCACCAAAGAGCAAACAAAATTGGTAGGAGGATTATCCTTTCCTACCCCTACCCTCCCACCTGGCCTCTGTACATGTACTTTTGAATTTGGTTGAGATGTTGGCACTAGTCACACAGTGTTGCTGTGTTTTCTGGCCTAACATTGATGGTTAAATCTCCTGTCAGTGATTAATGATAAACATGGCTTAGCCTGCTGTACAAGCATAGTAAATTAATAGATAGCTCATTTCTGAGTTATTGGAAGCAGCATATATGTTCATAAAATGTGTAAAAAAAAAGCTGTGCAGACAACTTTTTGCATGCCATTTTTACATCCCTTGGCTTACCAGGTTATAAAATAACTAGTTAAAGGTCTTTAGTACATGTCTCTTTCATCAATAATATAGTCAGCTCTTGAACTTGTTTGCTCAGTTTTTAATTCAAATGCTAAAATTACACTCATATTAAGATTGGCTCTGCTTATTATACTATACAGAGAGCATTTGGAAATAACACATTCCAACTTGAAAGGCATTAGTTGGATGATTAACCTGTCGTGGCAGCATATATTTGGGGCTGAATTTAATTTTTCATTCCTATAAAGTGGGCTGGGTCAGAAAGTTTATAAAATCTTCCATTTTCCAATCTTGTTCCTGCAAAACTGCTTCTTTTCTGTTGCTTTTATGTCCTAGGAAATGAAGTTATCTTTGCTGAGTGATATAGTTTTTGAAAAAACAATAGAGAGAACAGGCAAAATGATGATTTTATTTACTTATTTGTTTCCATCTACTCATGATTCTCTCATCCATTAATTCTCATGGCAAAATTAGAACAATCCACAGTATGGTATATCAGTCCTACATGTATAATATCTGTGACAGCTCTTTAAAGATCTTATTAATTTCTAAACCATGAATAATAAAGTCATAAAAATACTAAAGGTTTAGAAGTGAATGCTTGTTCATGTATATAGATTTTTAGATTTCTCTTAATAGCAGATGTGAGTGTGAAGCCTATCTCTCAGAAGGAGAAAGTTCTACTACATTGATGCTACTCTACAGAATGCCATGGGTCTACTTGTTTCTAGCTGAGCTTCCTTTCAAGATGACATCTAATATAATAAATCCATGAAGATGAATTATCATATTCCTCAAAGATGCCATTGAGAGAGGAATGAAAATATATCAGAACTATGTTTTCAGAACCTCACCTTCCTTGTAAAATTCATCAGGATGCCATAATGTATGGTATCAAAGCCACAAAATAACAGAGTTGGAAAGGACTTTGGAGGTCTTTTAGTCCAACCCTTATTCAAGTAAGAAAACCTATACATTTTAGACAAATAATTGTCCAATCTCTTCCTAAAATTTCCAGTGTTGGAGTATCCACAACTTCTGGAGGCAAGTCATTCCACTGATTAATAGTTCCAATTGTCAGGAAATTTCTCCTTAGTTCTAGGTTGCTTCTCTCATTGAGAAACCGTACTCAACGAGTAGTCCTTAATGGGTCTAAGTCTACATGGAGGGAAGTAAGCAGTGGGGTGCCACAAGGTTCCATCTTAGGCCCAATACTCTTCAATATCTTCATGAACGACTTAGTTGAGGGAATAGAAGGGGAACTTACCAAATTTGTAGATGATACTAAGCTGGCAGGAAGAGCTAACACCCAAGAAGACTAGAACACTGGGCCATATCTAACAAAATGAAATTCAATGTAGAGAAAAGTAAAGTCCTACACTTAGGCAAGAAAAACCAAAAGTACTCATACAGACTGGGTGAAACCAGGCTCAATAGCACTAACTGTGAGAGGGATCTTGGAGTCTTAGTGGACAACCAGCTAAATATGAGCCAGCAGTGTGCAGCAGCAGACAAAAAAACCAATGCAATCCTAAGTTGCATTAACAGAGGGATACAATGAAGTATTCTTTTTAAATACTTTGTTTATTACATAGTTGAATCTGCTGACAACAAAATCACACAAAAATTATCAATGGAAATCAAATTTAGCAACCCACAGAGGTCTGAATTTGGATTTACACTCAAAATTAAAGTGGAAAAAAACACTACAGGCTGATCCAACTTTGATATAATGTCCTTAAAACAAGTCAAAATGAGGCTCAGTAGTGTGTGTGGCCTCCACGTGTCTGTATGACCTCCCTACAATGCCTGGGCATGCTCCTGATGAGGTGGTGGATGGTCTCCTGAGAGATCTCCTCCCACACCTGGACTAAAGCACCCCCAAACTCCTGGACAGTCTGTGGTGCAATGTGGCATTGGTGGATGGAGCGAGACATGATGTCCCAGATATGCTCAATTGGATTCAGGTCTGGGGAATGGGCGGGCCAGTCCATAGCATCAATGCCTTCATCTTGCAGGAACTGCTGACACACTCTAGCCACATGAGGTCTAGCATTGTCTTGCATTAGGAGGAACCCAGGGCCAACCGCACCAGCATATGGTCTCACAAGGGGTCTGAGGATCTGATCTCGGTACCTAATAGCAGTCAGGCTACCTCTGGCAAGCACATGGAGGGCTGTGCAGCCCACTAAAGAAATGCCACCACACACCATTACTGACCCACTGCCAAACCGGTCATGCTGGAGGATGTTGCAGGCAGCAGAACATTCTCCACGGTGTCTCCAGACCCTGTCATGTCTGTCACATGTGCTCAGTGTGAACTTGTTTTCATCTGTGAAGAGCACAGGGCACCAGTGGCAAATTTGCCAATCTTAGTGTTCTCTGGCAAATGCCAAACATCCTTCCTGGTGTTGTCCTGTAAGCACAACCCCCACCTGTGGATGTCGGGCCCTCATACCACTCTCATAGAGTCTGTTTCTGACCGTTTGAGCAGCCACATGCACATTTGTGGCCCACTGAAGGTCATTTGGCAGTGCTCTGGCAGTGCTCGTCCTGTCTCTCCTTGTACAAAGGCGGAGGTAGCGGTCCTGATGCTGGGTTGTTGCTTTCCTACGGCCTCCTCCACGTCTCCTGATGTACTGGCTTGTCTCCTGGTAGCGCCTCCATGCTCTGGACACTACGCTGACAGACACAGCAAGCCTTTCTGCCACAGCTCGCATTGATGTGCCATCCTGGATGAGCTGCACTACCTGAGCCACTTGTGTGGGTTGTAGACTCCATCTCATGCTACCACTAGAGTGGCAGCACCGCCAGCATTCAAAGGTGACCAAACCATCAGCCAGAAAGCATAGGAACTGAGAAGTGGTCTGTGGTCACCACCTGCAAAACCACTCCTTTATTGGGGATATCTTGCTAACTGCCTCTGCTTTCCACTTGTTGTCTATTCCATTTGCACAACAGCATGTGAAATTGATTGTCAATCAGTGTTGCTACCTAAGTGGACAGTTTGATTTCATAGAAGTGGAATTGACTTGGAGTTACATTGTGTTGTTTAAGTGTTTCCTTTATTTTTTTGATCAGTGTACATATATTCCCTTCTGTTAGCATTACTGTTTTCATTAATTTCAATCCAAATGGTACATTTAAATGACCTTGAGAAAATACCTGCAAAGCTGCTGCCAAGGACAAAAGACATGCTCGGCTGTGTCAACTCTAGCATCAGATAGCAGAGCTTGCTAGGGTGCTTTTTAGCAGACAAACCTCTTATGTTCCACTCTCAAGGTCAACGTGTTATTTTTCTCAGTGCCCTGTACACTGTGTATGATCGTATTTGCTTTTGGATTTCCAGGTCACTGATTGGACTAATTTTTGCACTTTCACACTAGTCAACTGGAAGGAGAAGTTTTTGGCTTCTGGTGCTACATAGTTAAGCAGAGGTGAAGATAATCTTTGTCACTGTAAGAATTGGGAGGAGAAACTGTGATGTTCTGCAAATGTCCACTGAACAATGTTCCTGCTACTTCTCTATTTAATATACTGAATTTCTGAAGAACCGGAAACTTTTTAAACAGTTTTAGCTAGGCCAAGCAGAACACTGATCACTGCCATTAGTGCATTTTCACAACTGACAGGAACAAAAAACATCACAAGATCCTGCACTCATTTCTCTCTTTTTTCTCCTTCAAAGCAATAGGAGGTGGCAATGAACTCTGATTTTCACACAATTCTCACTCTCTTTGCAAAATTGAAATGATCTTTCCTTTTGTTGGAAATGTGTCTGATCAAGACCCACACATGTTTTGTTCCATGAGACAAATAGCAACTTCAGGAAGTAGATTTCAATTTCAGTTAGGAAATAGCATGGGGTAAAATGTCATCCGATAAGGGAAGGGCCAGGGAAGGGCATCCCATAGTCGCTTTCAATGTCAATAAAACAAATCAAAGCCACATTTAGCTCCCATCATAGATTATTTGTGATTGGTGTGAATAAGACTTGACTTAGTTCCCAGGCTGTTTAATCAAGGAGAAAATATTCATGGGTTCTTGAGAGTTCATTTTAATGACTGTGGGAGGTTTTTTCATTTTTTTAAAAAAAAGATTATTGCAGAGATACCGGGCTTATTTGCAAAATAAGAACAATGATGAAGTTACTCAAAACCTGTTACTTGACCTTCAACCACAGAGAAAATGGATTTCATAAGTAATTAGTTCATTGGAAAGGATTGTGAAGTAAAATAACCATAAGTAAAAACAGGATGCTAAAAACTTTTGCCTCCATGTTTTTCTTGAATCTTGCTATAGGAAAAATTATGAATGTGGCATTGTATGGTTTGAGGAGAGTGAATGGTGAATCAGCTCTGCTCTGGAGGTATAGGTGCCCTCTCTGAGTTGAAAGGTAGGGGAGAGGATAGGGGTAGAAGCAGCAGCCTGTCATTTAACCTTTGAATGCATATGTGAATCTCTAGGGGAATTGTGTGAACAACAGGTGCAGAAAGTGGGTTGTGTATGCAGATGTCTGGATCAGTGGTGGAATTCAATTTTCTGATTGCCTTAGAATGGCTTGAGACATAGTGGCTCAGTGGTTTAAAAGACACCAGAGAAGGTGTCTTTTAAAGCTCTATCCCCACATATTGGAGTGAGCTCCCATCACTTGCCTCAGCTCCTGCTCCTGCTAGCAGTTCACAAGCATGTAAATGCAAGTAGATAAATTAGACCCACTTTGGTCGGAAGGTAGCAGTGCTCCTTGTTTCGACACACAATTGCAGAAGAAGGTGATAGTTTTCATATCTCTTCATCACTTTCAAGTGGTCATCCATACTTTTATGATTCAGATGTGATAGCCCTAATTAGAGTTTCCTCAACATTTTGCAAGCGTGGAACTACAAAGTATTGTAGAGAGTAAGTGAGATATGGTTTCTTGGTTGCTAATCTAAGTTAGGTAGCTATTTGGGTTTATTCCCCCACTGCCTGCCCTTGCAAAAGTAGAAAGCAGGAACATCTCCAAAATTTCAAAATGGCACAGATAACATGGCTTTTGAGAGCTGCAATCCTATGGAGCTGTTTTACCAAACTTGTTTATGTGAGCATCACATCAGTATGTGATAAAATCTACCGAAAATATTGAGATCTTTTCATAACCAACCTTGTTTAAAACTTAAAAACTCCCACTTTGATAAATATAAAGTGATCTCCAGACCTTGGTTTCCTGAACCAGGTAGAGCCAGGAAAGACATGGATGACATCATGTACTAGGGTTGGGCAACCAATTTTTGTATGGGACATGAGGACTTGCATCAGAGATGGTATTCAGCTGGTTCAGACTGATTCTCGCATATCAGTAGCCTAAATTTTGAGTAGTAGTTCAGAGAATCAGCAAATACTACCTCGGGCTGGTCGCTCCCCTCCCCTCACCCCACCCCCACTGTTACCTCTCCTATATTTCCTTGTTTTTTTAGCCCAGCTGATTCATGTGGCAGAGCGGATTGCCGTGCCTCAGCTAAGCTAAAAAACAGCACAGCTTACCAACATTGACACAGAAGGGCAGTCTTTAAGCTCTGCGTGTGCGTGCAAAGTGTGTGAGCATGCACGAAGCACCCTCTCAGAACCAGTAGGAAAAACATTGGAAACCCAACACTGGTGGAGATAGAGAGACTGATTAGGGAACAGATGTGTCAAGACATTCATTGGGTATGGCAGACTGAATCAGACAAAGGAAAGAAAAGCCACCAAACCAAACCACAAAACACAATTCCTATGAATGTCTGGCAAACCTGATGAAGTGTGGTGAGTCTACTTGGCAGAATGCTCTGACAAGCAGGCAGATTAGCAAATGTAGCTGTTATGCTCACAGTTCTTGCACGCAAGCATACACAATGATTCTCTAACTCTGTGTTTGTATGGTACCAGCTTCCCAATTGCTCTTCTTGGTATCCTGCTGGGCACAGAACTCGGGCAATTGTTGGATAATCAGAAAATTATCTTTGGTGATTCATTGGATTTGTTGTTACAGATTTCAATCAAGAATAGGCCATAATTATTTGGTTTTGGGATTTGATCATGATTTCAGTAATATATAAATATAAGGAAGAAATAAAGAAATAAATAGGGATGGGGTGCTGGCCTAGAAACCAGGCAACTGTGAGTTCTAGACCCACTTTAGGCATGAAAAAATGGCTGGATGACTTTGGCCCAGTCACTCTTTCTCAGTCCAAATTACCTCACAGGACTTTTATTGTGAGGAAAATAAGAAGAGTATTAAGTACCTTTGCTGCCATGAATTACTGGGAAAAGTAATAAAGACGGGATAAAAAAAATCTAATAAATAAATAATATCACAAAGAAGTATATCCCAATACCATAAATATCTCCTGATTATTAATAGAAAACATTGATTAAGGCTCCTAGCTATATCCTCAGAAAAACTATTTCTTAAATTATTCCAAAGATTACAGGCAAAATATGCATATGGCAGGCATGGACATGCTACTTTTTGGCTTTATTTCAAAAGTTCCCTCTAAGTGACCAGTTCAGACTTTTAACCAGAGTCAGTGAGTCTGCTATTCCCTACCAGCATGCTGGATGTGATAACAGGGACCTAGATAAATGAAAATAGAAAGGAGTGGCAAAGAGAAGAGAGACAAAAGTACAAAGAAGTAACTCTCAGTTACGTTTGTCTTAAGCCCTACCTACTGCTGCTACCATCTATTGCCAGTGCAAGTTTTTTTTTTTTTTTTGGGGGGGAGGAATATAGTGATAACCAGGGAAAGGGATTCCTACACTTCTGCCGTAAGGAGTTTCCCCTGAGCAACCCTATACCTTTCAATTAAAATAATAATAAATAAAACACTATGCACATCCAAGTAACTCATACAAATCTCCAAAGAAACTATTAAATTATAGATATCCTCCAAGCCAGGATTGACTTGGACAGTATCAACTGGATGTAACTTCAATGCTTTTGTAATTGACAGTGTTGTGCATAAATATTGAAAATTAACTTTCACATTGCAGAATATGGGAATGAGGTTCAATAAAAGAGAAAAAGTAGATGTGGATTTGGGGGATTCACAACTCAAAATGTGCTTTTTTTTAAATGTAGGAAACATCATTATTTCACAAACACAAGTATTCTCTGGTGGATAATATTGCATACTGATAGCAGGGATTTACTGAATATGTATACAACAATGGATTATAATCTTCAAATAGATTTTTTTGTCATCTAGAGAAGTTCAATTTTTTTTTTTTGACCAGACTTTGCAATGGACTATGCAACTATGTCTGTGCTGAGATTGTCTTGCACTGTATAGATTTACTACAATTGGAACAAAATTATGGAAAGTATTGTTTCAGGAAGCTCAGCTTAATTCATATTGCAGATATATAACTGTGATATATGCACTTTCTGAATGGTAAGACAACATTGAATTCTTCAAGAGTATTTCTAAGCATCTTCACCATTGACTGGATCATCAATTGAATTACATACTCACTGTTTGCAAATGAGGATTTTCTTATTGTAAAGGTCACACTGATCCCAGGTACTTGTTTAACTGAAAGTATGCATTGTAACTTCCAGGGAAGAAATGGTAAACTGGCCACTGCTTTCCTAGAAGTGGAGCTGAAAATTGCAATGAAATGAAGACCTGGCAAGAAATTAAAACATTAAAAGAACGAAGGAGTTATTGTAACAAGGCAGATCACGTCAATGATAAAGATAAAGAAAAATAAATTAACCATTGCTCAATATAGGCTGTAAAATGTATATATGTAGATAGATAGATAGATAGATAGATAGATAGATAGATTTGTCTGTTTTAAATGTATGTCAAATAAATGTTTTTTTCTAGAATAAAATAAAAGAAAAAAGAAAAAGAAATGAACACCTGGCAAGTAGAACCATTCCTTGTAATTCTTCTCTGAACAAGGAGAGGTCTGGAGATTGCTCACAAGTGATCCTTGGGAGAAAACCACTAGACAGCCATCTGGTAGGTTTAGAGATGAGGAAGATGAGGACATAAGCATCTTGCAGAATCCATGATTGATGCCATCAAAAAGATCAGTGGGTTTGCAAGTTTCCTTTTCTAATCACTTTTATACATTTCTTGTTAACTGCTTCACAACTATTAGGAGACTATGGATCAACCAGTTTTATAGCACCAGTTTTCTTCAATCCTTAACTAAATTAAAATTTTTAAAGGACTTACTTTTTTCTGAAATAAAAGCAAAAGGTAATTAGAACTTTGATTTTGGAAAATTACAACTCCAGATGGATTTGAAATAAGACTTTAGAATTAAAAACTTTCCCATTGAGTTTTCTTTTGGAAATTGCTAGGGAGCATTTGAAATCCTCCCTCCCTCCCTTGAATTTCTGCCAACTTTCCCATTTATTTTACGTATGGGAAGCTTCCAGAGAGAAAGTCAGCAGGAAGTTCCAAGTCCAAGACCAGCAGGCAGCTGAGTGACTGCTATCAGGTGAGGGAGGAAGCAAAAAATTGCTCAAGTGGCTGGGAAACTGTCATAGAAAATTGAAAATCAGGATCATGGGAGTTAAACAATGGCCTGGCAATGTTGAAGAAGGGACTAAAGATCAAGTAAAAGGATATAAAATTGGTTTACATGACCAAGGTTAACCAAGGTTAACCAAGGTTAATGTGCAGCATATTCAGAAAGTATTCAGACTTGGTTCACTTTTGTAAATTTTTTAGTTTTTTCTTTTTCATAAATTTACAGACATTTCTAAAATTCTGTTTTTACTTTGTCAATAGGAGGTTTTAAGTGTAGATTAATGAGGAAAAAAATTGAATTTCAACAACTCTAGCAGCATAACAAAATTGACAAAAGTGAAAGGGGTCTGAATGCTTTCTGAATGCACTGTATTGTTATCTCTGGTAACCTTTAATGATTTTGCCAATCAGGATTAAATTGTTTGTTTATAGATAAGAAATGAGATATAGGAAAATTTGTTGTATTTTAAAGATAGACGACAAGTTAATAAAATTGTTTACACTTGTGATAAAGTGGGAAGTCATTCTGGTATATATTTCTTTATTTTTTCTTTATGCTTTACTTCCTTTTCAATTTTTCTTTCTGCACTATTTTACCTTTTTAATTGCAATTTTAATAAAATTACTATTAGAAAAGGGGAGTATACAGTTGCACTGCAATAATAGATAGAGAAAGGGGGATTGTTTGCAAGTGACCCAAACAAATAAAACATAGTCCACCTGAAACTGTAGTGATCAGTCATGCTTTAATAAATACCCTGTTGGAAGAATTATCCTTCTGGGTTCAGTTCCAAGTGGGGAAAAAGACACTGGAAATATGGAGGCTATTTGGGAAGATGGTTTAATGATGGACAGGACCACATGGATTGGAGCTCCAAAGTGAAAAGGATGGTCATATGCTTCAAGGTGAAGGAAAAGATCAAGAAGGGCTGATATGCTGATAGTGCCTGGGTTTTATAACTTTCATTGGGATTTGAATTGGAGCTTATATTCTGATTGGTTGTCCGACTCCCATGGGTCCATGCAGGGAAAACTATGTAGGCTGTCCTGAGTTCCAGGCTTGGTTGAGCCTTGCTGGATGATGATGCACTGAAAGGGCTTTTGGGCAATTTCTATAGCTTTACTTGGAGATCTTTATTATGTAAAGTATTAACAAAGGTGGGGGTGAACGCCTGCTTCTGAGGTGTTTCTGCTCTTGAGTTTCTACTCTTTTTAGGGGAAATATTCTGCCTTTTTAACATTTCCTAGGATATTTCAATTTTCTAGGAGAGGGATGGGTGTTAACTTCCTACAACCCAGTGGTGGGATTCCAAATTTTTTACTACCAGTTCCATGGGCGTGGCTTGGAGGGCGTGATGTGGCTTGTGGGGGTATGGCTTGGTGTGTGTGGCAGGGAAAGGATACTGCAAAATCCCTATTCCCTCCCCACCCCACTAACCTGCTTCCCAGCTCTGTTTTCCTTTGCAGGGCAACAAAAGAAGACCCAGCCAATCAGCTGGGACTCAAAAGGCAGACAATAGATGGGGGTGTGGCTAGTCAGAGGTGGTATATGCGAACTACTCAAAATGTTCACTACCGGTTCTCTAGAACTGGTCAGAACCTGCTGAATACCACCTCTGCTACAACCCTTCCTGTTTAAACTAATTTATTTCCATTCAAAACATTTTTGCAGTGATTAAATTGCTATATGAGAAAGCTAACAGGTAGCTCATTGTAGCAAAGGGATACTTGTATATGTGTGCGTGTGAGAATCTTATCCCCTTATTTTTAATCTGGGTCGCCACCATCTCTTTCCCAGAGGCATTCGTTTTAAAAATAATATCCTGGATCTGGAAGTTGGAACTGCTCAAAAGCTCCCTGCTCTGTTCATTCATCATTTGTCAGCAGCTATTGACCAGAATGGTTGGCTTTGGATTACTATGTGAGCTGGAAGATAAGATTTGTTCAGGCACATGCTGGCTACATTAAGCAGCACAGGAGACCTCAGATCACGAGGAAACCACGTTTCCTGCAGGGGTGGCCTGATTAGCTTTGAGAGAAGAGGCTGTTTTCATGAGATCACAGCTCCCTCTGCTGGATGATGGGGGAGACAGAAGGAGAGCCGGAAATCATAACATAGCATCAGGAACTCACTGGGAAGGGCAGGAAGCAGACAAATGTAAATGTTCTTCAAGGTCACTTATTTAATTGACAAACAATAAACTTTTCATGTTGCTAGCATTCACCTCACATTTAATAGATCTACAGAGAATGCTATAGTCATCACTCTTCACACTGCTCTGACTCATCTAGAACAGCAGGGTGTGTGTGCTATGTGAGGATGCTTTTTGTGGATTTTAGTTCTGCGTTTAACACAATTCTTCCACTGGTGTCTAAACTTCTGGACCTTGGGCTTTCTAATTCAATCTGCCTTTGGATTATGGATTTCCTGTCTGGCCGCTCACAGAGGGTCGGATAAGATAATCACACCTCTTCAGCCCTTATTCAAAATACTGGCACACCACAGGGTTGCGTGTTGAGTCCCTTACTCTATACTCTTTATGGGCATGACTGCATTCCCACTCACACTAGTAATACTAATGCTAAATTTGCAGATGATACAACAGTGGTGGGACTTATCTCCGGGAGAATGAAGTCTTAATTCTGAGGAATTGTGTACAATGGATAGCAAGTGTTATTTGAATACATTAGAATCAGGGGTGGGGATTCTACCGGTTCTGTCTACCTCTGTAGAACCAGTAGTTCTGAAGAGCAGCAGACAGAGAGCATACATAGAACCGGTTCTATGTCTGTTGCTGTTTTGGCCCACTCACCTACCTGGGCTCTTACCTGACCTTTATTTCCTGCTTTTTCAACCACAGGTGCTTTGCGCGACACAGCTGTGGTTGAAAAAGCAGGAAAAAGGGGCTTTTCCAACCACTGCGAACTTGCAAGCAGCGCTGCTCAGCTGTCCAGGCAGCTCAGCAGGTCGTAAATTGCCCTTGCACAATTTGTATGACTAGCCCGTGCGCACACGCGCACACGATGCAGAGCAACAGAACCGGTAGTTATACCAGTCGGATCCCATCCCTGATTAGAATGTCTCTTTTCAAAACCCAAGAAAAGTGTAGGGTGAATGTCATAACAAAATTGCATAGATAAGGCTGGCTTCCTGTACACTAAGGACATAGAACACGGATCATAGAATAATAGAGTTGGAAGAGACCACAGAGGTCTTCTAGTCCAACCTCATGCTCCAGCAGGAAACCCTACACTATTTCGGACAAATGATTGTTTAATCTCTTTTTGATGGAGCACCCACAACTTCTGAAGGCAAGCTATTCCATTGGTTGATTGCTTCCATAGTTAGGAAATTTATCCTTAGTTTTAGGTTGCATGTCTCGTTAGTTATGTAGTTCCCAGTCATTATTTCTCGTATTGCCATTTGGTGCTTTGGAAAATAGTTTATCTTTGTAGGAGCCCCTGAAATATTAGAACTATCATGTCACTCTACTCCTTCTTTTCATTTGACTAGACATACCCAATTCCTGTAACTGTTCTTTGTAGGTTTTAGCTTCCAGTTCCCTAATCATTTTTGTTACCTTTCTTTTCCAGGGTCTCAACATCTTTTTTATATTGTGACCAACACTGGATGCAGTATTCTATGTGTGGTAAAATACTGCACTGGATTCAGTATTCTATGTGAGGCTTTGTAAAGCAGAACTAGAACTTCACATGACCTCAGTTCTATCCCTCTATTAATGCAGCCTAGGATTGCATTGGCTGTTTTGATTGCTGCCACACACTGTTGACTTATATTTAAGTAATTGTCCAGTGGGACTCCAAGATCCCTCTCACAGTTATTGGCATTAAGCTAAGTTTCACCTAGTCTGTAGCTAGATAGCTGGCTTTTCTTGCTGAAGTGTAAAATCTTTTATCTACACTGAATTTCATTTTGTTAGATGGGGCCCAGTGTTCAAGTCTGTCAAGATCTTTTGGGAAAGAACTTGTCAAGATCTTGCCTAAAGCTATCTTGAACTTATCTAAAGCTGTCTAAATAGGCTAATACATTTTGAATTCAAAACACCTCAGAGTTGGAACAGCTGTTTGAGGTTTTCAATTGAATGGGACAGTTTCAAACTTAGAATATCACAGACTGGTCAGATCAACCACTTTTAAACTCAAAACAACTGTTTCAAATTCAAAATGAACCATTGAAACCTGAGATCATCTCAGATGTGAAACCTGTAACTGTCCCCCAACCACTTCTTTTTTTAATATGTCAGGACTGGGTCAGTAGCAATTCTTCCTCAGTGATATAGGTTGTGGGCACCAGATATATGATACATTTAAGATAAATTATCAAGGTGAAAGACATATAAATGACCCCACAAAAAGGGTGCCAGGCTTTGAACTATCACATCAGCAATGGATAATCTTGAATAGGATTCGCAATGTTGAAATATATCGCTAGTCCATATATATGTGCCATATGCTAAATAAATCAAGGTGCATAATGATGTCTATTATTTACTTGCTTATGTACAGGTAGTCCTAGACCTATGATCAAAATTGTGTCCAAAATTTCCATTGCTATGCAAGACAGCTATTAAGTGAATCTTGTCCCCCTTTTATGACCTTTCTTGCCACAGTGGTTAAATGAATCACTGCAGTTGTTCAGTTAGTAACATAGTTGTTAAATGAATCTGGCTTTCCCCTTGTTGTTGCTTGCCAGAGGATCACAAAAAGTGTTCACATGATCCCAGATACTGCAGCCATCATGAATATATGCCAGTTGCCAAGCATCTGAATTTGGATCATGAGATCATAGGGATGCTACAACAGTCGTAAGTGTGAAAAACAGTCATAACATTGTAACTTCAATCACTAAATGGTAGCAATTCGATGCCAACTGTACCATCAAGTTAGTGTCAACTCATGGCGATCATAAAGACAGCTCTCTCTTCAACCTTGCCCTTCAGCTCTTCCAATGGTGCACCCATTATAATATGAGAATCACTATATTTATACATTCCAGGCAAGTGATGGCAATGGTTTCACAAGATAAAATACAGAAACATAGAAAACTGTCTTTAAACCAGGGGTGGGATTCTCCCGGTTTGGACCGGTTCTATAGAACCGGTTGTTATGATTCTGTGCAGTTCAGAGAACTGGCAAATCGTGCCCCTGGCTGGCCCAGCCCCACTCCACCCACCCCTCCCCTCCCTGCCCAGTCAGTCCTTAAGGTATTTCTCCTCCCTCCTGATGATCAGCTGTTCTGATGATCAGCTGTGCCAGGATCCCCCTTGCTGTCTTACTGCTTCACTCAGGAGGCTTCCCAGAGGCCCAGGAGGCAAAGGGGGGAACATGGGGGAAGGAAGCTGTGCCCCCCCAGGCTCCATTATTTGCCTTCCTGAGCCCCAGGGAAGCTTCCTGGGAGCAAAAATGCCCCCCAGGAGGCTCCCCCGAGACCCAGGAGGCTCAAAAATAGGGGGGAGGGTGCTGCAAAAGAGAAGCCACACTTACCCAGTCACATGGCAAATCCTAAGAAGCTTTGAAGTTGTTTTCGGGTGCGTGGTGGGGCCCACTCCAACACAGCCGTACCCACCTAGCCATGCCCACCTAGCCACTCCCCCAGAACTGGTTCTTAAAAAATTTGAATCCCACCCCTGCTTTAAACCAAGTTATATTGGTAGCCCAACATTGTCAGCACTAAGTGACACTTGTTCCCTAGGAAATTTCTCAGTAAATTTGAAAGGAGGGCACCTGCTCCTTTTTTCCTTGAAAAACAATACTCCATGGAGTTATAACAGTGGTGCGATATGTAACTTGAGGCTGTGGCCTAGTTTTAGAAATGGGCTCTTCGCTGTGAGTGGCTCAGTATTTATATTTCAGGAACATTAATAGTCCATAATGAAGTAGAATGAAAACTAAATAGAGAAATATAAATGTGTTATATAATTTATAGTTCTTGGGGCCTATAAGATAATAATTCGTTGAAGCAGGTCTGTGTCTAGTCACTACCAGAAACAAGGGATTGTCCAAGAAATTTTATTCTTTGGGTGGCATTGTGAAAAAAAGAGGAATGATTTTAAATAAATGAAACATACATTTTCCTCTAAATACAGTAGTCTGAGGAGTGAACACAAGATTGACATGTAGATTATATTTCTGTAAACTGTTTAATTAAACTGTTTAATATTATAAGGTAGTAAAAGAACTCTGTAAACTGATTAATATTATAAGGTGGTAAAAGAGCTCTTTGGGTCAGGGAGGTGTGATATTTTAATACTATTTATTATTTATAATTAATAATTACAGATTGCAGTAGCTGTTCTGCTAAAAGCACTTGAAAAAATGCATTTAGTAACCATGAAAAATTAAATCACTGTAATTGACTTCAGAGACATAGTTTCATATAGAAATACATTATAAAAAAATAGGTTTCAGGAAGCTAAAGATAACTCTGAAAAGTATCTGTGAGTCCAGTAATTTCCTTAAAACAAATTTGAACTTTTTGTTAAACTTAGAACAGAGATACCATCTGGTGGCCATAAGGAGAAGAGTTTTAAATGATTAGAAATGTAGAAAACATTTTGCGCTTTGCTTGGATAACCAGATTTGAAGCCAATGTGGAAAGAGACTTCCTTAAATTTTGGATAGATGTATGAATGAAACTCTAGAGACAAGGCAGATACACATTTTCTGATGGCTGGACAGTGCAATTGGGAAAATGGCAGGAAAATTCTGCCCAGCAACTTCTTTCCTTCCCTTTATGTTTTGTTCATTGCTTTCACATAAACAAAGAAAACACCTGTAGCTATGTGGTACAACCCAACAGCACTCTCATTTGAAGAGGGAGAGAGAAATCTCAGGAGCAAATGGCAAGAATTTCAATGAAAAGTAACTGCTTACTCTGGCAGCTTCATGAAAATGTTGGAGCAGTAGCCAAGCAGCCAACCAAAATCAGTAGACTCATGCAAGCTCCATGGTATTATCACAGAAACAAAAGGATAGTGCTATATGTTTTACATGCCATAGCTTCAAGGCACTAGAGTTGATTAGGGCATATATTAGGTGAATTTAGGCTAGTTTTAGTCTACCTATCTCAGAAGAGTTTTGTGATCAGATGCCCTATGCACAGAGAGGACGAAAATATTTTTTTAATGTTTTCAAAAGACAAATCTACAGGTGAAACTTGAAAAATTAGAATATCGTGCAAAAGTTCATTTATTTCAGTAATGCAACTTAAAAGGTAAAACTAGTATATGAGATAGACTCATTCCATGCAAAGCAAGATAGTTCAAGCTGTGCTTTGTCATAATTGAGATGATTATGGCTTGCAGCTCATGAAAACCCCAAATCCACAATCTCAGAAAATTAGAACATTTAGAAAGGGTTCCATATTCTAGGCTCAAAGTGTCCCACTCTAATCAGCTAATTAAGCCATAACACCTGCAAAGGATTCCTGAGCCTTTAAATGGTCTCTCAGTCTGGTTCAGTAGGAATCACAATCATGGGAAAGACTGCTGACCTGACAGTTGTGCAGAAAACCATCATTGACACCCTCCATAAGGAGGGAAAGCCTCAAAAGGTAATTGCAAAAGAAGTTGGATGTTCCCAAAGTGCTGTGGATGGGAAAAATGTGGAAGAAAAAGGTGCACAAGCAGCAGGGATGACTGCAGCCTGGAGAGGATTGTCAGGAAAAGGCCATTCAAAAGTGTTGGGGACTTTCACAATGAGTGGACTGAGGCTGGAGTCAGTGCATCAAGAGCCACCACACACAGATGGATCCTGGACATGGGCTTCAAATGTCGTATTCCTCTTGTCAAGTTGCTCCTGAACAACAAACAACGTCAGAAGCATCTTACCTGGGCTAAAGAAAAAAAAAACTGGTTTGCTGCTCAGTGATCCAAGTCCTCTTTTCTGATGAGAGCAACTTTTGCATCTCGTTTGGAAACCAAGGACCCAGGGTCTGGAGAAAGAATGGAGAGGCACACACTGCAAGATGCTTGAAGTCCAGTGTGAAGTTTCCACAATCTGTGTTGTTTTGGGGAGCCATGTCATCTGCTGGTGTTGGTCTACTGTGCTCCATTAAGTCCAGGGTCAACACAGCCATCTACCAGGAAATTTTGGAGCATTTCATGCTTCCTTCCGCAGACAAGCTTTATGGGGATGCTGACTTCATTTTCCAGCAGGACTTGGCACCAGCCCACACTGCCAAAAGCACCAAAACGTGGTTCAATGACCGTGGGATTACTGTACTTGATTGGCCAGCAAACTCACCTGACCTGAACACCATAGAGAATCTAGGGGGCATTGCCAAGAGAAAGATGAGAGACATGAGAGCGAACAATGCAGAAGAGCTGAACGCCTCTATTGAAGCATCCTGATCTTCCATAACACCTCAGCAGTGCCACAGGCTGATAGCTTCCATGCCACGCCGCATTGAGGCAGTAATTGCTGCAAAAGGGGCCCAAACCAAGTACTGAGTACATATGCATACTTATACTTTTCAGAGGTCCGATATCATTCTATGTACAATCCTTGTTTTATTGATTGCATGTAATATTCTAATTTTCTGAGATTGTGGATTTGGGGTTTTCATGAACTGTAAACTATAATCATCTCAATTATGACAAATCACGGCTTGAACTATCTTGCTTTGCATGTAATGAGTCTATCTCATATACTAGTTTCACCTTTTAAGTTGCATTACTGAAATAAATGAACTTTTGCACAGTATTCTAATTTTTTTGAGTTTCACTCTATGTTAGATAACTTGTTCCATTAGCTTCTGAAAAGAGATCTCTTTTCTAATTTATTATAGTTGTGGTTGATGTTTTAATAGTCTACAGTAGTTACCTCATGGTGAGATAGTTGGCAAACAAATTTAATAAAATAAGTAAATAAATAAATGTTTGTCAACTCTCTTGACAAAATTTTCCTTTAGAAAAAGAAAAGTATTTAAACAAACATAAAAATATCAATACACACATACACTAAGAGGTTTTTTTTATTTTATTTTTCCAAATAGCCTACCCATGCATCCTATGCAAATCCATGGTGAACCAATGGAAAAATGTGGATATTCTCATCACACAATTGCCTCAACATACATAATAGCAGTATTTATGTGATGATGATTCAGATATGAAATTGTCACTTATATGATTTACATGTTATGGTTACAGTTTCATAAACAGAACCATCTGCCTCTTTTTAAAGAGAAAAAAATCAGGGTGGGGAGAATATTCAAGTTTGTATAAATAGCAAGTGATAAAGCTTTGTTAAAAAGCAGTTAACAATGAAGCAGTTTATAGTTAAAATTGTGTTGGTCTAATCTGAGATTTCTAGCATTATTTGTGGACATAATTTATTAGTAATTATTGGAAGAATTATCCTTCTGGGTTCAGTTCCAAGTGGAGAAAAAGACACTGGAAATATGGAGGCTGTTTGGAAAGATGGTTTAATGGTGGACAGGACCACATAGCTTGGAGCTCCAAAGTGAAAAGGATGATAACATGCTTTAAGGTGAAAAAAAAAGGAAGGGGGAGGGCTGAAAGTGCCTGGTTTTATACCCTCTGTTGAAATTTGAATTTGAGCTCGTATTCTGATTGGTTGTCAGACTCCCATGGAGCCATGCAGGGGCAACTCTGTAGGTTGTCCTGCGTTCTAGGCTTGGTTGAGCCTTGCTGGTTGATGAAGTAAGGAAAAGGGCTTTCGGCAATTGCTGTAGCTTTACCTGGAGATCTTTGTTTTGTAAAATATTCTGGTCCAGGCCTTAATGGCCCACCCATTAACAAAGGTGGGGGTGAGCTTCTACTTCTGAGGTGAGTTTCTGCTTCTGAGTTTCTACTCTTTTTAGGGGAAATATTCTGCCTTTTTAATATTTCCCAGGATGTTTCATTTTTCTAGGAGAGAGGTGGGTGCTAACTTTTAGCATAATTTATTCTGCAACTTTATGTTAGACTGACAAAATAATAAAAATTCAAGCTCCCAATCAAAATCGCTCTCATTTTAATGTTCAGACTCAAATCTTTCCTAGAGCAGAATAATATTTGTTTGCATCACAAGAGTTAATTTGATCATTTATTTTGGAAAAATAATTTCAAATAGAAATGTTAAATGAGACTAAGTTTCAGTGACTCTAGTAAACTTGTTTCTGAACAGATTTGTATAAACTTGTACTAAATCACTAGTGATGTATACTTATTTGTATCCATGCCCCACTTTGACTACTAACTCATAAATATTCATACAATTGCATTTTAATGTTTTTGTTTTAACTGCTGGATAATTCTTTTTCAACTGTTGGGGAATATGTTCAAAAATGATGCTTTGGGCATTGCTAGAAACTTAAAACAGCTTGGATCTACAACCATAGACAACATTTAGCCTGAAATTCACTCCTGCATATTTATAAATCTAAATCAAACTTTGGCTAACTTTAAGTAAAAGACAAGCAACCTCAGTGCTAAAGTTTAATCTAGGGCAGTGATTTCCAAAGTAGGCAACTTTAAGATGTGTGGACTTCAAGTCCCAGAATTGCCTAGGCAGCATATCTTGGCTCAGAGATGATAAAGGATTCAGAAATGTTGACATCTGCTATATGCTTATGGAATTCTGAGAGTTAAAGTCTGCACAATTTAAAGTCTGAAAAATATTGATCTACAACGTATCACCAGGGTTTTTGTTTTGTTGTTTGATATGTGCATTTGCCGAAACTGCTACTCTATATAAACTACTCTATATAAAAATAGGCATTTTCTGACTTCTGGGAGGCTTTTTTGTGGATTTTGCAATCTCTTCAAACTGTCATTGCTTAAAACTGTTGATTTTAATATAGTTCAAAACAAAGGCACAGGAAAGAAAGAAAACTCTTGGTCCTTATTTATCTCATCCCTGAAATTAATACATAATTAATATGTAATATTATATTAATATATATAATAAAATAATTAATACATAAATAATCATCCCTGAAATTAATACATAATTAATACATGAATATACACATTGTGCTATACTTTGAAGAATGAGCTAGAATTGTAAGGTTTGTTCGTTTTTATTTGTAGCCTGCCTTTATTATTTTTAGAAATAACTCCAGGTGGCGAACATAACCAATGCACCTTCTTCCTCCTATATGCCCTAGTACAACAACCCTGTGAGGTGAGTTGGGCTGAGATAGAGTGACTGGCCCAAAGTCACCCACTCAGCTTTCATAGCTAAGGCGGGACTTGAACTCACAAGTTTCTGCTTTCTTGCTTGATGCTTTAACCACTAGACCAAACTGGCTCTCATGCATCATAGAAAGAAATAGGCCAAGTTTTATAAATAATGATAGATTTTCACAATAGGATGAGTCTCAATAAAAACAAAACAGCTTCCTGGTAGTTAAGTAATGTATAAATCTACAAAAAATGAAAAAATTTCCTTTATAGGATGGTGGAATAATGGAGTGTGAGGGATTGTCAGAAATTAACAGCTTTAGCTCTCCAATGTAAGAGCTCAGAGAAGGTGTACAGGTAGAACTTACTTACCCACTGCTTTGATTAGTGACTGGAAAATTACAATGGTGAAAAAACAAGTTTTGCCACCCATCTTTACATTTACAAGTGTCATGTGATCATAACTGGGGCACTTCTGCAACTAGTGCACATTTACAATGGTTGCAGCATCCCACGGTCATGTGATTGTCATATGTGTGCTTCCCAACTGGCTTGTAATGAGCAGAGCTAATGGAGAACACAGAAGTTAAATAGCAAGTTGCTGTGATGACCCCGGGGCATGGCACAAAGGCAACACAGTCAGATAATCAGCTTTATTAGCTTCAACTTTGTCCCCATTGTCCTGGTTACCTTCTGACTGGAGAAAAACTCTCCCAGGAACAGTCTTTGGCTGCAGAGAATCAAGTCCAAAGTGCAATCAACAAAAACTGTAATGTTAAGTCCAATAAAGGCAAAATGAGGTAATTAGTCCGGCAGATCAGGAGCAAGAATTCCAGAAGCGAAGGCACAACAATAACTCAACATGATTGGAAAGACGCCAGGAATGCAGATAACCAAAGTAAACACAAGATAAACTGTTGTGGTTAGCCTGCAGCAGGTGCAGACAGCTGAGGAGAGTGAGGACTCAGATGAGGGGCAGGACCAGTAGGGAGTAGACTTCTATCTTCAGAATTTGTGGGGCTGGCAGCAGCAATGAGGAGGTTCCCGAGGAGCCTGTGCCAAGTGCGCATGTGCACAGGATTGCTCGCAGGAAAGAGCAATTACAACAGCATGGGTGAATCGGGAGTATGGCTGCAAGGTAATGGCCCTCCTTCAAGCAGATAAAAGCCAGCTGTGAAACAAACATTCTTTGCAGAAGGCAAAGACGTTTTGAAACTCCAGCCTCATGGACATTCCGGTATCCTGAGTTTGCATTTAAAGATTCTGGTATTGCAAATTATTTCTTGTCTGTTATCTTTTGGCAGTCTTGCACAGTTTGGCAAGGCTTGTGCTTATTACAGCTAATTATTTTGCAGAAGCATTACAAGATTTCTATTCCCTTTGGATTGTGTTTGATTTGTTGGAAAAGGGCATGGGTCAGAACATAAACTCATATTTGTTCCCAGCAGACATCTTTTTTTAAACTCTCTCAGCATGCATCTCTTTTAAACTCTCTTCCCAGGTGTGGCTAATGAAGGGAATCAGGGCCCTTTCCTCCCCCATAAGCCATGCAACCCATGTTGCTCTCTTCTCCATTCCTCCCTGCATGCCTAGGATGAAGAGGGAGTGGGCCTGGGTCTTCCTCTGAACTCCCTCTCCCTTGTTCTACCTCTCCCCTACTCTGCCCAGCTGGACTTTGCCCTTCCCCAGTTTCCTCCACAGTCAACGGAGCCACACTCCCACTCCCTTTTAGCTGTTTGTCTTCCTCCTTGGATTCAGACTCCGTCAGGGGCATGACAGTTGCAATTCCATGACATCTCACCTAATAACCACAGTAATTCACCTAATGACTGTGATATTGTAAGCCAATCACAGTCATGTGATTTTTCTTCTGAGCGACCATACCTCTTGATGAAGTTGCCAATCCTAATTGGGTTACTAAGCAAGGACTATCTATATATTACTCATAGATTCATCAAAATTAAACTAAGCATATGCTGCAAGTCAATATGTGATTTCTGAGTGTTAAATTTTGACGCATCTTTTTCTTTTTGTTCTTTGTGTTATTCCCCTCATATCACAGGGTCCACCCTCTGCATCACGAGAAAAAAAAGAGCTATGAATACAGAAACTGGCAATAGGTTAGCTGGAGAGCATGGTTCTTACTGGTTGCCCAGTGACTACTATTGTTACTCCATTTGGGTAAACTATATTATGTGTTTATGTAGCAGTTTTGCATTCTTCTCTGTCTCTCTGTCTCTGTCTCTGTCTCTGTCTCTCTCACACACTCTCTCTCACACACACACATCTGAATACATCCTCCTGAACGTTTGCAACTTGCATAGAAAACTATTGTCCTATCAATAAACAAATATTTTAAGGGCTCTTATTCTCTAAAAACATAAGTGTACTAGTAATGGATCAGTCCCTCCAAGTTCTGCAGAATTAGACTCAAGAGTTTCATGTCATTACTTTGGAGATGGCTGTATCATTGCCAACCTGAACAGATTTGCCATGAAAAAATGTTGAGTTCTTGGACAGGTCCTTGTAGGATCTTCATAGTAATACCAAAGTGGAATGGAATGGAATGGAATGGAATGGAATAGAATAGAATAGAATAGAATAGAATAGAAATATTTATTGTCACTTTAAAGGTTGACTCAGCCTTCCACTCTTCTGAGATGGATAAAATGAGGACCCAAATTGCTGGGGGCATTAAGTAAACTGCCTACAGAGGGCTGTAAAGCACTGTGAAGCAATATAAGTGCTATTGTTGTTGCTATTAAATGTACACTAATCAGCATACATTAAAATGAAATTTTGTAGCATTCAGCTCTCAAAAGATAACCATTATGCATATACCCCCCCACACACATCTATGACACAAAAAAACATTACAGTCTAGGTTGAATGTATACACATGGAGAAAAAAAAGAATCCTGTGAATTTACAAAATGGATGGCATAAGGAACAAAGCTGCTACAGAATCTAGTAGTCCCGCTATGGATACTTGAAAACCTCCTCCCAGAGGAGAGCACCAGAAACAAACTGTGAAATGGGTGTGTGGGGTTTCTAACAATGCTTCGAGGTCTAAGCACATAGCTCTTATAAGCAGTATCCTGAATAATGGGAAACAAGTTTCCTAAAATCTTCCCAGCTGTCCTTTGCAACTCAGTGATTTGCAACGGTTTTCTAGCCCAGGATGGTACTTTTTATTTATTTATTTCCTAATCTAGACCAGGGGTGTCAAACTCAAGGCCTGTGGGCCGGATCTGGCCCGCAGGGTATTTAGATCTGGCCCATGGAGCTGCCCTGGAAGGACTGGCCTGCATGCCTCTACTAGCGAAAACGGGCTCCCAAGATCCATTTTTGGCTGCAACGACCTCCTGCAATCCTCTGCCAGTGAAAACAGAGCTTGGGAGGGCTGTGCATTTTCACTGGCAGGGGGTTGCAGGAGGCCGTTGCAACCAAAAATGGAGCTTGGGAGCCCGTTTTCGCTGACAGAGTGCTTGGGCCATCACGGGTGCCGACACAAGTGATGTTAAGCTGGCCATGCCCCCCCCCCCCAGATCAAACTCAACTCTGATGCAGCCCTCAATGAAATCGAGTTTGACACCCCTGGTCTAGACTATAGTTTTGGGTACACTTCCTGATGGTTTCAATCTACATAATAAACATTTCAATCTTGCTTAGCCTTTTGAGATCAGCCAAGTTCAGCTAGGTGCTGTCATTTATTGGCAGTGAGGATCTAGGATTAAAACTCACTCTAATATAGAAATTTTACAATTGGATTATCATGTGAATGGGATCTTAATTTAAATTTAATTGATATTGAGATGTATAGTCTATCATATTACTGGATTTTCAGTGCCCTTAGTAAGAGTAAACATATCTGCAATAAAATGCATATGAACATTTTAGTATTTTTTTTGTAGATTCCAGACAGCCACTTATGGCCAATTTTAGAAAATTCTTCTTTTTCCTTCCAAGTCTCAAACCTGTTTTAAGTTGACTGCAGCTGCAGTTGACTTCACAGGTTCTTATGTAAGCAGAAAAGCAAAATATAAATTAAATATTTTTCTTGGCCAAAATACAGGCATTGTTTTCTATTGCTTGCGTTAGGGACTTTTTCAACTTTCTAGACTACAGCTCTTGGATTTCCATTCAAGCACTGTTCAGACCCAAATATGCATAGCTGCCTAGCCCAAGGAAGATAAACCAGATGCTGTAATCTAGATTTTGAAATCTAGATTCTGCTATATGTATTCCTATTTAGACAAGGAAAACAAGAAAAAGGAGATTTTATAGTTACGTTTATGGTTATGTTAAAAGCAGTTAAAGCTCAGTGGCAAAATACTAAATGGGATTGGAATCAAAGCCACAGTGACTGATCACTGTGAAGTCCTGCCTTATCATTTATCAAACATGTTAATATTGGCCATGTTTACTTGGAAAAAAGACATTCACTCTTCAGTGGAGCATTTCTTTTCATATTCTGTCAACTCAGTCATGGTCCTTTAACCTAGCTTCCAAAGGCGGGAAGGAAGGCTATTTCTACCAGTTCTTGCAAATGAGACCACTTGAACCATTTAGATTAATGTAAAAATTGCTATGTTTTTTAAAGGATGTCATCTCTTTTTAAAAAAATTCTCTCTTTTCAGACCATTTTACTTTTGTGCTATTTATTTACATGAATATATAATACAGCACAAAAAGACTCAGAGTGGTTTACATTTTGATGAAACAGATAAAAACAAGTACAATAGATGTAATCAGTATAACCAAACCCACAGAAATCAAATTGCCATCAAGTGCATTTACCCCCAAAACACACAGGAATGGAGGGAACAGGACTGATGGGCCTCTTCAAGAGGCATATTATTCTACAGTGTGAAGGTTGCCACCAAGAAAGCATGTTCCCACCATGCATTGGAAGGACTGTCAGTAGAGATGCACAGGATAAGTTATTTTGGGGTCCTTGGTGTTCTCTGAACTTGGTTAAGGTTTTTTTTTTTGGTGGATGTTTTATTACCAAACTAGGTGACAGTGCGTTGATGGTGTCATCTAGTTTGGTAATAAAATGTCTACAAGAAAACAATCAAATTCAGAGAATACCAAGGACTCCACAGTTCAACCCTGAGCTACAAATTCTTTTTTCAGGACAAGCTACATTTAGTGAGGAAGACCCTCCAAGAGCTTTGTACAGCTTTATAGGTTGCAACCACCACCTTGAATTGAGTTTAGAAGTTTATTGGCAATTGAATCTTATTGTCTCTGTTAAGAACCAGACCACTGCATTTAATATTATCTGCATTTTCAAGTTGTTTTCAAAGATAGCCTAAGCACAAAACAAAGAGGGCATGAGTCACAGTTGCAAATATTTTCCAGTCCCCAAAGGCTCACTGGAAGTTATGTGGTCAAGACTTTCCACTTAGTGATCCAAAGGAGATCTCAGTCCAAAGACTCAGAAATCCAAGAAGTCACAGATGTACTCCCACCTTCTCCAAAACTAATCTAGTGACTGGGATTGAATCAGTTGGATCAGTTAAAACAGGGATATTGGGTACAAGCTTGTTTGAATCCATCAGTCCTGTTTAGTTCCTCCCGACTGGGAAGTATTCAGATCTATTTTGTTTAGGATCTCTTTAGCTGAAACTCCATCAGCATATCCCTAATCTTCTCCTAAAATAGATTTGGGACTGGGCAGAAGTTGTCTAACACAACTTGATCAAGACACTCTCCTTTTGTAATAGGCAGTACTTCTTAAGAAAGCTTTAACCACCTCCGAAATCCATACACACACCTTTAGAGAAAATAGATGGACCAATAGCTCCAGCTTATACATGGTATAACTCATGTCACAGATAAACCTATCTGGTTCCTGGATTGTTACAAGATCAAAATAATGTTACTTTGAGTCACAAGGCATTATTTGATCTAGATTTCCCATTTAACTCTGAGCAAATACGTTCTGCAAAGGGTTGTGGAGATATGTCACAGTGGCCCAAAGGGCAATCTTCATCCGTCTTTCCCCAAAATAGCACAGGTAACTCCCATAAAGGTTGCTGGATACCAGTCTTCAGATGCAGTAAGAGTATAGTAGAAGAAATGCTTTGCTGCTTCTATTCCCACAGTATTTTCCTGTGGTGATATTCACTTGATTTGTTTTCTACCATTATATTGCTGTTCGTTTCAAGGTTCAAGTACCTGGCACCAAAAAGCAGTTGCTTGGGAGCAATCTCATCTAACTTCCTAGTGACAAAAGAGTACAGTGGGACACATTCTTTGATTCTCTGAGGAAAATTTCTAAGTACCTTCAGAAAACTCTCTGGATTCAGCTGGCTTCTTAGTCCAACTGCTTTGTCTGAGTTTGTGTGAGATACCAATAAGCATGCATACAGAGTAATCTGATCATGGCAAAACACTGACAACTTGTCCTCCATCTGCTGATCACCACTATTTTAAAGTAAACACCATATCCTGCGTGCAATCTCTTATCTGCATAAGACCACAGAATGCTTGGGGAAAACCAGTGGTGTTTCAGTATATATATAAATTAAACAAAAATCACCTCAAAGGCAGAATGTATCATGTATCAAGCACATCAAATGTGTATACATCCTGAGATGGAAACAGTGCAATCAAACAAAATAGTCAGTTTAACACTGCAATTTAATAGTTAGAAACTGGGGGACCATGAGTTTTAGTCCTGCTGTAAGCACAAAGCCAGCTGGATGGCTTCGGGCCCGTCATTTTCTCTCAGCCCTAGGAATTAAGTCCACTCCAACTTACTGGCTTTGTATTCTGAGCCAGGACCACCAGTTTTATGAAGTCAAGATGCACTAGTGAAGGAATAAAGAAAAACTATGAACAATTCACTCCCACAGAAACATGTCAACCTTCCTCATTTATCAGCCGGAAGACTCAAATTCAAGAAATCCCCACTGGCACTTGCACAACATCTGCCTAAGATCTTTAGTATTGTTTCCCAACAGAAAGCCAAATACAAAGAGTCTCAGCAGATGCTGTGTGAGGTACATATCCTAATTGCTAATTTGCACCTCATACAGCATCTGCCGAGACTCTCAGTATAAATGGGGCATAGTATCTTCCCCTCAAAGTGACTGCAGGGTCCTGCATCAAACTGTAAATCAACATGGTGACCTGCTGTAAGCTGACGGCATATACTGGTCCAGGATGTATTTTTTAAAAAAATAAACACTGTTTCAATGGTTAGATGGCCCTAGACACTGGCATTTGGACATAGACCTTAATGTTTATATTTTATTGTGTTTTCCTAATCTAGATGAAATATGTGTGTGTGTATATATACACACATACACACCTATATATATACACACACACCTATATATACATACATACATACACATACATACATACTGCTAGTCCATGTATGATATGCCATACACTAAATAAATACTAAATCCTAGGAAGCAGGCAATTGGCAAACCACTTCCAAACTCTTGCCAAGAAAACCACAGGGACTTGTCCAGGCAGTCGCCACGAGTCAAAACTGACGCAAAGGCACGCGCGCACAAACAAAATAACATTCACTTCAAAGTGAATTCTGGCTCAAATTTCTTCCTGATCGGGGCTAACCAGGAATTGCACCCGGGGTGGGAAAGAGCAGAAAATCTTTAACCCAGATCAGGTCTGCCACCCCAGCTCTGCCCGCGTCTCCTTTTGTTGCCTTGGCTATCTATCAGGTAGTTCAGGAAGCGATTCTTGTCCGTCCCTCCCGACCTCTCCGCCTCCTTTAGTCTTCCACGGGTGTGGCGCCACCCCGCTGCCGGCAGAGGCCGCTGTGAGGCCATCCCGGTGGAAGCCGTAGGGACGGGAGCCGTTCTTGTCCTCCGGTACGCCAAGCCGTCATATGACCCACGGACGCGAAGAGGCAGAGGGGAACAGCTGCAGCCGCCGGGAGTCGGTCGGTGTCGTGGTGACGGAAAGGCGAAGCGGAACGAGTGGAGCCGGCGAGGCGGACGCAGGAGAGAGACGCGGGGCTGGGCTGCTGTCGCTGCCACCATGCTGGCCTTGTTGTCTCGGCTGCTGGACTGGTTCCGGTCGCTCTTCTGGAAGGAAGAGATGGAGCTGACGCTGGTCGGGCTGCAGTACTCGGGCAAGACCACCTTCGTCAACGTCATCGCGGTGAGAGAGGCTTCGGAGCGCCCCTGCCCCGCCCCGGCTCGGCTCTTTCTGCCCGGCCGGAGTTTGGGGAAGGGGAAGCGAAGGGAAAGGGGTTGTCCCGGGGCTGCTTCGCCGCTTCCAGTGGGAATCCAGCGGGACCAGAAACTGGCTGATCATCCTCTTTTTTTTTTTTTTTAATGAAAAGTGCCACGGCACGAGAACGTGTCCCACGCAACCTGGGAAGGGGTGGGGGGAAGCCATTTGGTCTGCAAGTGCTGGCTGAAATGCTGCCTTTACGAGGGTGGTTTGTAACAGGGTCACGTACGAAAAAAATGCCTGCAAAGAAGAAAGATCGATGCTTTTTCCCTCCTTCCCCGATCCCGAATCTTTCCCCACGCACGATGTTTTTTTCTCCCCTCTTATGGGCAGCGTTGAGCTATCATAGTTTGCTATCCCGTGGTTTGGGGGAGGTTTTTAAGCTTCGTGGCGTGGGGATGCTGCTGCCTGTAGGGACCGAGGCTTCGTCTTCTTGGGCATGGGGTGGGGCTGAGGATTTTTTTTTTTTAATTTTTAAACCCTAATTGTTCTTAACGCTTTGGAGACGACCAGCTTGGTATCTTCGCCTGGCTGGACCGGAGCTTCCTGCGTAGCTCCTTTGCGATGAGCAAGGTCAGGATCTGCTTGCTCTGGATTACCCTCCCGTCCTTGGGGCTGTTGTCATTCTGAGTCTTTCGTGGGTGTGGCATCCCCCCAAAAGGAATCGTCTAATCGTGGAGGTTAGAGGTTCCCAGGGTGGCAAAGACAAAAGGCGTTTGGGTTTATGGCATTTGACTTTATAGTGCTCTTTTGGGTTTGCCTGTCTTGTCCCTCTTTTGAAGAAATCGGGACACAAAGGTTTAGACTTGACATTTAATGTCAGATCACTTATATGTATAGAGATTGGCCTCATTATGTAGGACTGAATATGGTGGGATCAATTGGAGAACTCAGGACTGTCCTGGAACGTGTCTGAGATTTTCCAGGAAACATACAGATGGCTCATTCATATACCAATAGTTGGTTAGAAATATGCAAAATTTATTGTACCTTTTAACTACCACCTGTATCATTTAACCACTGCCTGTAGTCTTGCTTCCCTAAGTGAGAATTCAGGCTACCTCTTGGGGAACTAGCAATCTTCTTGCACCTCAGAGGCAGGGTATTCTGTAGTTATAACAGATACTTTTCTTTGTCATAGTCTTCATTTTACCTCAGCTGATTTTCTTCTCATATACTATTGAAACAATTAGCTCTGCAAACTTAAGGATGTATATTTAAGAGGTAATTCTCAGTTCAGTGAGATAACTCTCAAAAAAGTTTTGTAAGTTGCAGTCTTAGATGCAAATAGAAATCTTTTGGTATGGTTTGGATTTGGGAATATGATTCTTCATCAGAGATAATTTGAGCAAAAATTACAGTGGAAAAATATGTTATAGTGATCCATACAGCTTCTTAGAACAGTGCGTTATATCTAATGCTTTGATACTGGAATAAACTGTGCTGAATTTGTTTTTATGGCATAGTTAATAAAGACTGAGGGGATTTAGAAAGATAAGAGTTAGGGAGTAGCATCTATGATAGTCATATGATACAACAAAGTCACCTTTTACTTAAAGCAGCAACAATAGGGTGGGGTCAAACTACTGATGGAAACTGGTTGGGATAGATTAGGAAATGCTTTTGCAATGGTACAGTTTAGAACATGCCTGTTTAATTTAGCTGTTCACTTGATTATGCATGCTGAAATTAGTTCAAAAGTCTTTGTTGGTGTTTTTTTAATGTGTTAGTTTGACAGAACAAACAAGATATGTGTGGCCAAGCTGGGTGATCCTGGTAACAGTATTGTTCACTGTTGCTCTAGAATTATCATTTTGGTATATTTAAGGTATTTGTAATGTTGTAATTTACAGTTTTTGAATTTGTAATGTTATGATTTACAGTTATAGTTTGCAGTATAAACTGTAGCTTCATCACATGCTAAGTTATTCTTTACAGCCCCCCTCAATATAATAAACTTTGTAAATATTTTCTATTTTTGTTTATGAAACTTAAAAATGGACCCTGCTTGGATTTTATTACATTTGTATCAATAATGTGTATAAAAAAATAAGCAAGGCACCAATTATGCTTTGTAGAGTATGCCATTTAAACTTGCCCTGAACTTAGGCAAGAGTGCATTTGTAAATATATTTAAATGAGTTATCACTCTTACTAGCAAACTGTGTAAGTATATTATCTGAGATTGAAGCAGGCAATTGAAGCAATTTTAATCTTAAAATTCATTGATATAAATACAATATTCATTGTATTTTTTAAGTGTGGATACAACCCTAATTCTGACAAGATTTTCAAGTGCTTCTTAAGGGAGTATTTAAATGAAGCTGTCCTGTAGGGGTTTTTTTTTGTGTGTGAATTAATGTTCTAGGATCTAATCTGGGTCAGTCACTGGAACTTCTGCTGGAGAGAGGTTCCCTGAACCTCCCAGCATGAGTCTGAAAGCTCAGAAGACCTCTGGTCCCAGTAACTGACCCAGATTATTGGATCCTGCAACATTATTCTGGGATCATAAACACATCATGACTAGTTTCAGCAGTTTATCTGCACTTAAAAGATACGAGCCACTCTCTTAAAGACAGCAAAGTCCACATTTTGGACAGAAAGGATTGCTGGTTTGAAAAAGGAGTAAAAGAAGCCATTGATGTTAAAATTGAGCAGCCCTCTCTCAACAGAGGGGGAGGAATACAACATCATCTATCTCCAATCTACAACACAGTCCTTTCAACAGTTCCAAGAAGGCTCCACTCAGGTGACCCTGATGAAACATAAACCTCCAGGTGACCTTAATGACTCACTAAAAGAATGCAAATGACCAGCTGTCTGCAAGGAATATAAATCCTTCCATGCCCCACTATCCAGTCAAAGTTGAAGAAGCTTCTTGGATGAGAAGTGAAACATATTCAAAGAAAAACCAAAAAGTCCAGTTGCCTTTTGAAAAAGCACCTTTGGGACAACCATGACCTGGATGATTGAGAATCTCCATAGACATTATCCTGGGACACATATATTCACATTCATTATTAATGTTCAATTTAGGAGATGAGCATGTTGACATGTTCTTTTTAATTTGGTTGATACAGGCAGAAAAGCTTTAGTATAAACTAGGTAAAATAGGATCCTAAGATACATTCTTGTTTATTGTTTGAAGGGTCCCTGGCAGCAAAACGCTATTTTCAGGAAGAAGGTAGCTCATATATATATAGGTTATTGAGTAGGTGCTTGAAGATCCTACTCTGTTTGATTCACCCTTTTATTCCAGGTCCTGTATTTTATTTGGATGGGTATAGGTTAGAGTTAGGATTTAAAGCTTAACTAATTGAACATTTTCCTGAAATAATTTACTTCTAAAGTGGGGAAATCATTGCAGATTCCTTAAGGATTGTATTCCTATATAATTTTTCTTTTTTCTTGATGTGATAAGTTGTAGTATTGGGAAGTATGTTTAGCTTTGGGCATAGACATTGCTAAAAATTCAAAAGTTTGGGTGTGCAACCACAAATAAATATGTCCTGAAATTGATTCTGAATAGGGATTTCTTCTTTAAATTTAAAATATATTGATGACTTCTGTTGCTGATAAAAGAGAAGTAAACTACACAAGACCGAAATTAGCCTACTTGCCTAGGCAAAAGAAAATAACAGGAAAATTAGGCAAATATTCACGGAATATATTTCTATGATCAGCACTCAAGTGCTAAATGTATTGCTATGACAAAGTTTTGTGTTGGTATTGTTTGATTAGAGATCTTTATCAAAAGTGGCAGCAGAATACTTGAGTTAATATATAGCCAAATTAAACTAATAAAACATGATCCTGAATATCTTGTTCTTTGACAATTATATTACTTTTTTGAAGATTACAAAGCAAATACATTTAAGCGAGGTAGTTATTGAATTATAATGGTGAAGCCAAAATACCATATCAGCAATGATTTATGCTAGTTTCTTATTCCAATTATTTTTTGAGAGGAGAAGGCTATGTTAGCTTCCTTTCAAAATAATCTTCAAAGTAAACATGCCCTCTTGTAACCTCTTGTAACCTTTCAAATGAATTGTCAGCTATCTTTAACTTGGCATACGTGGCTGTATTTGTATAGATGAAATAAGATTTTGTTTTTATTGATGAGTCAAATTATGAGGAAAAAAATTGCTTCAACTGAGTTGCTATTGGTAACATAATTTTTGTTTTATGAAAGGGACCTTTTTATCTTCAATAAAAATTGGTTTATTATGGAATAACAAGGAGAGGTTGATATACAGATGTGGAAAGAAGGGAGGGTTTTGTATATAAGAAAAGTAAACTTAAATTCTTAAAGCAGAAATAGAATTCATTATAAATGATAGACAGTTATTTGTTAATTCAATTTGTGTAGTCGTAGGATTACCAGATCTGAGCATAAAAAGTACGGATAACCACAAAATAACTACAGAAAGCCCTAATTCTTGGCTGTCATGTTTTGGTCATACTGATTTTTTTAAACCCCAGTTACATAGTTATTGTTTATTTCTTAGTTGAATAAAAAGCTATTAAAATGTGTCTTCACAAGTCCATTGATTAACTTTAATAATTAACTTATTGCTTACTTTATGTAATGCTCTCTTCTAGGAGTCGACTAGGCTCGTATAAGTCCCAAATAACATGATCAATATTTTGAATGATGTCCAGAAACACTTTGAGAATAACAATATATCTGGGTTAACAAGTGAATTATGCATATATAACTAAATTTGGATTCAGCGCAAAGGCTTTGTTGTCCTTTGGACCATACCTTATTGCCATGTGGCAAATGCTACATTGTTTTAGATGGTATTATAAACCTGCTTTAATTTTGTATTGGTCTTCTATTGATAAGAATAATATATCTCCAATAACATGATTAAATTAATAATTTACAGTAATTTATAATTTGCCAAATTATAGGCTCAGGCCTCTGTGGCTTATTTTGTATTGGTGTTCTTGTACCCTTTTAATATTTATTAAATGTTAAAAGATTGTAAGAATCCTTTCCTAGATTGGAATTGATACATATTTAATGTTTATTACTTTATCATAATTCTTGTATTGCAAGTTTTGTTTAAGAACTAAAGTGAATATAATGGTCAGAAACCTAGATAAAGTTTTCATTTTTTTTCCTTTGGGAATGAAATTAGACTGATTTTATATATCTTTTCTTTTGGGTAGTAAAATATAGAATAGTATTATAAATTGTATATGGCATTAAAAACGGTATAGTTATATTTATGTGCAGCCATCATTGTAGCAAGGATCTCTGGAACAATTTCACTTCTGTTAATGGTAATACAGGTAGTCCTATATTTACAATTCATTTAGTGACAGTTTTAAATTATAATGGCATTGAAAAAAATGTCTTATGACCATTTTTCACATTTATGATTGTTACAGCACACCTATGGGCACATGATCAAATTTCAAACACTTGGAAATTGGCATGTATTTATGATGGTTGTAATGTGCCAGGGTCGTGTGGTTACCTTTTATGACCTTCTGACAAGCAAAATCAAAAGGGGAAACCAGATTCACTTAACAACCATGTTACTAACTTAACAGCTGCAGTGATTTACTTAACAGCTGTGGCAAGGAATACTGTAAGATGGGCCAAAATGTTCTTAAAAACTGTCTTGCTTAGGAAGACAGGAATGGAAATTTTGGCCTCTGTTGTAGTTGTAAGTTGAGCATTCCCTTTTCACTGCAAAGTAAACCTTATGTACAATGTAGTTTCTTATGCAGTCATCAGTCAAACTGGATCATGACTTATTTTCCAAATGAATGTAATAGTATTACTCATGAAATACGATGTTACAAAACTGGATAAATTCAGAATATTTAATAAAGCTGAAATCATCTGTTATGAAGCAGAGCATGCCACTCCATTTAGTGTATTAAAGCAAAGGTTGCAGAGTTGTATCTGCTCTTCTTCTAATTTTATGGAATAATATTTGTGGTTGTTAGTGATTGCCAACATCTGGTCACAGATGCTGTTTGCTAATTTATGGCTATTGGGGCCAAAGCATGCGGACACTTCCATGGCTGATTTTGATATATGAAGGTTTAGCAGTGATCTTTGCTAAACCTTTCTTTTGATCTTTATTAAAAGCCTACAGATGACTTATGCAAAGCACAAACAGCTCTAAATAGGAAAAGGAATGCAAATAATAATAATAATAATAATAATAATAATAATGAAATGGCTTTTCATAGGAATATATATATGTATGTATATATGCATGTATGTATGTATATATATATATATCTGTATAGATATATATATGAGATATATGTATATGTAATATTTGTATATATCACAAGTGAAAAGGAAATTACAGCTGTATTTCAGCTAAAGTATGCTTGCAAATAAGGCAACCAGTTAAAGCAATGCAACCCCTCCCTTTAAAACAATAGAATCTATTCAGAAATCACTGTTGATTTGTGTAGCATATTGGCAATAGGTGGAAGGTGTTGAGGGAAAATGTTTCTGATTTATCTAGACAGAGATGTTGAGTTTCCTTGTGCAGCCAGGTGAAAAAAAATTATCTTGGCCTAAAAATTAATGTTTCTGTTTTGGTCATATATACTATCATGGTAAGAATAACGTCAGTTTATTTATACAGTTATATAGAGCATTCTTTTCCTAAATGATTCAGATGGCTTGCAAAACAGAATACAGTGTTTAAAATCATTATTGATCTACCTTAATTAAGTCAGCCCATTGCCATCAGTGCATCTATTCATTCTGTGAAACATCATTTTGGACACAAGAAGGTGAAGGCATTCTATATCTTGAGTGATACGATGTTGTGGGGTGGGAAAGGAAAGCCACTGGGAAGGTGTATCAAGGTTTCACTACCCTTATTTCCAGGGAATGGAAACTTTTAGCGTTGATTGATTATTGATTATGGACTAGGTCGTTTTAGGCTCCTAGGAACCACATCGATTTTCTCCATGTCAATCCTTATCTTGCTCTTTCAGGTCTTGCAATGTGCATTGATCGCCATCATAATTCAATCCACCCATTAAGTTGTTGATCATCTTCTTCTCCTCTATCTTTCCCAGCATTAGAGCCTTTTCCAGAGAGCTAGGTGTTCACCTAAATGCATCTATCAGTTTTCTTGGCTATCCACAATATACTTAAGAGTCTTCTCCAACTTCAGTGTTCAAAGGTATCAATATTCTTCCTATCCTGTTTGTTAAAGATGAATTTTGCTTCCATAGAGTATCACAAGAAATACCATGGCTCGTGTGATTCTAATCTTTAGCATAGTTGTATAGATCTTTAGCATCTTTAGATTGCACATGGCAAGGTGAATTTGGCCTGGGTACCAAGCCATGTAATATTTTAAAGCAGCACTTTGAATTGTACTGGAAACAAAACAGTAGACAGCAGTTTTACTGTTAAACATGTCAATGTTCATTTAGCGAATGAGCACTTCATTTTCATTCAAATGAGCACTGGAAGCACCCATATTTTTTCAAAGGCAGCTCCTTCTAATACATGCTACAATTCTTATTACCTGTTTTCCACCTAATCTGAATATTTAATAGCAATTTACAATCCAGTAGGCATAAAACATTAAAATCACAACTGAAAGCAAAGAAGATATCCCAATAAAAAGTATATGCAAACAATATTTAGTTTTTGTTGTTTCAGTTGCAATTGATTCTATGTGATGAACCAACTATTTATACATAATAAATACCAATGAAGTAGTAATAAGCAACAATAGATCATGCCTGATCTCACTAAGACAACAGTATTATTCCTTGAAGACTGTTGAGTTCTAAAACAGATGGTCCTCAGTTAATGACTTTTCATTCCGTAACTGTTTGGATATACAACAGTGCTAAATAAGTGGTACTTAATGACTGGTCCTCAGTTCTGGCCCTGCAGTTATGCAATTGTGATCTGGGACTTCAGCAACAGGTACACATTTCCAACATGGCTGTTTTTTTGTAGTCATGTAATTGTGACCAAGCAGACCAAGCAGAGTCAATGGGGAAGGTAGCAGGAAATTGGAAGTCAGAGCCACAACGAGATCCTTGTTTAATGTCCAATGGTGATTTGTTTAACTGTGGTGATGGTAATTGGAAACTGCTGGAAGTGTCAGAACTGCCATCACTAAGCAGCATGGTGATGTGACACTGCACTTTATGCTTAGTGATGGATATTTCAATCTCACCATTGTAAATGTTAAGTGAAGACTACCTATAGTTTTAATAAATTTTCAGAGGTGCTAAGAGAAGAGGCTATTCTTATTTCCTATGAAGAATGCTTGTTTCTGTGTCCTATCCTGCCAGATATCTAGGTAGAAGAGAACCTCAATAATACTCTGTATGTATTGGAAGCATAAAACAAGTGATGTTAAAAATGCCCATATCATCCTTTAAATAATTTTATTTCCTCTGAAACTTTTCCTAATTTACTGGATAGAAGTAGAAAGAAGATCCCACTTTTTGCTTCCATTGTGTAAATGCCCATTTATTCCTTCTTTTTGTTTTTCGTTGCTCAGTAAGTTATCGGTCTATTGGAGGACCACTTCTGTAATACCATGATTATTCCAACTTCTCAAGTCTTTGTAGAGAAACTTTGTTGAAAGCTTTTTGAAATTTGAAATTCAGGTTTCAACTGGATTATCTCCATCTGCATGTTTTTGACACTTTCAAAGAACTTAAGCAGTTTAATGAGGCAGAACCTACCACTGTAGAAGTCATGCTAACTCTCCTTCAACAAGGTTGCTGTTCTACATGCTTCATGATTTTAACTTTGATGACATATTCTGCAGGTTGTGCAGTATGTTAACTGACCTGTGCTTTGTGTGGATCTTAAGCAACTTGGGTTGAGAGAGAATCAAACCCTGGAACACCCTGTATAGAGATATCTGAATGCTGAACCTTTTTTGTTCATAAACACCTGAAATCAGCTACTTGGGAACTAATGGAGCAGAATGGTTTCCTTCCTAGACAACACAGGAAAATATTATAGTTGATGTTATTAAAGACCACTGAGAGATCTAGCTTTAAAGGGCTATATGTAGGAGAAGAGCAGGCAGAGCTGGGGGCAGAGTTAAGTGCATCATTAGCTTGGCTTCATTATGTTCCCACAAATGGTATAAATCCAGCACCTCTTGAATTATTTGGCGCCAATTTAGTATTGAACTTTAGTAGGTTTTTTTGACAATAATTTGTATTGTTCTTTTTTACACATATTGTTCTTTTACACATATTGATCTTAATTTTAACAGTACTATGTCATCATTATTATACAAATTATTATACAAACCAATCTCATGTAAATATCTACTTTTATATACCTTTATCATAATTTTTTAAATCTCCTTTATCCTTATTTCTATTGTTCAACCATTTATACCAATTATCCCAAATTTCGTAACACTCCGACTCTTCTTTATCTTTTAATTTTAATGTCAATTTATCCATTTGAGCACAGTCTAGAATTTTTTGAATTATTAATTTCTCCAAAGGGAAGTGTTATTTTGTTCCCAATATTGTGCATATACAATCCTTGTTGCTGTCAAAATATGTAATAAAATATATTTAATCTTCTTCCTATATTTCCCTTTAATTATTCCTAACAGAAACAACTCCGGTGTCAGCAGTTTAAATTCTATTCGATCTTCCACTATCTCTTGTATCCAACTCCATATTTTGGTCCAGTATTTTTGTGCTTCTGGGCATGACCACCACATATGATAGAAGGTACCTTGGTTCTGTTTGCATTTCCACTATGTTGGATTCGTGTTAGGATACAATCTCATTGGTGGAAAAATGCCAGCAATAAAACATCTTGTACATATTTTCTTTATAGGCTGTTGATCTTGTTAATGTATAATTTTTGTTCCAATTTTTTCTCAACTTGCTAAATCTATATTATGTCCAATATTTTTTGCCCATGCTATCATGCAACCTTTTACAACTTCCTCTTCCAATGCAACTTTTAATAATTAATTATACATTCATGTTATGAATTTCTCTTCAGGACCAATTAAGATTTTATCTAATTGTTGCAGCTCAGTATGAATTCCACATTCTCCTTAGAGCTGCTCAGAACATCCAGAAGTGCTTCAGTCTCTGCACTTGTAGGCTGAGCTTAATTTTGAGGAACGCTCCTCCTCCTCCACATGACACCTCCATAGCGTTCCCCAGTTTATGCTCAGCCTCGTGCAGACAGGCAGCAATTTCGAAGAGCTCCTTGGCCGTTTCAAGATTGTTTCTTTCTGACTCATTTTTCGTCCCATTTCAGGTCGTATTGCTCATTTATTTTCCTTAACCCTGCCTTATTGCTTGGTTTTTCCTTTTACTTTCCACTCCGCTTGCCAGCGGCTTGATTTTATTCAGTTAAATACGTTCCGTTCACCCCACCCCCACCCTCCGAACGCCATTTCCTTTGCCTTTTCACTACCAGAAGAGTTTTTCTCTTCCCTTCCTGCCCTCTCCTTTTGCGGACCCTAGATTGTCCCTGGGGAGGTTTTTTCCGCCACTGAGAGGCCCCGAACTACGCGCTTCACTGGCGTCCGCCATTTTGAGCACCGCCTCGTGGTTGGGCGCCATTTTGAATTCACTATAATGCTGCGGTGCGTATTTACCTCAAGGAACGGGACCCGTAGGCCTGTTCAGAGCTGTTCCTTTTTTTTCTATTACCTTCTCCAGCCTTTTTTGCCCTGAGGCTGATTCAGTGCTTTACTATTTGTTGGCTATCCTGCAGCTGGACTCAGCAGGCGCAGCAGTAGCAGCACCACATCCGCCCAGTTCTGCCTGGGAAGGCAGCTGCTGAAGGCCTAGCTCTCCCTCCTCAGGCCTCTGGCGTTCATTTGGCTGATTGGACTCCCATTTTTTGGTATTTTATTGTTTAAAAATAAAATAAAATTAATAACAATAATAAAATTAATAACAATAACAACAACAACAACAACAACAACAACAATAATAATAATAATAATAATAATAATAATATAAGTAAAGAGTAAGTCAAAAGGGGGATGTGAAATAATTCTTTTTTAGGGCTGCTGGCCTTGTTGCAGGTCGAACCCTAGGCGTGCCCACCGCCTCATATTGACTCTTAATCTTCCACGATTCCTTTTGAAATGGTAGAGGGCAATCCTTCCAGAGGTCCTTCGTTGAAGGCCAAATCTAAAACCCACCATTTGCGCAGGCAGGCTAAGGAAACATCCAAAGCCTCTCAGAGGGATGCCTTAAGACGCCACAAGGTGCTGGAAAAGGAGATCGACAGATGCACCAGACAGCCTCTGTGCCTCCTGCCCTTCCACCCTCCACCCCCTCTACCTCCACGCAATCCCCCGCTCCTCCAGTCTATTCCTCTTTATCCAGGCGCAGCTCACCCTCTCAGGGTCATCAAACTCCTGAAGCACCGGCTAGACGTGCACCAGAAGCTATCTTCACCCCTACAGCTGCTGGTCTGCGACAAGAGGAACCCCTCATCCAAGAGGTTCCAGAGCAACTGAGGTCCTGGATGGGGTTGGCTATCTGCCAAGGGATCGCAGAAGGACTCCAGCAGATAGTCAGGCCCGGTATCCATCCGATGGCCCCTGATTACGAATCACAATCAGTAAGATCCCTGCCCAGATCGGAACCGCTCCATGAACAGGTACCCCCCCAAGGGGAAGTCCCCCCTACAATAAGAGAGGAGGAGGAGGTGGAAGGGGACCTAGATCTAATCAGGGAAGAAGAGGAGGAGTTTGATTTGGGGTCTTTGCCATACAGCGAACCCCTTTCTGAGGTAGACCCACTCGAAGCAGAGATGTCCAAGGATGAGGGCCTCACTCCCGACCAACCTGCCTTTGTGGGATTATTCAAGCCTCAATTATTCAAGTCCCTCCTCTTCAAGGCCAGGAATATTTCGGGCCTAAATACTCAGTCTTCCTCTGATCCCACTCCTCTTGCTCCGGAAGGTCCAGAGGACTCCATTTTCAAACAGCCCATAGTAGAGGCTGAGGTCATACCAACTCCTCCCATCTTCTCTGACCTGGTAATCAAGCAGTTGGCCTCTTCAGCGCCCCTCCCACCCCGTTGGCCCACGATAAAAATTTTTTCAACCTGGACCCCGAATTCTCCAATTTATTAGGCACTCTGGAGGTTGATGAGCCCATTGTGGGTCTGGCCTCTTCATCCACCCTCAGTGACCCCTTGGAGGCCTTGAGGCCGGAGGAGAAGCGGGCCGAGCTGGCCTTGCGCCGAGCCCACCAGTTGGATGCCTGGGCAATCAGATCGGCCACTGCTGCCTCCTTCTTCACCCGTTCATCCATTCGCTGGCTCCGCCAGCTCAAGCAACATGTCTCAGTCTCCAATGTCAGAGCTCATCAGGACATTGCCAAGATTATGGCCGCAGCTGAGTTCTCGGCCGACACCACCTTCCACTCTGTCAAATTTTCCACCAGAGCTATTTCTTCCCATATCACTGCCCGCCGTCTGCTCTGGCTGAAGCATTGGCAGGCAGACCTCAAGAATAAGGTTAAACTGGCTTCCGCTCCTCTGGTGGGAAACAAATTATTTGGACCATCTTTGGATCCCCTCTTAGTGGAAGGTCGCAATAAGAAAAAATTTCTCCCATCCCTCACCCGGAAGCCAGAATCTAGAACCTCTCAGCCTTTTCGGAGGGCTCCCTTTCGGCCCTTCTACCAGGCCTCCTTCTCTCCTAGGTATCAAAGGCCCCCTCCCTTTGGGTTGAGCCAACCCCAGGACAGGACCGACTCCTCTGATAGAAACAGAAGGGGCGGTAACTACAAAAGGCCCTTTCGGGGTTCGGGTAGCTGGCCCTTTTGGCGCTCCAGATAGGCCACATGAATCAATCCCCATTGGAGGGCGTCTTAAAGCCTTCGTCAACCAGTGGGATGCCTCTACTTCTGACGCCTGGGTTAGGGACACCATCAGGTTCGGCCTTGCCCTCGAATTTCAATCCCCCCCCCCGATTTCTTTATGCCATGTCCTCTCTCCAGGAACTGCACTGTGCAACCTCATGGATTCAGCGATCCAGCACCTAATTGACATAAGGGCCATCCAACCTGTCCCTCAGTCTCAAAGAGGGCAGGGCTTCTACTCCCACTTGTTCGTGGTCCCAAAACACTCGGTGGGGATGGAGAGCGATACTGGACTTAAAGCGGTTTAACCGCTATCTAGTATATCGCAAGTTCAAGATGCACACATTGCAATCTATCCTCCTGGGAACTAGACAGGGGGACTGGTTGTCATCTATTGACCTCACAGAGGCATACCTTCACATCGCAATCCGACCTTCCCATTACAAATTTCTACATTTTTGTTACAACAACCTACACTTCCAATACGTAGCACTTCCATTTGGTTTAGCCTCCGCCCCCAGAACCTTTACCAAGGTTCTAGCTGCACTAGTGGCCCACCTCAGAACCCTCCCTGTGCACCTCCACTGTTACCTGGATGACATCTTCATCCTATCCCACTCTAAAAATCAAGCAGTGAGGGACACTCAGGTTACTCTAGCCACTCTCCAGGACCATGGGTTTCTTATCAATTGGAAGAAAAGCCAGTTATCCCCTTCCACCAAAACAACACACCTAGGGACGGTGATTGACACTCTGAAAGGGAAGGTGTTCCTATCTCCGGATAGGCTTCTCAGCATCCAGAAATCCATTAGAACCATCAGGCGCCTTAGGAGGGTTTCCCTTCTGGAACTATCTCAATTACCGGGGAAAATGATTTCATGTATTTCCATTATTCCCTGGGCCCGTTTACATTCCAGATCCCTCCAGTAGTTCCTGCTTCCATACCAAAGAACCGGATCAAGCAACTCAAGACTCAGGTTCAGGGTTCCACCAAGGGTCCTCACGTCCCTCCTTTGGTGGAGCAAATCGTCCATCAACAAGGGCTGCCTCCTCAAGGAGCCCCAAAGGCTCACCGTCACCACAGATGCCAATCTGTTCAGATGGGGTGCTCATGTTCAGTCCCTCACATCACAAGGCAGATGGTCAGCGACAGAGCAACTATGCAACATAAACTGGCTGGAACTTCACGCCGTCCACCTGGCCCTCCGCAGCTTCCTCCCTCAGGTACATGGCCACCACATCCTCATCCTCACAGACAATATCACGGCCAAAGCCCACATCAACAAACAAGGGGGCACACAATCATCATGTTTGATGAGGGAGGCCGAGCGCCTCTGTCGTTGGCTGGAGTCCCACCTCCTTTCCCTCAGGGCAGATCACATCTCGGGCCTATCAAACACACAAGCTGACTGGTTGAGCAGGGCCACCATAGACCAGTCGGAGTGGCGCCTCCACCCACCACTGTTCAGGGAGGCAGCATCTATCTTTGGGCAACTGGAGGTGGACCTGTTTGCCTCCCCCCCCTCAATGCCCAACTTCCAAGGTTCTTTTCAAGATTCCCATCCCAAGGGGCAGAGAACCACAACGTCTTACCTTGCCCGTGGCCCAAGGGTCTATTGTATGCATTGCCCCCCCCCCCGGCGCTGGTGCCCAGGGTCATTCAAAGGGTACTTCAAGAGAAAGCGGAACTACTTCTTGTAGCACCTTACTGGCTCAGACGTCCTTGGTTTGCAGACCTCCGCAGCCTCTCAGTGGCCCCACCCTGGAGGATCCCGCCAGACAGGATCTCCCTGTCTCAAGGACCCCTACTCCACCTGGACCCTCAATGGCTCCAACTAGCCGTCTGGAGGTTGAGCGGGACCGCTTGAGGGGTCATTGACACTATACTAGCAGCCAGACGGCCCTCAACTATAAGAATCTACAATGCTATTGGTCCATTTTCCGTAAGTGGTGTGTCAACCTACAAATTGACCCAGCTGCCCCTTCCATTGCCCAAATTCTAGACTTTCTGCAGGAGGGACTCAGCAAGGGGCTATCTCCCAATACATTAAGATGACAGGTAGCAGCCTTATCAACAATTATCTCCTCTAAAGAGGCCGGTTCCCTTTCTCATCATCCCCGTATTCGGGCCTTTCTGAGGGCCCCCCCACAAATTTACACCCTCTGACCCTTCACGGGTACCCAACCTGGGACCTTAACAGGGTCCTTATCTCGCTCACAAAACCCCCTTTTGAGCCCTTAAGGGAAGTTTCTCTCCAGTTTCTATCATACAAGGTAGTCTTCCTTGTAATGATCACATCAGCTCGTAGGATATCAGAGATCGCCGCACTATCCATCAGGAAAGACCTTTGTGTATTTCACACTGATCGAGTGGTCCTCCGTCCTGACCCTTCCTTTTTGCCCAAAGTCAATTCGGTTTTCCACAGGGCTCAGGAACTTATCCTCCCAAATTTTTGCCCCAGGCCATCACAGGAAAGGGAGAGGCAATGGCACACTCTGGATGTGAGGCGTGCCTTGCATGTTTACATCAAACGCACAGAGACCTTTCGAAAGTCAGAAGCCTTGTTTATTTCCTTTCAGCCTAAAACACAGGGACTTAAGGTTCCACCAACCACCATAAGCTGCTGGATAAGGGCTGCCATTGCCAGGTCATACCAGTCACAGGCTCTCCAGGTACCCAGGGGTATCACGGCTCACTCCACTAGGAGTGCGGCAGCTTCGGCTGCCTGGGCTACCCAGGCTCCAATAAACGAAATCTGCCAGGCAGCGACGTGGGCCTCCCCGTCACCCTTTATCAGGCACTACAAGATTGACACGTATGCCTCAGCTGAGGCTTCCTTTGGCAGAAGGGTCCTACAGAAGATCCCCAGAGAACCCGGCGTGACTACAGACCAGACAGCGCCCCTCCCGTAGGACAAGCCCAGCTTTGGTATGTCCCACTTCTGGATGCTCCGAGCAGCTCTAAGGAGAATGGGCATTGGTACTTACCTGACACGCCATTTCTCTTCGAGCTGCGAGGAGCATCCAGCCCCACCCTAATTTCACCGTCTAGTGAGGTCTTGTTTCAGCCAATGAACCATTAGTTAGTTAGGATGTGAGCACGAATTTTTTTCCTCTCGTCTTCGCAAAACTGGGGAACGCTACGGAGGTGTCACATGGAGGAGGAGGAGGAGGAGCGTTCCTCAAAATTAAGCTCAGCCTACAAGTGCAGAGACTGAAGCACCACCCACTTCTGGATGCTCCTCGCAGCTTGAAGAGAAATGGCATGTCAGGTAAGTACCAACGCCCATTCTTCTACATCTTTTTTGTATCTGTTTTGTAATTGAAGATATGGCCACCAGTCTATGATTATACCTTGCTCTTTTAATTCCTGATTTGTTTTTAATTTTCCTTGTTTATGTAATAATTCTTTGTATCTGACCATTTTGCTCAAATCCAATGTATTGGGGTATATCATTGCTTCCATGGTAGATAACCAGGCAGATATTTTCATATAATGTTTTTTCCTAATTTTATTCCAAATCTGTATCAATGAATCTCTCATATAATGTCAATAAAAATATGTTTGCATCTTACTTTTCTTTTCCCATAGAAAGGTGTGCCACTCCATCTGTAAATCATGGCCCTCCAGAATTAATATCCTTTTATTACTCAAATTTATCCATTCCTTAATCCATATAATGCTGCCGCATTATAATGGAGTTCCCAGTCCAGGAGTCCAAAGCCACCTCTACTTCTACTGTCCTGTAACACTATTAATTTTATTCTGGCTTTCTTTCCTGACCATATAAATTTTAACATAGTTTTGTCCAGTTCCGTAAAAAAAATTATCTAATTTTATGGGGATTGTTTGAAATAAGTATAATAATTTGGGTAAAATATTCATTTTAATCACAACGACTCTCCCTAATAATGATAATTGTAATTTCTCCCATTGTTCCAAATCTTTCTTTATTTGATACAATAATTTCATGTAGTTATTTTCTTTTACTGAGTATTGAACTTTAGTTAACTAGATTCTTGTCTATAAGCTTGAGCAATAAATCTTCTGAACTGAAACTTAATGTATGATCCTGTTCTCTTCCCCTAATGTTATACTACCCATATACAAATCCTGCCATAAATTATCTGTAAGATCAACCAATTCAGTATTTGTCCTGTGTTTGGGCCTGTCAGGAGTCCAAATAATCTACTTCTTTTTGTGTTCCAGTAGTTTACTGTATTCCATTCAGTTGTGGTATACTGTAATATGGGCTGAGTAGCAGCCAGAATTTCTGATTCACAACCTTTCAAATCAGACTCTGTTAAGACTGGTCATCAGAATAATTAATAGTATTTGTTCCTTGATTAAAAAAATTGAATTAAATGATGTAGTTTGGGAATATTATTAAAGAGCTCAGTATATACCTCTAAATAAATTGTCTATCATTATATTGTTTACATATTGTTTAGATTTTTTTCTTTATTTATTATTCTTAATTTATATACTGTCCGTCTCACTGTCAAGCCGCGCTGGATGGCTTACAACTTTATAAATAAGAATATAAACAATTAGAGCATTAAAACCATTAAAAAAATAAGCATTAAAAGTGGAAACATTAAAATTAAAAACAAACTGATTAAAAAGATATCAATGGGTGTGGGGGGAATGGACCAACAAAATGAGATGCCTCAAGGCAGATGAGAATTGAAATAGGTGGGCTGTGGCTAATGTATCCACAGTGTAAAAAGAAGTACCATAAATTGCTGTGTCATTTGCTCCAACGATAAAAATTTGCATATATTTGATGTCTCTTTCATTAATACATCTGCTTCCTGGCTTGTTCAGAATAATCCTTTATTCCCACCTACTGGTTAAATTTTCAACTTTTCAGCATTTATTATTTAAACAACTCCTAAAGATTCTTAAAATACTCTTCCCAGCTTGGGCTGAGGGCCTTGCAAGATAGGTATTGGAAGAGTGAAACTGTTATATTTAAATTGTAAGTGAAATCCTCAAAACCACAGTTGATTTTTAATGATTTACTGATTTGTAACAAGCTTTGGAGTATTTTAATAATCTAATCATTCATTTATTTGTTGGCCAGTAAATAAAAACACCTCTGCTGCTTAATTTTAAACCAATATGATTTTAATACTCACTACCTTTGAGTCATTGTCTGATCTTGACAGTGGGCCTCATGAGAGAGTATGTGTGCCTTTGAGTCAGTCTTTCTCCTAGGCAGGTTCCTGCAGTTTTCTTGGCAATATCTCAGAAGTAGTTTGCCTTTGCCTGCTTCCTAGGCCCAAAAAAGAGTGACTGGTCCAAGGTCACAAGGTTGGCTTCATACCTAAGGTGGGACTAGAACTAATTAAGGCAATTCTAGCCAGGTGCCTTAACTACTACACCCATGGTGAACCTATGGCATGTGTGCCACAGGTGGCACACAGTGCCATTTGTATCAGCACGCAAGCCACAGGCAGACTTACCTCACTGCGCATGCACGCATCTCACAGCTGATTTTCGGCTGGTTTGAGGCCTTTTTCGGCCTCTTAGAGGCTTGAAAAAAGCCTCTGCAGGCCACAAGGCCTGTTTTGTCACTTCCTGTAATAGCGGAAGTGACAAAATGGGCCTATTCAGCCTTTAGAGGCTTTTTTCAAGCCTCTGGGAGGCCAAGAAAGGCCTCAAACCAGCCTCAAACCAGCTGTGAGGCGCAGTGCAGGTAAGGGGGCGGGGGGGGATTGTGCGTGCAGGGTGTGTGTGGTGACCTACGCACTGCCTTCTGGGTGCTGGCATGTGAGCGCACGTGCACCAGCGCACACACAATTTTTGGCATAGGAGCCCAAAAAGGTTAGCCGCCACTGTACTACACCAAACCAGCTAACTGTATAAGACAGTACAAGGTGAACAAAATCCAGGCAAAGAGGAAGGTCCATAAAGAAAAAAACCCCCTGAACTTTGGGAACAAATTGAAGCTTTTTTTGGATGGAGTTATATTCCACCAGAAACAGTAAATTTATAGTCTGAGATTACCGTAATCTTTAATTTCCAGTGCTGTTGGACTTGAGTTGTGGCAAGGAGTGTTTTATTTTTTACAGTTATAGCTAGTGTGCAAACAGTGATGTGAGCTAGTTGAATTTAGCAGCTATCCACAACATGGTTACAGCCAGCTTTGTTTACTTCAACTGTTTTGCCATAAGTGAGGTTCGTTTATTAGGTTGTAGTAACATATATCACATAGCATACCTGTTTTCCAGCTTTAAGCAAAACAATGGAATATTAACAATGTATCATTGTTTTTTTGAACTCCTAGAAGGAATTTAGAATAAGAAACGCAGATCAAACTATTTGACTTTTCACTATGCTTTCTGTTTCAAGTGTATCCATAGGGTTAGACTCATTAATGGAGGTGGCAGATTAAGCAGGAGGGTTTGTGCATGTTTTACCGAAAACATAGCCTTTTTAGTAGCTTTGCTAAATATATTGTAATACTTATATAACCACCCATTTCATGGACCAATAACTCTGGATATTGTACAACAAAGTGATGATATCATACTCCATGACAATTAATTATCTCACCCAGAGGCTTCACAAAAATATTAAATAGGAGTGGAGAGAATACTGAACCCTGTAGAACCCCACATAACAGAAATTGAGGATGGGACCTGTTTCGTCTTTCTAAGCTTTTCTGTAAACCATGAAGATCAACCAGATCAATGAGAGAGGAGAGGTTGAATATGACTGTGATCTAGTCCAAAGCCTCAGCTCCCTCTTGTTCCACACAATGTCCAATGTTCAGGCAAACTAACAGGGATAAGCCCAGCTCTGGAACCCATCCAGGTTCATCAGTCCTGGGGATGGACCAATTTAATAGGTCCAGTCTCCTTTGGGCAGGAGGGCAGTGGCCGAGGATCTGATTACTACCAGGGCAAGATCTAACTATGACAGTTGATGTACAATTCCCCCAATTCAGAACATATTGCTACTACTCTGATGAGAAAACCAGTGTTGGAGACACTGCCCCTGGTTGACCACTAACTTCTAAGATACCTCTAAGGAGCCTTGGTAGCATAGTGGTTGGAACGCAGTATTGCAGGCTACTTCTTCTGGCTGTTGATTGCCTGTAATTTGGCAGATTGAATCCCACCAGGCTCAAGGTTGATGTAGCCTTCCATCCTTCCAAAGTGGGTAAAATGATAATGCAGATTGTTGGAGACAATATGCTTAGAGAGGGCTGTAAAGCACTATATAGCGGTATACAAGTCTTAAGTGCTATTGCTATTGCTACCTCAGAGCCTGTTCCCAGGGAAGGCAGACTAAAATCCCCAGTACCATAAACCTCAGGAACTGCACTGCCAGTTCTGAGTCAGAATCAAGAGGTTCAGGCAAGGATTTTGCTATGCAGCCAAGAAGCTGTGGTACAACAGTAACAATTCCAAAAGATTCCTATAGCCCAACTTCATATCCAGTAACTTGTGGAGCAGGAGAGACACAGAGCTTAAGAGAGCTTTGGAAGATAATCTGATCCTGACATGAAGTCTCAACTGATGTCAAACCCAAAATTCAGCTGGGCACATTTCTGAGAAGTCTCAGTAATAGATAACAAGTTGGTTCTCTCGTCTGTGATTAAGGAAGCTAACATTGTGTTTAGCAGCAGCAGCCAAAAGCCAAGACCTCTGAAGACCAGCTGACAAGGGAATGGGGTTGAGTCACTTATGTGGTGATGTTATAATGAAAAAGATGCACACTTTGTCATTTAGATAATGATATTATTAAGCAACTGATATAAATCAATGTAATGACGTAATTGTCTAATAGATATTTGGGGACCCATTCATTGCAGAATGAATGTTCTGCTAAATTGATTTGCTATTTGAGAGTGTTGAACTTGCCAGAGCAAGAGGTAGCAAAAATGTTGAGTGGAGAATGGAAAGGATTCATTATTATTTTCCATAGTGGAATAAAGACTGATTTGTTGTATATAGTCAGTTTTTGCTTATCCTATATTTGTAAATGTTTCCAGAAGTTAACTTCATAAGAGCTTGTCCTTATCTTTGGGAATTCTAGAAATATATTTCAGATTTGTGATTTAGCAGAATAACTAGAATAATCAGGCTTTATTGTTTTGATCTTTATTCCTTTTTTGAAGAATGAATTATTTAAGTAACTGATAGCACTAGATTCTGATTTATTTAAACGGAATGCATGTTGCCATAACATGTTGACATTCTGACAAGTGGGGTCAGTCTAGTAAAATAAACTGAATTCAATAGAGAAGATACAGCATAGGAACGATTAAACCAGTTTTCTTTCCACCAGTGACTGCAAACTTTAGTAATATTTATGGTACCCATAAAATACTCACAGATGTCTGAAGATGGGAAGCAGCTGCTAAAAATGGGGCTACCATATCTAGTTTTGTTCCAGGAAAAACTGTATATGCACATAGTAATTCTTCAGCATTCTAGTTCTTAAGACTTAAATATATTCTGCTAATATTACAGGACATCTACCTAAGCATTTGCCACAGGAACTGAAAGTAGTTGGACTTCCTAAAGGACAAATGCTAAGCAATTGTGAACTGCACCGTGGCCTGTAAGCCCCCTTTGTGCAGTTCTTAGCAGCACAAGCAGCACACTTAGCAAGTTTACATTCGTGGGTTTCCATGAAGTTTACAAAATATCAGATACGGTTTCCTACTATTGTTAAATGAAAAATAAGAAAATGTGTAAATAATTGGATGGATTTCATATACCTTAATAGCTTCTTTTAAACAATTAAAGATTAATTATATATGCAAAAATAGCTGTAAAATTAAAGCTCCAATTTATATAATATCATGACTTCATTGTCCTACGTACTGTAAACCTGAGTGGCTGACAAGAAAGAATTGCCTGCCCATGTCATAACGTACAGTAATTTTCCTGTTGCTTCATCAAACTGTCAGTTCCTTTTACATATATGTGACATACTATGTTTGCATTGCTACTCCATAAGATGCCATGAGTCTTTCTTGGGATCTCTCTGTCTCTCTCTCTGTCTCTGTCTCTGTCTCTCTCTCTCTCTCTCTCACACACACACACACACACACACACGTTTTATTCCAACAAAGACTCATGGCATCTTATGGAATAGCAATGCAAACATTCACAGTATATCACAAAGATATATCTTCAAGCCCAGCCACATCCACTCCAAGTCCCTAAGGAGTTCTAAGCTAGACCGAAATCCTTGGGAAAAGAAGCAGCAAAGATGCCAAGTGGTGCCTTTAATAGTGTTCAAGGTAGAGAAAAAGTTCACAGAAGATCCATTGTGGTGTTGCTTGCTCCTTTTATCAGCAGATCCTGAGAGAGCAGCATGAAGCTAGCTTTATATATTTGATCTAAACTCCCGTTGAGCTGGCCTAGAGCAAGTGCTTCATGAATTCAAGGAAGATATATATTTGCATGTATTGAAATTATAAGCCACTCGGTCATCTCGCAGTGAGATGGACAGCAAACAAATTTAATACATAAATATGTTTTGAAGTGTTTTCTCATATTTGTTCCATCTTGGAATATACCATATTGAAATAAATAGCTATAAATTCTTTAATAAAAATATAAATAACTTACATGTCATGTTACAGTAGAATATTAGATGTACAATTTTTGAAAATTCATTTATCATATTTCACAAGTGTTTCAAGCCTGGGCTCATCCTTTAAGTAAACTTTCAGGTTTTATGCTTTGGAATAATGTTGTATGATGCTGACTTCATACTTTCCCATGAAGTGCATAAGCTTTTCAGGTTCTTCCAGATGCTATTGTGTTGACTCAGGGTATTGGGAAGATTACTTTTTATGCTGATGTCCAATTTAAAAAAAGGAACAACATGAGACATTCTAATTGGCCAGTACTGATTCCTAACACTTTTTGGGAGAAAACAATTTATTTCTGGGAGTAGCCTTCTAGATTTAATAGAGTATGCTGGGAAACTTGAATAATTTCAATCCAATATTTCTAAACCAACAAAGTATTTTTGAGTCATTACATATGACTCTGTATATGTTGGCCTCTTGTTCCCTTTTATCCCTTTTCCTTCCACTTCATAATTTTCCTGGCCTCACTCACATGCGATACATACTTATTAACTGTCTTAATTGCAAAAAATTAACCTTCTAAAATAGAAGGGGAAGAAAAATAATGCTAACTAAGACTTAGTATTACAAACGTTTTTCTGTTCTATCCAGCAAATACCCTTGTATCTGAAAGCAACTGACAGATCTCACTAAAGGCTATCTCTTTTCTGTCTTCAGTCAGGCCAGTTCAGTGAAGACATGATTCCTACAGTGGGCTTCAACATGAGGAAAGTTACCAAGGGTAATGTTACAATAAAGGTATGTATCTAAGTTAATTATATTTTGCTAATGAGAAAATCATGGGAAGAGTGATTAGATTGTTTTAATCTTTGAATAAGATTAACATAGTTCCCTGATCATCTGTGTTCAAATATATAGAGAAAACATTACATAGAACATTTTACTAAAATCTCATGGGAGAATATGTTACATGTAGTCCTATCTTTGAGGAACAAACTTATGTAATAACCTAAGAACTATTGCAGCCACCATCTTGTACTGCTGGGTTTCAAGTTCACAGGCTGCATGCTAGGACTGGCCAGTCTCTGGAATAAGAGTATAACCAGACTACCAAATGAGCTTCTGCGAGCTTCTTATCTGATGGGAGATGAAACTAATTAAAGGCATCTAAAGCAGCGGCCGCCAACCGATGGGCCGCAGCCCACTGGCAGGCCGTGAGCAAATTTTGGTGGGCCACAGAGAAATCTCACCCCCAGAGCACCCCCACAAAGCAATTAATCCAGGCTGCGCAGAAACGCAAGGCTGCTCAGCCCACATGGCCCATGGGAACCCTCTCCACCCACTCACCTTACCCGACAAATTTGTCTGCTAAGGTGCTATTTTTCTTTTTTCCGACCATCATCTGTTCTGCTGTGCCGGGAGATTTAGATTAGCTAGGAAGCAGGAAATGGTTGGATTTCTAGCTAAGCACAGCTGAACCTCCCTTAGGACTGAAGGTTTGCTTGCAAGCAAATTCAGTGCAGACTCACCGCAAGCAAATATGAGAGATGAGCTAGCTGATGGCAGATAGATAGATCACTGAATGATTCGGTGAGGAACTCAATCTGCCTGCTTTGCCTGATTTTGGATAAAAGTTGCTTTTTTAATAAAAAAAATAATCAATATTTGCATGCATGTTGTGTTGTGAGTTAATTTTGTGAGTTTGCTTACTAGCAAATTTTATGTGACGGTCTGAGCTAGCCAATGGCAGATAGATAGATTTCTGAATGAATCTGTGATTCTGTGAGCAACTCAATCTGCCTGCCTGCTTTGCCTGATTTTGGGTAAAAGTTGCTCTTTTTTAAATAAAAAAATTCAATATTTACATGCATGGTGTGTTGTGAGTTAATTTTGTGAGTTTGCTTGCAAGCAAATTTTATGTGATAGACTGAACTAGTTAATGGCAGATAGATAGATTTCTGAATGAATCTGTGATTCTGTGAGCAACTCAATCTGACTGCTGATTTTGAGTAAAAGTTGCTCTTTTTTATAAAAAAATCAATATTTATATAAATATTTATAATATTTACATACAAGCCATGCCCAGCCAGTCACATGATCACCAAGCCACACCCACAAATTAGGCCACGCCCACAGACCAGTTAGTGGTCCCTGGGATCTAAAATTATGAGTTTGGTGGTCCCTGAGGTCCAAAAGGTTGGCGACCCCTGATCTAAAGCAATGGTTGCAAAAGACCACAAATGAATTTGACTAAGTAGTGGCCTACAAAGTAGTAATAATGGTGGCAAAGCATTTGTACTTTTTTTGTTGTTATTGCAGCCATAAATTTCTGTCCACTAGACCTATTCGAGATGACACAGTTCCTTTTGGGAAATACAGGAGTGACAAGGTAGCCAGGGGTCCTGTGATGTTTTGTATGGGACTATTTGGGGATAGAGGCAATACTGATGAAATCTGTACCATCTGTAGTATCCATTCAAGGCTGTGCTGTGCTGTTCTGCCTAGTTACCTTGTCTGCATTGTTTCAGATTGTTTAGAACAGGCTTGTCCAACCCGCGGCCCACGGGCCGCATGCGGCCCAGGTCACCTCGTAATGCGGCCCAGTGCCCACCCCAACCATGGTGCCACAGCCAGCGAGGAGGAGGAGGAGAGGCAGGTGCGAGGCGGGGCGAGGCGAGCGCCAGGCCAAGCAGCAAGAGAAAAGACGGGCGCCGTCAGAGCGCCACCTCCTGCTGTTACCACCGCCGCTTCTGCCCCTGCCACCGCTGCTGCTTCTGCCCCCGCCGCCGCTGCTGCCCCCGCCGCCACCGCTTCTGCCCCGCCGCCTCCCCGCCGCTTCTGCCACCCCGCCGCCACCCCCGCCGCTTCTGCCCCGCCGCCAACCCCCCGCCGCCACCCCCACCGCTTCTGCCCGCCGCCCCCGCCCCCGCCGCTTCTGCCCTGCTACTGCTTCTGCCGCTGCTGCTGGCCCCGCCCCGCCGCTTGTTCTCTCGCCGCCACCTCCGCCGCTTCTGCTCCGCTGCCACCCCCGCTTCTGCCCCGCCGCTTCTGCCCGCCGCCACCGCTTCTTCTCCCGCCACCACTTCTGCTTCTGCCCCGCCGCCGCTGCCTGCGCGGGCGGGGAAGAAGCGGCGGTGGTGGGGAAGAAGGCACAGCGGGGCAGAAGCGAAGGCAAAAGCAGCGGGGGCAGAAGCGGCGGCGGGGCAGAAGCAGCAGCGGTGGCGGGGCAGAAGCGGCGGGGGCAGCGGCAGCGGGGCAGAAGCAGCAGCGTGGGGCAGAGGGGAAGAAGCGGCAGCGGGGCAGAAGCAGCAGCGGTGGTGGGGAAAAGGCGGCGGGGCAGAAGCCTTCCCCGCCGCTGCTTCTGCCCCCGCCGTTGCTGCTGCTGCTTCTGCCTTCCAGTCCTGCCTCATCCAGCCTATCCAGGCTATTTGCAGGAGGAGAGGTAGGCATGAGGCAGGTGAGCTTTCTCCCCCCCTCCTCTCCCCCCACCCCGCAAAATTTCGCCGGAAAATAAACTGTGGTAAAAAAAACTGTGATAAAAAAACCGTGATAAAAACAAATAATTTTTAATAAATAATTAATAATAAATAATAAAAACATCTCACTAACTTTATTTCCAAATAAATTTAATATGTTAACTATGTTTTCTATGGTTTTTTGGGATGATCGAGTATCGTTACTGTTATTTTATTTTATGTGCGGCCCAAACCAAATTTTCATCTTCTAATGTGGCCCAGGGAAGGTGAAAGGTTGGACACCCCTGGTTTAGAACTTTGCAGGTCTAACCAGCATCTTATATTGCAAAGAGTATTAAAAGAGATGTTTGGTTGCTGTTCCTGACAAATGAACATTGTGAGCTATAGTAGTCTTTTTAATTGCAAAATCTCCAGATATAATTGTTTTTTCCCCTCTTAAAAAGATTTGGGATATAGGAGGACAGCCACGATTCCGAAGTATGTGGGAACGCTACTGCAGAGGAGTTAATGCTATTGTGTAAGTTCTTTTTTGTCTTTTGGTTACTTTAAATGTTTTTTTTCTGCTGTGTTTTGTTGCATGTTATTCTCAACTGTTTAGTAAGAAGTCTGGATTATAAAACTATGAAGTTCTTTAAACTATCACTTGGAAGTCGATAGGTCTCACCTCATCCTCTTTTCTTTGTAGTCCCCATGGCCTATTACAGAAATTTGGTAACAAAATCACATGTTGATGGTATACATTTATTTATTAAAGCAAAGAAAGAAGCAAAATAGGTACATTAAGTTTCCACTAAGTTTATCACACGTAATTTACTTAAAATTCTCCCTTCCAAAAGCACAAAATAAAACTTGTTCACTTTTTTGGGTGATGTAATTATAATGTACCTCTCCCTTCTTAGAAGTTGATTTTATATAGGTAGCACTTAACCTGCTACTATTTAAAATTATGATGGAGATGAATGAAGGGGACTATGACCAGTCCATGAAGATACAGCCATCAGTGTCCCACCATCACATGATTGGCATCTTACTAAATGAAACAAGACTTTTAAGATTCAGGCTGCAAAAACCCAGATGACCACTAAATAGTGGCAAAGAGATTCAGAAAATTCTAATATTTTGCTGCCATCTATTGGTCATCAGATTTTTGCAACGCAGACCTGGTAGCACTAACTTGGAACACTTAGCAAATATGAGACCAAAATTTTCTAAAAGAATGAGCTTAAGGGCATGATGAATGTAGGTTTCTAATACTATGTCTTATTAACAAGAATACATTAGAACTTTTGTTCCTTAGTCCAGACAAAATAAGAAATTGCAATATAGTTTGTTTACTTTCTATATTTCTAAACTACAACATTCCCTAAGGACACAAGCTTTATAGCATAATGACATGACAAAGGATTTCAAACAAGTTTGAAATCAAGTTTGAGTATTACAAAACTGAAATTAGTATTAAGTAATGAAAGCTTCCAAATATATCTTGGAGTTGGGGAATGGAGAATGGTAACCTAAGATTTGCTGCAGCTTTTCCTTGTATTACTCTGTCAATGATATTCTGAATGTAAATATTTGAGTTAAATATGGCTAAGTAATTTACATTATAGTAATTTACATATTTACATTACATGTAATTTAGATTATAGTTCGATGAATTCTAAAGTCTTAGATGAAAATGTTTTTAATAGTAGCAATTATAAATGAAAACTTGGAATTCAATATTGTTCCATATTTAACATGGCTTAGAAGCCATATTGGAACTCTGTGGTGACATAGAATATAGTTAGTCCTCGACTTATGACTATTTCAGCCCAGAATTATGGTTGTAAGTTGTTCTGTTTGTTATGTGAGTCAATACCTGACTGAATCTAATTTGATGGCAGTTTTTGTTGTGGTCATTAAGTGAATTCATTTTACCCAATGAACCTTTTTTTTGCCTGAAAGCAGCAAAAAATATCAAACATCACAGTCATATGACTGCTGACCATATGGTAAGCTGGTTGTCAAATGTCAAAACTAATCACATGACCGCAGAGGGATGCATCCGTTGTAACTTTAACACTGGGTTGTAGGTAGCTTTTGAGGAAGTCCGTTATAACTTCAAATGATCTTTAAGTGTCCAGTTATAAGTGGAGGAGTACCTATAGAATTCAAATGTTGAAACTCTGTTACAAAAACAGATATCAACATATTTAAAGTACAGTATAAGGAAATTTTTAGGCAATACTGATCAGAAAGAGGATCGGTTTTGCAATTTTCAAATTAGACGTGTCTTGTTACTTCCCCTCAGTTGTTATGAGGAAGAATTCTGAAAAACTTCAAACATATTTTAATATAATTTTAGCCATGCTGTCCTATAATTTAAGGCTTTGATTAGTGTTGTGCGGTCAGATTACCAGTTTTTAGTCACTAAATGAGATTTTGGCTTGCAATTTTCTGATACCTTTTATAATATTTTGATGAAATTCCTTGTTATTTGAGATTCTTTGGGAGGGGAATGTGGGTAATATTGCTGGACTGGACTGGTGTACCTTGCATTGCCCAAACTGGTTTAAACAAATTCTTTTTAATAGCTATATGGTAGATGCTGCAGATCGTGAAAAAATTGAAGCTTCTAGAAATGAGTTACACAATCTCCTAGACAAACCACAGCTACAAGGAATTCCTGTGAGTAGTGGACATGTTAATACTGCCTGAAAATTTTGAAGAAATCGATGAGGAAATGTGCTTGAAATTTTAATTTGTTTCGAAAATAATTGCATTGTTGTCTGTGGACAGCTTTTTTTGAAGTTTGATGTATTGCTTATTAAGCACGTCTCTGTCATGTAAAGCTTCCTCAGCCATCGACATCTTGAGATATTGAGTAAATTATTAAGCAAGATAGGAATATCTTGTTTCGAAAGAGAAAGTAAAGAGCTTTGGACTATCTGTGCAGAAAAAGACTAACCTGAAATGACTTACTATTGGCCAATTATTTCTGACTTGTACTATTCAATTTCTCATCTACTATACCAAATTTTCCTTTTGAAATGGCTTTTCCTGTAGCTTCTGAGTGCTTCTGATAAGATCTAAGGTTTATCTGGTTGTGACTGTCAGACTAGCCCATCCTGTTCTGTATTATAACCTGCTATGAATACTCTTCTTTGACCAAGAGAACAGTAACATACAGAGTTCTAAGAGACAATACTTGTGAGTTACATATGGATATAATGTGCTGGTAGCAGAGGTGGCCAACTACTGCTACCAGAATCATACCACCAGACAAGATCAGCATGATTTCCTGCTATTTTTAACAAAAAATAATATGCTCATGATCTTTTGATAAGTGTAATATCTATTTTATTTTTTTAAGTGAAGGAAGGATTGAAAATTCTGCTAGCTCTGATACTTTGGACATGGCACGAGTAGCCCAAGTGAAAAAAAATAAGTGTTCTTCTAGCTCTGGAATTCATTTTATCCCTTGTCTAGAGGAATATCTGATATTTATCATTCATCAGTAATGTTTTTTTTTATTTAAAGACTGGTTATTCGTATCAGGGAATAAATGTTGCAACTTTAAGTTCCTTAATATGAGTGTTTTATTTCCTCTATGTGTCACAAAAATGGATTCTTATTGAATTGAAATTTAACTGCTTCCTGCCTTAACAAGCTAAGTGCTAAAATCAGTACATACTTTCTGTTCCAGGTTCTAGTACTTGGAAACAAAAGAGACCTTGCTAATGCACTGGATGAGAAGCAGCTGATTGAAAAAATGTAAGTGAGTAAGCAAGCATTTCTTAAGAAGTAAGGTTTAAAAAAAGAACATGTTTTAGATTGGTGTGTCCAACCTTAGCATCTTTAAGACTTGTGTCTATGGAGATTCTCAGTCATCCAGGTCATAGTTGTCCCAAAAGTACCTTTTCAAGAGACAACTGGACTTTCTCTGTTTTTCCTTGAAGACGTTTCGTTTTTCATCCAAGAAGCTTCTTCAGCTCTGACTGGATGGTGGGGAATAAATCTTTCCATTCCCCACCATCCAGTCAGAGCTAAAGAAGCTTCTTGGATGAGAAGCTAAACATCTTCAAGGAAAAACCTTTAAGACTTGTAAACGTTAAATCCCAGAATTCCCCAGACAGCCCATGATGCTTTGCTATTACATCAGTCACATAAGGACTATGGAATATTGTCCATCAGTAAATACGGGTATGTCCAGCATATATCACAGAATTCTTTTTAAAAAAAGAACAGTCTATTTGCTGGATCTATGAAATGATCTGTGCCTGGACTTTCTAACAATAGATTACTTTAGTTATGGTTATTTTGATGTGTATATATGTTTGCTGTCATAGGAAAAAGTTTCAAATAAACTGCCTTTGTAATTAAAAATAATTCATATTTTAATGTGAATCACATGTACGTCATTTTTTAATAGGATGTTGCTGTCAATTTTCAATAAATTATAAATTGTTTCTCTTCCAGGAACCTGGCTGCTATTCAAGACAGAGAAATCTGCTGCTATTCCATTTCCTGCAAAGAAAAGGACAATATAGGTAATAACAATATCAGAAATGCTAACTTTTAGAGTACACAGTATGTGACCCGTGGCTACCACAATTCAAAAAGGACAATGTCAAATTGAAAGTTTAAAAGGAAGGCTACTAAAATGGTGCACCATTCTGGAAACAAAGCCTCTGAGGAATAGTTAAAGGATCCGGGTGTGTTTAGTCTACAGAAAGATGATTTAGAGGAGATATGATAGCTCTCTTCAAATATTTGAAGGGTTTTCACAAGATGAGGGAATGAATTTATTCTGTGTTGCCTAGCAAATAGTAGTAGAATTAAAGAAAGGTACAGGTTAGACATCAAGCTGTTAGTCAGTAGAATAGGCTGATACATGAAGTTGTGAGTTTTTCTTTCTAAGTTATCTTCAAATAATGTTGGATTGTGAAAGATGCTGTATAGCCACCCCTCTTATAACAAATTCTGGGCAGCTCCCAAACAAAATTTTTAAAAAACCAAAACTCTATTAAGTAAATACTACTTTATAATGCCTTGTTAGTAAGGTTAGACTTGGAATACTGCATCCAGTTTTGGTTGCCATGATGTAAAAAAGATGTTGAGACTCCAGAAAGAGTGAAGAGAAGAGCAACAAACATCATTAGGGGATTGGAGTTTAAAACGTATAAAGAAGAGTTGCTGGAATTGGGTATGCCTAGTTTAATTTAAAGAAGGACTACAGGTGACATGATAACAGTGTTCCAATACCTCAGGGGTTACCACAGAGTAGAAGGAGTCAAGCTATTCTCCATAGCACCTGAAGGCAAGACAAGAAGCAACGAATGGAAACTAATCAAGGAGAGGAACAACCTAAAATTAAGGAGAAATTTCCTGACAGTAAAAACAATTAATCAGTGGAACAACTTGCCTCCAGAAGTTGTGAATGCTCCCAACACTGGAAGCTTTTAAGAAGACATTGGATAATCATTTGTCTGAAGTGGTGTAGGGTTTCATGGTCTGAGCAGGGGGTTGGACCAGAACACCTCCAAGGTCCCTTCCAACTCTGTTATTCTGTTGTGTTCTGTTCCATTCCACTTTATTCTATTCAAACAAATCAAAATCAAAAACCTGGTGCTATTGAAAAAAAAATCCACACATTCTTGAATTTTAAATCAGTGCCATCTAGAAGGCAAATCCTTTTTGTATAAAATGAGGCTGATGTGAAAACACAAGTTTGCGAAATGATGGTTTTTCACATCAGCCTCATTTTATGCAAAGGTTTGTTATTTATGACTTGAACAGAAAACTATTTGAAAATATGTCTTTAAAGATGTCTTAAAAATAAAAATATATCTTTAAAGATCCTTTAAGAATTTATAAAAAGAACTCCCTTATATTTTCAACGTTTCTAAGGTTATGATTCAAGAAGTTCATACTTACAAATGGATGTACAATATGCTTTCAAGTGATGGTTCAGTCCAGTTAAATGCAAGGCAAGATCCATATGTGCTAAATTTATATGCAGTATTTTTTTTTCTTTTACAAGGATCTGATTTTCTTGCATGCATATCTTTTAATGAACTGTCTAACACTTGATAGCAAATCTTGCTTTGTGAAAAAAACTATTGACTGTGACGAAGGATCTTGTTAAATAAAGGAATCTAATTTTTAGATACGGTTTTCATAGAATAACACCTACTGACTAAAGAATTTGAATTAGCACTTGGGCAGCCTTATTGCTTGCATTGAAATTCATTTTTAATTAGTAATGCAGTAAGAACAAATGTTGAATGAATTAAAATTACCAAAGTCTGTCCAAATAACTGCCACAAATTTTTAACAATCTCAGAAATATTTTCATTATTGATTCAGCCACACAGAACATGCTTCTGCTTGCTAGCTTTTACAGTGGATGGAATCTGAAAAAATGAATCCATGTGCACTCCAATATAAATGCTGATTTTTTTAAGGATAATTAGTTAAACAATTATCTTGAAAACCAATTGTCGTATTTTCCTTTTTTTAGATATCACACTTCAGTGGCTTATTCAGCATTCAAAGTCTCGAAGAAGCTGAAAATGTTCACATAGCTGCTCATTTGGCCATATTCTCAATTGTCTACTCCCTCCGTGATGAATTGTTATCCAGGATAGTCCTCCTGTGTCCAAGGAATTGCCTTTTTTCACAGTTCATGCCTCCATATATGCACTGCTGAATGACTTATAATCTACTTCTGTCAAAGAGTTGGCTAGAGTTGTCATAAGTCGTGCAAATGTTTTTTATTCATTTCATCTAGACAGTGGCAGTGGGTACTTCTTCTCCAGAATTTTTTCTTTCTTTCTGGTCTTCCTGATCCAGATTTTTATATTAGATTTTCCGCACAATTATTTCATTCTTGTATGTAGCCACTCATTGGAAATGCTGGCACGTGGTCACATGGATTATGTCAACTCTTATATAAAGCTTTTCCAATACTGTTTAAATGGGATACTGTACTAATTTTTCCTCTCAGATGCATGTGATGTTTATTGTAAAAAAGTTTCAATGGAAAGTAAGAGGCACTAGAATTAAATCACTAAATTATCATAAATTCTCAAATTGTATACCTCCCAATGAATAAAAAATGCAGGTTGTCAGCTTTTTTTGTATTGTGCAGGACATTGCTGATTTCTTTATATTTGCTAAAGCTCTTTTAAGTGGAGCAAGGAATAAAATACTTCAAAATCAGCCTCTCAAAAAATTGAACATATAAGCAGGTATTATGTAATGTTGAATTTGATGGAAGAGTCACATGTTTCTTCTAAAAATGCTTTACACAGATCACAGCTGTATGATATTCTGGATGTCATATTGATTTCCAGCACAACAATATGTGTCACTATCTAGCTTATTCTTCTATTAATGGAGTAGTTGTGCACAGTTGCACTTGGTGCTAAATACCTAGGCTATTGTGACAACACTAGGTTTGCCTGCTTCTCACTGTGTAATCATGTATAAAGTTCATAGGCTATGAAATATTAAATTGTGTCTTGAAGCACAAGGAAATTTATGAAGTGATTGTCTTTCTCAGCTTCTGCAGCATAGAGGTTATTTGAACTGGAAAAATTAACACTACTTTCATATCTTTACATTCTTGGTAGTGTCTATATTTAAACAGATTTGTCAAAGCTGAAATTGTTGATGCAGTAATGTTGAGGTAGGCTACAGTATGCAAATACCTGGTACAAGTGTTTCTGTTGCTCCTCACTGTGTTATTATTTTAAGGAACACCTGTATGTATTTAAATGCTGTTCAGAGCCCATTTAATATATGTTTGATGCATCCATAGGTACCTTCTTTATGTGCTTGTTCAAGTACAAAATTTTGAACATTTTATATTGGATCAAGTACTATTATTAGCTATAGTATGTTTTCTTTTGTTACCTGCATGCATAATGAAACTTCTCTGGCCTTATATAGATAATTCTGTTATTTTCAAGGATTCTTTGCCCAAAGGCATAGATGGTACCTCTACAGTAATACATGAAATGTTTGTATAAGCCTGTTGTATTTCTGTAATAGATCATCTGGAGAAAGTAAAATGAGAAGCTACAGTGGCAGCAAGTCTAGATTACTTCTAAAGTGTGCTTAAAGCATTACAAGTGTAATGTACAAATTCTGTACTAAATTGCACCATTTCCCCCATAATGATTGGACTGAGGTTACAACCTAAAAATGTGCCCCTGCACAATAAATTTTGAGTTATAATTGCCATGGCCTTATTGTTCCTGTTCAAATTCCTGCACTGTTGCAACATGCAAGTATTGCCTCCATTTACAAATTGAGCTTGCAATTTTAACTATGCTTCAATAAAATCCTACATTGTTGGTGCTGTAGAAAAGGTTCACTGACTCCCGATTGTATATGTAGCTCACTATGGACTGCTGTATTTGACAAGAGCAATTCTGCTTGTGCCTAAAAATATAAGGAAATTGAATTAGAACATATAAACCTTTCCTGCAGAAACTAAATTATTGTTTAGGTAACTGGCCTTTTGCTGAATTCAATATATTTGGGGTTTTAGTGTATATCACACAGCTTTCAGTGTTTTGACGTCCCCAAACCACTATCAACTTTTTAATCTTGCATTAATCTTGGCATGTGAACAACTTACACATTTATGAAATTCTGTAAATATGTGAATTTTTTTATTTAGGTGGAATGCGTTTTATTTGTTTACTGCTATTTAGCTTTATCCAATAAACTTAGGGTCATGTTGATATTTATATAACTTGACTCCTCAAGAATCGTTGTCTAGTTGAAATATGTAAGAGCACATATCTACTCCAATTATTTCACTCAAACCTGAGTATATGCTTTATATACGACAAGTAACTGAAGTGTCTGAGTTAGAGACTATATTCTCTCTCCGTTGTGTTTTCTAAAATTAGAGCACATGAACCAGATTTAGTGAAATGGTTAAAGGTCTTGAGTTCTACTTCTGCCTTAGATATGAAGCCAGCTTTGGGCCAGTCAGTATCTCAGCCTTAGGAATATGACAAGGGCAAGTGACTCTTAAAATCTTATCAAGAAAATTTTAGGAGTCAAGACTGACTTGAAGACCAACAGAAAAAAATATAGCCAGTTATCTATCTTATTTAATAGAAACATGTTTTCTGTACATTTTCTTTTCTCCAAAAACATTGCTTACCCACTAAGTGCTTAAAACTAGGTTGGAAAAATTAGAATAGTTTCAAATCCACTTTATATTAGTTCAACTCTCTCAAAAGAGCAGAATCACCAGAGAAGGAAGTAAAAAAAAAATTGGGGTTCCAGCAGCCTCCAGCATAGACCTTTGGCATGTTTTCTTCAAATTAATGCACTGGTCCTTAAGCTAGCATAATGTGATGATGACACCACCCCATCACAAAACAATTATATATGTTTGCATGTAACAATTGTCACATCTGATGTATTCTATTTGCTTTCATTATAGCCTAATTGAAGTGGAATAGATAAGTAGTAGCACTGCTGACTTAAGCATAAGGCTTGCTGGATAAGACCAAAATTGCTCTTACAGCAACTTTTTTCTGCAGGGCCAACCCAATATTTTTGGGACATACATAAATATCTCTGTGCTGTCATTGCTCCCTTACTGTTGATGAGTGCTGTTCCAGTACTCTTGCTGGGACATTGAATCTTAAAGATTCTGTAAGCCAGGGCTGTCAAACTTTTGCCCATGGGCTGGATGCGTCACACTTTGTCATGCCCCCACTTGGTTTAGCAAAGGAGGAAAAAGTCAGATATGTCATGTGACACTGCCATGGTGACACAAGTTTGTCACCTCTGCTCTAAGCCCTTAAGAGATGTCCTCCATGAATTTATCTAACCCGTCCCCCAGCCATCCAAGTTCGTAGTCACCACATCTTCCAATCAGCTTCACGGGATAATTGTTGGTTGCCATGGTTTGAGATAGCAGGAAACACTCTCTGTCCACTTTCTTCATGTTATAAATGACTTATCTCATTTCCCCACTCCTGTTTTGGTTTGCACACCTGTTTTGCTGTTGCCGTTTTCAAGTGTAGAGGATAGAACTCTATATACTGTATATACTGTAATGGCTATCCTTCCAATCGGGTGGGATTCAGCCGGTATTACTACCAGTTCAGTACTTACGTTTTGCTGCACGCATGTGTAATACAATGAAAGCTGTGCCTCCCGGACAATTGATAAGTGCTGCGCGCAGGTGCGCAGCATTTGAAAAAAGCCTTTTTTAAACTGATTTTTCAGTCTCGGCTTTGCCAAGCAAAGCAGCTGAGGTTGAAAAAGCAGGAAATAAAGGTCAGGTAAGAGCCTGGGCAGGTGGGTGGGCCAAATAGCAGCAGACACAGAACCGGTTCTGTGTCTGCTGCTCTTTAGAGATACCAATTCTACAGAGCCAGGCAGAACCGGTAGTATCCCACCCCTGCTTCCAATCCAATTTATTCTGATCAAAGACCACTTCAATCAGCATGTTTCTCTACAGAAAAAGCATTTTAGTACCAGTGATAAAAATTTGTCTAAAGAGCATATTGTTCGATGCGACATGAGGTTGGTTGTTTACAGATATTGATAGCAAACTTACAAAGGTTTATAATATGTATGACAAAGATGTTCTTATCACCTGTATCATAGATTTGTATAAATTTTCTAATGATTCCAAGCATGAATTTGCCGTTTTCATATCTGCTGCACACTGAGTCCCATTTACATCGACCCATTTGCCGTAAAACTGGTTGCTGTCCCTATTACAGGAGGGTGAACTTGGCAGTGGATGTCATTTTCTCAAATTATTTCAGTTTCCTTAAGTTAACCAGCACTTCATTTATCATAAGGTGATTTAAACAAAGCCCTAACAATTACTTTTACATCTGTTCAGTTTAATATCAACCACAAACTTTAATAACCCAATTTGAATTGTGTGTAAAACAAAGTTAAAAGTATAACTATAGTCTGAATATAGATACTTGAGAGACTCCATCTTTTTTTCTTCCTGGGAAAATTGCCATCTGCTCCAATTCTATGGTTTCTGTTTTTTAATCTGTAAAATGACAAACTCTTATTTTAAGATTGTTATGTTTAGTGAAAAACTTTTGATGACAACCTTCAGTTAAAGGTTTCTGAAAAATCCAGATATATAGTATCAACAAGGTCACTTCTATCTGAAAGCCTGTCAACACTTAGAAAATTCTAGAATGCTGTTGAGGCAAAACTTCTGCAAAATATGTTATTTTCATTCCTTTCTTGGTCATTTTTTTTGCCGTTTCTACCAATTCACTTGGAACATATTTCAACTTAGTAGCTGTTAATTTCCTGCTCTGTCCCTTATTAAAATGTGCCTCCATTAAGCTAGGACTTTTTGAACTCTATTCTACAAATCCCTCAGAATTTGAAGAGGTTTTATGAGAAATTTAAAAACAAGGGGGAAAAGTTAATTTAAAACATAACCAAATTCTAATCAGTAAAGCTTTCCCTCTTTGACTAGGAATTTAGATTCTTTCAAAAGTTCCTCTGTCTGAAAAGCCCTATAATAAACTTTTTTTGAAAAAGGATGCTCATTTTCTCTAGATTTGTATGCTACCAGATTAATGTGAGGATTTTAAATTCAACATTTTCTTGCCATAGAAGTCTAGGAAAAATCAGACAGCTTTTCCCTGGGTTCTTTCCCAAGTCAGGAATTCCATAAAACTCACCAGATAAAGATTTTTTTAAAAAATACATTTATTCCACCCCAAATTATCAAATAGTTTTGGATTGGCAGCAACAATAGAGTGTCCCTCTGTCTTCCTTTTTATAGTGTTTTAATTAAATTTAAAACTTAAAGGTTTAGCTAATCATTAACAATGGAATGATTTCCTTATTACAAACAAATGTTATTTTTAGAGTGAAAGCAAACACTTCCTTATAGTTAAAGCACATATCTTTTTATCTAGAGTTAAAACAGATACATTTTCTATGCATAGAATATATATGGTTACGTGAGTTTTGCTATTTGATGTCTCTTGTATATATACTGCCAGTCTTTATTAAATGATATTCCTTAATTTAAACTTATTGTAAACATAACATTCCAACAGAATGATTTTAGATCAACAATATTTTGAATAATTTCTCTATTTATTTCCGGTTAGCTTTACTTATTTCCGGTTAGAGTTAGGGAACTTCTGAATCTAATAAAATAAATCTAATGATCATAAACATGACTGCAGGGATGCATCAAAATGCAAAACCTTATGCAATTGGATTCCTATTGTGTATATATTCCCGTTGCTTGCATACATGTAGTCCTTGAGTTTTGACTATAAATCAGCCCTGCAACTGCAGTTGTAAAGCAGGTTGTAAAGTGGATCATTAGTGACCAGAACTGATTTTATAACATTTTTGTGGTGATTGTTAAGTAAACGTAGCAATCATTAAGCAAACCCATTGTTTGCAATGGGACATTTTTTGCCAGAAACAGGAACATCAGAATTTTGAAACCAGATCTTATGTAGTTTTTTTGGTGTGTGTATCTGTGATTGTGTGTGTGTGTGTGTGTGTGTGTGTGTGTACATGCAGGGGTGAGCTGCTGTGGGTTCACACAGGTTCGGGCGATCTTCTAGCTAAGATTCTGCACAGTTCAGCGAATTTGCAAATCCCACCCCTGGCTGGCCCCGCCCTCCCCTTCCAGGACTCCTCATGTGGCCCGTTTTGGATGCCAGGTAAGTACAGGGCCTGCACAGCGGCTTGGGGAGGTGAAAAACAGTCCTCCCAGAAGTTCCATCCTCCAGAGGGCCTCCAAAGCCCAGGGGAGGCCGTTTTGCCCTCCTGGAAGCTTGAGCGAAGCCTCCAGAGTCTGGGGAGAGCAAAGATGCTCCCCCCACCGCTGTGGTGCAGGAAGCCGACTAGGCCACGTCCACCATGGCCTCGCTTACCCAGCAACTGGGCAGAGAACCAGTTGCTAAATTTTTTGAAGCCCATCCGTGTGTGTGTGTTCTGTTGTAGCTTCAAATAGTTGCTAAGAACTATTTACAGCAGCAGCCCTCAACCTTTGAGCACCCAGGACCGGTTCTGTGGAGAAAGGTTTTTCCATGGACGAAGGGGGCATGGTTTCATGTGCTGCCTGCATCCTGCAGATGGGGCTTCACTTGTTTGCCCGGCCTGGTTTCTGGCATGCCATGGTCTGGTGCCAGTCCCCGGACAGACGGGGACCCCTGACCTACAGTATGCTCCAACATACAGCAACCCACATTTCTTAGATATCCTTCGCTTCCTAGGAAGCAAAATATTTTAAAGACCCCTTGATTATATAAAGTTTTTGCTTGAGATGGAGGAGTAGTTATATTCTGGATAATTTTCTCTGAAGTTTTGTAACAATGTTGCAGAACAACACAGATAAAATAAAAGCTGTATGGTACTCCACAAATCGAATACTGAGAAATGAAACAAAATAACTGCTACTATTTTGGGTGCTGACTGAAAATCGGGAACTGCTATAATATTGCATCTTAAGCAATGGCATATCATGATTGATGTGACAAATGTTGCTGAGAAATCTGGTAGAAGCAGGACAACTTCCTCTTTTCAGTCTAGAGAATCCTTCAGGGAATCAAGTCATTTCCACCCGGAACAAAATCAGAATCCTAAACAGGAAGGGAGAAGTTTTCTTCAAACAAAACTATGGAATATTAATTTATTGTTTATTTATATGTACTCTTGACCTTGTTTGAACAATGATTTGTGCTTTGTATATGATATTCTGTAAACAGCAGAAATCTCTCATGCATTTGTGTAATATAATATGAGCAATGTAATTAATGCAGTCCTTGTGCATCACATTAAAAAGAGAAATAAAATAAGCATTCAGGGAATAAATCTTCTATAGTTAGAACATAGAATAACAAGGCTGGAAGGAACCTTGGAAGTCTTCTATCCAATCCCCTGCTTGAGCAGAAGAAGACCTCATATTATTTAGAATCTATCCAAAGTTACCTTGTGGAAGAGATAAATAAAATAAAAATTGAGCAATCTTTATTTCCAGTTTATAGCCACTTTTATACAAAGCATTGGTTTTTAATAACTAGAATTTATATTTTCAGAAATGGAATATTTAAATTTTTGTTCTTCCTAACTAGGCATAGGAAAATCTAATGAGCATAATCTAATACCATTGGATCTAATGAGACCCAATATGAAAGCTTTCCATTATACAGGTCATTATGGTGTCATCGTCCTTTTCCAACAAATTTCTTGAAATTCAAAACTTGCAACAATTGTCAGCTGTTCTAATATTGAGGGTTCATTCCCTCCCCCTCAAATAAGGGCTTCATTTTAGCCATTATTGCTTATGATATTTGGTTTAGTGTGCATGATTTTTCTTTGCTTTATCATTGCCTCCTGTTAAAAAAATATAGGCAAACTCAAACCAAAATTGAAAACAACATACCTGTAACTCATAATCCACAAGAATTCTCATGTGCTATTAAATGTAAATGTTTAACTGAAATTTGAGGGCTTTCTTAATTCAAAAATGATTCTTCTTAAAAAGGAACAATGGTTTTGCTGCTGAATTTCATAGAACAAAAGCTAAATGCAAGTTGACTAAGCATTCTTGACATTGAACACCCCCACCCCAAAAAGAACCCCAGGTTATGTGAGTCGTATTATTCTTGTAAAATTATAAGCAGGTTCTAGTTATTTTCTGAAGCTGAATCCATGTTATGTTCTTCAACAGTAAATAAACTGCAGAGCTACAGAGCAATTTCATATACTACTTCATACCTGTAGTACTTGTTATACATCCAAGATCTGATTAACTAATGAAAAATAGATATTTCTCACAACTTTGTATTTATGCATGTTGGGAATATGAAAGAAAACTGAGAACTAATGCTTCATTTAACTGTTTAGTTTCCTCCATCAAGTCCTGCTATGCTGCCTCATTATTGGGGGTGGGGGGTAGTGGGTATTCCTGTGTGGGATAAGCAGAGAATACTGGTTCCCAAGACATGAAGGCCACCTCTGTTAAAGCAGGCAGCCACCCTATATCAGGCATCAGACAGTATAGAAAAGTGTTGTGATAAATCATATGTATGTTTATCAAGATAAAGTGATTATATAGACAGCCATTAAAAGATAAGATGCAACTTTAAAATGACCTTTGTAAAGACACAGAAGATAGAAACAGATACGGAAAAACATAGAAAGTCTTTCAAAAGATCTATAACCTCAAAAGGTTTCAAACTCAGATTTTCTAAAGCATAGCAATGGACAGGTAGAACTGATTGCAAAAAGATCAAATAGGGATGGAAGGAATATATTGAAATTATGTACAGTAGAAATGCCAACATGTAAGATATTTTAGAAGATATTATCTCCTTACAAGAACCTCTAGCATTAGAAAATTAATTTATACCAGTCATCACAAAGTCAGAAGGCTATAGGCAGTAATGGAATACCCACAGAAATTTGCCAAACAACTCAATATTTCAATAAGGACTCTAAACAAGCTTTGCCAGCATAGCTGGAGGATGGCACAATGCCCATCGGATTGGAAGAGGTCAGTCTAATATCACTACGAGGAGACTTAGCAGAGGATGCAAGCTATCATGAATTTTTAATTTCACATGGTAGCAAAATAATGTGTCAGGCCAGTCCCAGCTTAGATATTCAGGAAAGAAAGACCATTGACTCCATTTGTAGTGAGAGGTATACTTTTACTGAAGCCAAGTAGCAAAGCTACTGAGGATTTCAGGCACAACTGAAATCTGAGGATTTCAGGCACAACCTAGGTAACTTTCCCTTCTCTCAGGCCCTCCCCACCTTGGACATCTTGGTGGTGTCCAATAAGGTTCAAACTTGGTGTTTTGGTAACAGTTCCACATTTTGGCACCTCTTTGAATGGGTTTCACATTCCTTTCCCAAGATTGTGTCCTTGGATCTTTCAACCATTGCTTCTGGATGGCACCTGATTCCTGTCATTCCCCCCTCCCTATCTTCCCATTCCCCTTCACCACATTTTATGGCAGGCTGGCACCAAAGCGAAGGAGTGAAGCAGATCTGACATAACAGCTATGATCACTGAAGGCATATTCTTAGAGCCCTCCAATGGAAATAGAAATCGCAGATGCTCAAGCCGGTTTTAGAAAAAGCAGAGACATTAGTGCAGATGTACACTAAGTGATACAGAAAGTCAAGGAATACTCCACATTATTTCATTGATTATAGATAAGTGTTTTGATTGTGTCACATCGAAGGGCAGAATGTCCTTGGAAAAATGGGAATCCTGAAACATCTCATTGTCCTCATGAAAATGCGATACACAAGACAGAAGACACGGTCTGCAATATGGACGAAGAGGACGAATTCTTTATTATTATAGCGATGGATGCACCGTCCAAAAACCTGAAGGGTCAGATTAGGAATGCATCATCCAGAAAAAAATACCCACGTGGTTGGCAACGCCTTGATGGCAACCAACTAAAAAACGATTAGTGTAGTGAAAACACGGTAATAGGTGGCAAAGCGTGTAGTTGGCACCAAGGGTTGTTTTTTTTTGGGGGACAGATAATTTCCCCTTTCCGTTAGCCAGTCAGCTAAACTTGTAATCCCCGCCCTCGCCCTCTCCCCCCCACCCGGCGACGCAGCAGCCGAAAGGCCAGCCAATCCCCAATCTTGCAAAGGCGCAGCGATATAGCTCCGCCCAAAAAACTAACCCCTTCTTTCTGATTGGCTAAGCCGTGCCGGGGAGAAAAAAATCGCAGAGCGCCACATCAACTCTTTCTCGTCTGAAGCCCTTCCCACACGCAGTCCACGGCGACAATCACCTTTCGCTGACGTCATTTTCATCCGTCCGCTCTTCAGTCGGAAGCCTATGGGGAAGTTTTCGAAGGCGAATCCAAACGCCAATTGTCGCAATGCTTCCTTTCCAAACCCTGTCTTTCCTCTCCGTGTCACAGCCTTCGCTCTTAAAGGAGACGCGTCATCTTTTGGGGGCCGAGGCGGAGTTGGAGGAGGAGGAGGAGGCGCGGCGCGGCTTCGCTTACGGGCCCCGCCCGCGCTTCCCCAGGCGCGGAGCGTTCTAAGCACAACTTCCGCGAGAAGTATGCGCGTGAGAGGAGAGCGCGGCGGCTGCGACTCCTCCGACCATGCAATGGCGGTCGTTGGTGTTGGCGCTGCTGGCCCTGAGACTGGCCGGGCAGGCCCTCCTGTGGCTGGCGGGGCCCAGCTTCGGCTTCTACCAGCAGCGCCTCCGCGCCTTTTCCTGCGGCAGCCCGGCCAAGGAAGGAGACTCCTCCGGCTCGCGGTGTCTCAAAGCCCCTCACTGGGCCTCTTTCTTGGGACGAGCATGGGGAGGCGATAGCGGCGGAGGCGATAAAGGAGGTGGTGGCGGCGGCGGCGGCGGCGGCGGCGGCAGCCCTGGCCCGGCCGCTGCTTCTTCTTCATGGTCCCGCCGCAATGGCGGCGGCGGCGACGAGTATGAGAAGCGCTACAACCGGGCTTTCTCCCCGGATCTCCGGTCCCAGTTGCGCGACGCCGCCCGCAGCATGTTCTCTTTCGGCTACGACAACTACATGGCCTACGCTTTCCCTCAGGACGAGCTAAACCCCATCCACTGCCAGGGCCGCGGGCCCGATCGAGCCGACCCGTAAGTTGACACGCCGGGCTCGGAAGCGTTGAAGTGGCCGAGAGGGTAGAGGTTACCGCCTTGGCTCTTGCTTTCCCTCCAGCCCCGGTTGCTTGTGTCCGGGACATGGGATGTGGTTGGCGAGAAGAGGTGGAAAAAACAGGCATTGGGTTAGTAGCATCCTTAGGGGAGGTAGCTGCCTCCTTGTCTGTAAGTTAAATGGACAGTGAGTGTCTGTGATACGGTAATTTACAGATTTGGCTTTAAAAAGAAAATTAAGTACCGAGTTAATTATGTGAGGACCGAGGGGTACATTGAAAGTACCTTTCCAAAAGATAAGAATAGTTTTTGTCGTTTTGATTCAGTCATCTCAGTGGTTAATGGGTTTCCAGTTCATTACTATTCATTGCATATGTAAGAACAATTAAAATGCCCTGATTTAGGTGGCTGACAATAACAAAAGTCCCCAGTGGTAAAAAGACAAGGGTATAAATAACAAAGAAGGTCCCCAGTAGTATGTGTGGAGGTACTGCAAGATTTGTAGGATATGAACAGATGAAAGGTTATGATAGTGATAATAAAACATAATTACTGTTTACTGAAATATTCAATTTCTTTGACGCTGTATGTGAAGGATTTAATAGAGGGTGACAACCATGATTTAATGGAGTTTTTTTTCAAATCCCTTTTCTTTATTAGATTGTATAGTCCAGCATCTGACAGAATTATGTTGAGTTTGTTGATCATATTTTACATGTTGTTTATACTTCTAAAGATCCTCGACCTGCTTGAAAATTGCATAAGCATTGCTTCATTCCTCCCAAGAGGAATCTTTCTCAGGTGTAAATACTAAGCTTATTGCTTTGAAAGTACTAATAATTTCTTTGTATGCCTGTCTCTTACAGACATTATAATCAACCTCAGATTACTTCTGAATAGTTACAGGTGTATGGTATGGTGCACTTTCTAGATTAACTAATCTAAGGGGACATGTCTCATTGTGTATATTTTTGGGCAAGTTGATTTAGAAACGAGTTTTATGACATCTTAAAAATAGTGTATTCTTTTCTAAATAATGCCAACCTGAGAATATAATAAAAACCCTGATGGATAATTCTTCTATCTAATCTTCTCTTAGAATTGCTAACCAATAAATAACATTTTGGGGAGCAATAGGCTATTCTTAGCGCAGTTCCCAACAATTGGCATTGATATTGGGGATAAAGTATACACACTTATGTGTATAAAATCCATCTTAACCAATAGGGTCGTGTAAGTTACTTGTAATAATTTTATCTGTACAGCAACATCATGAGTAAATCATTCATGATTAAGTCGTTGTCCTTGTTGATATGTCCACTTTAACAGCTGTTCCTGTGAGTACATTCATAAAAGTCGTCTTTGTTGGAACTGCTGAATTGAAGCAAACTTCCAGAAAATGAATATTGCTCTAATGAAAAATAGCTATTGATAGTTGCTAGTTCAACATAGGCTTATTCTCCATGGCTATATAATCCTTTTTTAAAGTGAGCACATATTGCACTATTAGATTTTGTAGTTAACGGACATAGTATGATTTTTTAACAATCCTGAATGCCTCTGTACTTCATTGGATGTTTTTAAATTTTGCTACATCATATATGAGAATAGAGCATTCTTTTTTTAATATATTTTTTACACATGCTACCTTTTTCTTAACTTTTAGCAGCTGTAAAATCTTTTTGCTATAATCTATAATGCATATAATATTGACAGCCTTTTTAGTGTCTCTTCTAATGTTCCCCATATAGAATTTACCTACACAATTGGCACAGCAGTTTTCATTGTGTTATTTAATACATTTCAAAAGAACTTTAAGCAACATAGTCATTGGAAGAATATTTATAATGTTAATTTTTCCTTCCATATGGATTCCATTTTATTTTGTAACAATGATATTCATTTACCATTTTATTTGCAGTTTTGAAATATTCTTCTGAAACTATGTGTTATTTTTTGCTTTTAGTAATCTTAAAACATTAAAGCCATCATCAAAATGTAGCCTTCTCACTATTCATCCTTAACTTTAGAGATGGTTCATGAACAGTTTAAAAAGTACTGGACCCAATACAGGCCATTGAGAAATATTAGTTATGGTAGTTATCTGTAAAAAAGTGCTCTTTTTTTCCTTTCCAATTATATAAGCCACGAATTCTCAGATTGCTACAGATTTTGAACAGTTTCTAAATAGAAAGTATTGGCAAAATGGCAGTTTTTCTAATAAAACTATTTTTATGGAAATAATATATATCAGTTGTCTGGAATCAGTTATGTGACACAAATGGTTACATATAGAAATAATGTGAGGTTGAAATTCATATTTGATCTGAACAAAAATTCTTGGAATATGTGGAAAGCTGTTCATTCAGATTTATACATATTCGTACTGGACTTGAATTTATTAAAAATTCTTCAAAAATCTGGCTGTTTGTTAGAAGTACATTTTGTCAGTATAAATTTGAACTCTTATTAGAAATAAAGTAATATAATGTGCTGTCAATGTTATCCATGCTAATCTTTTAGATATTATAACTGTGGCTATTTTCAAACATGTGCCATTAAGAAGTACAGTTCTCTGATTTCTGCAATCATTTTTTCCAAATAGCCTAGCTTAATCTGATTATAGGATTAGCCAGATTATTGTAATTATCATAATACATTAGGCAGGTAAACCCTCCCGCTCTCCCCCCTCTGTGTGTGTGAGTATACAGTGGAACCTTGGGTCACGAACACTTCTGACCATGACGAAATGGGACAATGGCCAATTTCAGAAAATTTTTGCTTCTGGTTGTGAACATATCCTCGGGTGGCGATCAAACACAGCCACAGCGATCGTGTCCGCACATGTGCAGTCAGTCTTGCTTCCCAGTCATGACCAAATTGGGTTGCGACCAAAGTCCTAGAACGGATTACGGTCATGGCTGGAGATTCCACAGTAATGATATATGTTGTATAGGGAAATATTTCTGTAATCTCTGTTTTTCAAAGATTGGTTTATATAATCTTGTATCTTTTAACAGTGTTCATGGTGTTATCTTGTTAGAATAATGAAACATTGAAGCAAATACTTAAAATTTGTCTAGGTATTATAAAATCCCCAGTGTTCTTGGATGACTGTCTTTTTTTTTTTTAGGACAGATGTTTTTCTATATTTTTCATAGAATTATCATAGATTAATTGTATCTCCATTTTTTTTAAAAAAAAAACCATTCATAGACTACTATAATTAATTATAGACCATTGGCTAAAATCACCTTGTGTAGAGTCCAATACTTAATATATTGGGCTACATTAGTTGTGATATAAATAATAGATTATTGTTTAAAATACCATATGTATCCAGTTTTTAAAATCAGATTTGCGGAATCTACTATAATTCACTTGAATACTCCTTTTAATCATAATTAAAACTTCAGTGGAAATAAGTCCCAGCTTCTTTGGTTTCTAAGTTTCATACCATGATATTAATATACAATTCCAAACATAGTTTGTCTACGAAATAAATAAAAATGGGATAAAAATCTAGTAAATAATAAACTATGAAAGTGTTAATATTTGGTTTAAGCTATGTAGCTGCAATCCTTTATGCCCTTATTTAAGAATATTTCCCTTAAAATTCTTTGGGATGTTCTTCCAGTTAATAATTTAAGCTATATCACTTAAAATTTACTTAAGTGAATTAAGTATTTTAAAATTTGGTTGAACTAACTCTAATGTAATCTATTTCAGTTCAAATCTGAATATCAACGATGTCCTGGGAAACTATTCGCTTACTCTGATTGATGCATTGGATACCCTAGCAGTGAGTTAAATTTGTTTTTTTAATTTCTGAAAGGAAAAACAAGTACTATCAGAAAAATATATATCAAAATTTCAGAAAAAATATCTTCATTAACACAAGTGCCTAATCCCTCAGTTTTGTAATCTTGAGAATTCTAGGCCAATATTGACAACAGTTCTTGCAAGATTATGAGAGGATCCTTTTCTTTAGCCTGTAATAGGAAGGTGGGGTTTTTTTTCCCATTCGTGCTTGGCTTGGGAAGAAGAAGAGATTCTTTTCTGCATGCCACAGAGTTAAGGAGTAGAGACGTTTGTAGCAAACACATATTTTACAATTCAAAAGTTTTGACATCAAGGTAGTTATTATTATTAGGTAGTTTTTATTTTAATATATTGTTTTTTCTTGTTTTCCTTGCTAGCAGGGATAGGGAAGAAGTTATTTCAGTTCATATTTTAAGGTAAAGCTAATCATTTTATATTTCTCAACTAAGGCACATTTAGTATTTTACATTAATAGATTTCCAGGTTTTGTGGTGGAGCTATATGAACAAAAATAATACAACAAAATATTTGTCATAAAGAAATATGTAATTGTAACAGCAAAACTATGCAGGTGGCCCTTGGCGTTTGTGGTTCCATGGCCCATGACTTTGTTTATCTATGATTGCTAAAAATACAACATATTTTGGAAATTGTGGTAAAAAATTTCAGTTATCTGCAGATTTTTTTTGGTAACAGTCTTCCAATATTTGAGGCACTGTTAACAGAGAAGAGGGGGTCAACCTATTCTCCAAAGCACCTGAGGGCAGGACAGGAAGTAACGGATTGGAGTTTTATCAAAGAGAGATCCAACTTAGAATTAAGGAGAAATTTCCTACAGTAAGAACAATTAATTGGTGGAATGGCTTGCCTCCAGAAGTTTAGGTGCTCCAGGTTTTAAAGAAGAGATTGGACAGCCATTTGTACAGTGTTTCCTGCTTAAGGGAGTTGGACTAGAAGACCTCCAAGGTTCCTTCCAACTCTATTATGTAATTCTGAAAAAATGACAGGCTTTGCATGTACTGTATACATTTTTTTCAGGGTTTCATTATCTATGGTTCTTTGACTGGAATAAAACCACACATAAGGACCATTTAATTATTAAAGGGAACGTTGTTTATAGAAACATTAAGAAAAATATCACCCAAAGTTCATGTTTTAGGGCAAATGTTCATAACTGCATAATTTTTGTAGGTATGGACTTTTTTTTTTTTAAAAAAAAGCATAATGATGCAGAGATTGAAAAAAAGAAAGCACTTAAAGTAAGAATAGTGAATTGAAATTGACAGATTTGTCCAGCTCTTCGATTAAATCATATGGAAATCATTGATTTTATTGCAAGCTGATAATTTAACGTTTTTTAACCTCAATGTTGTTAGTAAGTCTGTTCTAGCTGTATGCCTATCACTAAATATTTTATCACGTTATTAAATACTTTTAAAATACATGTTATGCATTTAATCCTGCTTTCTCCCCCTTTCTCCCTGCCTCTCTCCCCCTTCACTTCTCTTCTGTCGCTAGTTACAAGTTAAAACATTTTTTTGTAAATTAACACTTGATTTCTCTGTTGTTTTGTTTAACCTAGTGGGTCCGCTATTATCTGTAACAGAAATATAGATTGTCTTCGGCTTATGACCAGTTGTTTAATAATGACCATTCAAAGTTATGGTGGAAACAAAAAAGTTACTTATGATCCATGCTCAAAGTTACAACTGCTGCATCACCCCCACAGTCATGTGATTGCATTCCAGGCGTTTGACAACCAGTTCATATTTACGACTGGTTGCATCGTCCCATGGTTATGTGATCGAGTTTTTTTGACTTTTTTTGCCATTTACCACCTAAAAAAAATTCATTGGATAAAGCTGGATTAGGATTTCCTACCACATGGTTTGCTTAATCATGGAGTTTGCAGCCATGTGATTCCTTTTATTGCCACCATAAAATAGAGTCCTATCATGTAGTGACTTGACTTAACAAACAAATTCTGGCCTTAATTGTGGTCATAAGAGTGAATTGCTTTTATATTTATAGGACATCAATTACAGACACTTCAATTTATTTTTCAAATTTAACAATTTTTGTATAAAAATATGTGGAGAATTTTTTCAGGCCTTTTTTTCTTTTTTTAAAAGGTAATGGGAAATTCTTCAGAATTTCGGAAAGCAGTGAAGCTTGTGATAGACACGGTAACATTTGACACAGATTCAACTGTCCAAGTCTTCGAGGCAACAATTAGGTAGGATGTTACTGAAATTTGACAACACTGAATGTGAATAATGCATTCAAGAAACTCTGAAACAAAATTTACTCTGCTTGCTGTCTAACTGATGAAATTTATATTATCAATGTCTTAAAATGATATATTTAAAGCAGTTCATATTATGGTTCAATAACTTGGGTGTATAATTAATAGTTTATAAATTACAATTTAAGACTAGTTCTTTTAATACAGCTACTCATCAAAATCATAATAAATTCTTGCTCTTCTATTTGACTCGGTCTTATCCAATAAAATGATAAATATTCCACCTGGTAATTATGAAATGCAGGATTAAGGGACAAAGTCAGAACTTTATGATTAAGAAATGCTTGTTTTGAATGGATTTAAATCTCCTAGAATTCATGAATTACATTCGTAAATACTGAAGGACCTTGCTGAACTGCCTGTAATCTTTGAGAAATTTTGAAGAATGAGCAAAGGCAATGTAATTCTTCACCTTCAAAAATATTGTAGATGAAACAATATCAGATTTATTAGGAAGCTTGAAATTGAATCTTGTAAGGATAGAAGTAGAAACCCTGAGGTATGCATCACCGATAAACACTTGTATTTCAGAAAGTAAAATCTGAAATGTCATTTTTAAACCACTCCCCCCAAAAAAGTAAAGTAAAAAAAGAACATGGACTCATAAAGCATGAACCGTGAATGGTACAATTTGTCAGACAAAATAAAAGGGGAGAGAAATTGCACTGTGTGATTAAAAATATTGATTCTCAGAAATATACATTAATGAACATGTAATGCTGGCAAGAACATTTATGTTACAAATAAGAGGAACAAATGAAAGCAATACTGTATTGACTTTTATCACTTTACCTTTCCAAGAAGATGTAAGTTCTTCCAAAACCAACTTGCAGTTCTTTCAAAAAGCTATCTTTTGTAGCAATGTAAGTCTTCAATTGTTCTGACATAAGTTAGAGCCAGTTCTATCAAACATTATCTTTCTAGGAGATTCCTGATTTGTTGCATGCTCTTTCAGAGATTAGAGAAATAACTTTAACTTAAATAACACAATAACTTTTAGGGTATTTTTATTGCTTTATTATGCTTTTCTGCCTTTAAAAACATCTTATTATTGTGTTGAGTCTGCTGATATAGACTGTACATACTTTGCCTGATTGCTAATATGTGTGGTTATAAGGGTGATCATAATTCTGTTATTTCTGTTGCTATAATATTCACATATATTGTCTCATTTAAAATAATAACCAATATAATTTCTTTTAGGGTTTTGGGAAGTCTGCTTTCAGCCCACATAATAATTACAGATACAAGACAGCCTTTTGGTGATATGACTATTAAGGGATATGATGATGAACTGTTGCATATGGCTCATGACCTGGCAGTAAGGCTATTACCTGCCTTTGAGAATACCAAAACTGGAATTCCTTATCCAAGGGTATGTGTACAACAATTGCCAATTTTCAGGCAAAGGAAATTCTTTTAAAGTCTTTTAATCCAAGGTGTAACATGTTAAATATTTGAATTTAACTTGGCCTTTAAAAATGTTCCCGGTAGCGCTATTTATAAGGTTGAGATGAATATGCCATTGCCATTGTTTAAATATATTTTGGAAATAAGATTCTGTAGTAAATATACTGAATTAATTGCTTGAGGATCCTTGAGGATTTCAGTGTTCTGATTTCTTGATGGCTAAATGCTGACATGGTCTAGATATGCCTTTACGATAGTTTCTATGTAGAATATGATGCAAGTTTGTGACAGAACACTGATGAAATCTCTGTCACTAACTTTGAAACAGTAAAACAGTTGCTTATTCCTTAGTAAGCTTGCTTATAAACCTTCATATCTTTGCAGGTGAACTTAAGGACAGGAGTTCCTTCTGGGAGCAATAATGAGACTTGCACTGCAGGGGCTGGATCATTACTGGTGGAATTCGGAATTCTTAGTCGGCTTCTTGGGGATTCAACTTTTGAGTGGGTTGCCCGTCGAGCTGTAAAAGCCCTCTGGAACTTAAGGAGCAATGACACTGGGTTACTAGGTATTTTATCTTTTTTCCTGGATACCATTCATATCACTTTTTGGTTTGTATTATTCTGATAGCTGATCCTTTGTATTCATATTAGTATGAGAGCAAAATCTTTCACCATTGAATTAACTAGATCTCTAGACAATTCCAATTCCTTGGGAATATTAAATTAATCATTATAGCACTTGCTCTTCTTTATCTTATATATTACTAGGATGAAAATAGTTCTAGTCAAATGGAACCTCTAATCAAATGGAATAAGTTCCTGGGATTTGTATTTTTCATTTATTTGCCTTGGATTCAGAATATGGATTTAGCTCAACTGTCAGTTAATGCTAACAAACATTCAATATGTTAACAGACCTTCCAAGTAAAAGATTTATTTCAGAGTATGATTTGTCCTTTTTCATATATGTGTAATCTGATTTACACTGTTGAGTTTTATTATGTACTGATCTTCAGCGGCAATACAAATTATAATTACTTTAAGAAATACACAGGGTAGAAAATACTCTTTCTACTTAAGCAACATCTAGAAAAGAAGGAAATGTGAGACATGGAGAGTTGCTTTTGTCTTAAACACAGAGACTCATTTAACTTAGCAATATGCCAGATGAGAACTATCTTTTCCTGTCAGAACAGCTCATAGGTGCAAAGAGGTGATGCAATCATCAGCAATTCTTAATTGCCCATCCTGATATAGATAGCTGATAAACAGCTCATCTACTTCTGAAGACATTTGTGACTCATTGTTGCAAGTAATGAAAAAGCCAGTGGGTTTTTATGCTCTGGGATCCCCTAAGCTATATGACAAGGTGTGTATACAACCCATTCCTTAGGTCTGGTTGCTATAAATGAGCCACAGAGAATCATGCAATAGAAAGTAAACCATAGATATGTAGAATGTTCTGAAATACACATCTAAAGCTAGAACTATATGGTTCCTAGTTCTCAGCAAATCATATTTTTCTGTCTTAAATTGATTGATTGATAAATCAAATTAAATGTAAAGGTTTCTAATTAGATTGGTTTTTTTTAAAGCCTCATGTGAATAATAGGCTTTATAATAGGCTCTAAATAATAGGCTTTGTACCCATCTATATCCATTGGCTAAAGCAGTGATCACCAACTGGTGGTCCATGGTACGCAAAAAAATGTCAGTGGTCCACAGAATTTTTTTTTTTTTTTGCATTTTTGTATTCCACTAAATTGGGTCCTCAAACTATGGCCCCTGGGCAGGTTACGTGCAGTCAATGTTTGTGTTGATGCAGAGAGTCTCCCTTTTCAGGGTCTTTGTGTGGGTTGGAGTGGGGGGCAGAAATTCTGACTTGGGAGCTGCTTCAGCCTCCTGGTACAGTGCTTTGGGCAAAGGCTAGACGGAAGTGCTGCTGGTGGCGAAGAGCCAGAGGGCATTGTTCCAGTGGGAATGTATCATAGCCTGGAACTGGCTGACCATCTCAGCCCAGCTGAGCCTCCAGGCTCCGGTCCAGCCTTGCACTGATCTTCGCTCTGCTTGGAAATCCTATACCTGTAGTAATCAGTGAAGTGCTTCTGTTGAGCCGCCTTCTCAGTCAGATCCAATTTGAACTGAGCCAGCTGTTTTGCCAACTCTTTCTCGTGATGGCTGCATAGCTCCAACAACTGCTTCCTCTAGGGGCCCTAAGGAGTCCTGGTGGGCAGGCAAGGAGGGTCTGGGAGGAGGGGCAAATAGAAGTTGGTGAGGCGTTCCTTGGTGTGATATTGAGTTGGCCACACCCACCCAGTCACATGACCACCTAGTCACGTCCACTAGCTGGCCATTAGGCAGATCATATTAATGGTCCACAGGATTTAAAATTATGAATTTAGTAGTCCCTGAGGTCCGAAAAGTTGGTGACCCCTGGGCTAAAGGAAGGTTCTGTGATTGTATAGAAGCTTTTCTAAGTTGATATCGAATGGAAATCTTTTAAAATGATTTATTGCCTTTCCTTCCCAAGAGGTTGAGATGTGCGTGATTGACTGTAAAGAACTGTAGAAGGAAGAATTGTCTATCTGTACATGGAAGCTTCTGCTGACTTAGATAATTTATCAATGGAGTGTACAAATTAGATGTAGTCCAATGTTAGTGCAGCTTTGAATTTGGTTTTATCTTCATTTTCTGATATTATTGGTAATTGTACAGATCAAAAATCTCTAGTGTGATGTAATAGATGTATGTGATGTTATAGATGTGCCTGCTGGATTTGCTGCTTATGTCCAAGAATACCTTCTGTAAGTTCTTCTCCTTTACTTTAAAGCAAAACATATAAAACAGCCGTAACTCATTTATTCTCTTGTGAAATAATATTTGTGTTTATTATTATTACTATTGATGCTGCATAAATATATTAAGAAGATTAGATTACATTCTTTATGTGGTGAATTATCTGCAAATTTTAATCTAAAATACTAAACCCATAATTGTCTTTCAGAGTCACAGATAAATATAATAATAAAGTATATGGATTGTTATTTGGCCATATATAACACACTTCATACATTTAAGTCAAGTGAATAAGGTGTTTAGTTATCCAAAAGTATTCATATTTGAATATTTTGTATCTTGTAATTTTACTGTACTCAAAATTATGCTTGTTTTAAATGTTTAGGTCCTTTGTGAATTTTCCATAAATAGATGTTCTTTAATTTAGTATTATTGTACAAATACGGGAATTTTATTGTCCCCTGAGAGTTGATTAATTGGATTATGATTCAGATATGTGCATTTACATTTAAATAATATTTTCCTTTCTCTTTCTCTCTTTCTCTTTTCTTACTCCACAGGTAATGTTGTGAATATTCAAACTGGCCATTGGGTGGGAAAACAAAGTGGTTTAGGAGCAGGCTTAGATTCATTTTATGAGTATCTTTTGAAATCATACATCCTCTTTGGAGAAAAAGAAGATTTAGAGATGTTCAATGATGTTTATCGGAGTATTCAGAACTACTTAAGGCGAGGGTATGTCAATTATGGATCTATTTTTAAGTTATTATAGCACTGTTTGGAGAGCCAGTTTAATGTAATGGCTAAGATATCAAATTAGAAACTGGGAAATCATGCATTCTAGTCCTACCTTAGGTACGAATTCAACTGGGTGGTCTCAAGCCTGTTACTCACTTTTGGAAGAAAATAATAACTTGCATAACAACTTGCATAAATCTTGCCAAGAGAACCATGAGGACTGCTCAAGTTACCAAGAGCCAACAATAATGATTTGAAGGCAATAAATAAATCACCATTGAGTGACAGAAAATATGAAACGGGTTCGTTCCTTCATGTTATAAGTAGTCAAGTTAACTATTTGTTCAGTAACCAAAGTTACAGTGATGCTGACTGAATGGTATTTATATATGGTCTTCAAAGTTACAGAGGTTGCAGCACTCCAGTGGTTACATGATCAAAAATTAGATCTTGGCAGCTGCCTACACTTTACAAACAGGAAAGCGCTTCAACCTATCCATCACTCCCCCATCTGTACCCTTTGGGTCCCCAAAATTGGTGTCCCCTGCCACCCTTTACTCTTCTGACCCCACTTATCTTTGTCACCTTCTTACTCCAGTTTTTGACAAAATGGCTATCCTGGTTCTTTGCTAGGCAGCTTTCTGATTGAGGTTGCACATGGTGGTTTCCTCAAGAGATCTCAGGAAAAAGACCTTGTGACCCATGCCTTGTTAAGGGCAGCAGCAGGTGAAATAAGAAGCTGGTAAAAGCCAGCTGGAATGGTGGAGTACAAGGCAGCTGGGAACTTGGAGTGTTGTGGGGGGATGCAACTGGGCCAGGTTGGGGCTTCTTGAGGTGGTTGCAGCTTCAAACTATGTTATGAAGAACCAGACTGGGCTGTCTGGTTCCATGTCATGCTGCTTGTCTAGGTTGGGTTGGGTGGGGTGCTGTAGCCTCAGGTGTCTTGGGCTTCTGGAAGGAGCTATGAAACCACTGAACTTCAGCATGGCAAACGGCCCTAGAATTGTGTGATCCTGGACCTGTTTGCCTTTTGCACTATTTTTTTTTAAATTGTGAGTTAATTTTTCCTTCCAAACCATAATTTTTTTGCCCTTGCCTCTTATTGATATTACATCCCTACAGTTTTTGTAGACACATTACATTATACATGTAATAAAATGTATCTTTGAGTCAGAAAAAAAAATGTCCATACTTAGTAAGGATACTAATACTTAGTAAATGTACTAATATTTGTTGAGCTTTTAATTGTTCTCATCATTTCTTGCCCTGTATCAAGTTAACAGATAAAGTACATCTCTGGGGTTGGAGCTGTGTTGGATACTATTAATACTGTATCTGTTATGTAACATATACTTTGATTTTAATGTTGCTCAATATTTATTACAATTTTTGCTATAATCCTTGCATTGAGTGGTAGAGAATTAAAAGGAATACCATTTGATAACTTCTTCAAACTATTGAGTATGTATGCTTGTTGATATAGTACCTTAGGTTAGGACTTGATGTCCAGTTATCCAATTTTCAGAATGGAAATTTTAATACCTGTTAGGACTATTTATTAATTGCACTAGCAACAATAATAGTAATTTAACTTGCATGCCACCTGACTATCATTGATTCTGGGTGGCTCACAAGAATCAAAAAAATTAAAATCAAAACATAAAAGAGATGAACATTACAAGATGACATTCAGATTCATATGAAAAATGAGGTCACTCACTCCTGCTGTGTGATTTCTGGGTAATTTTTCTCTGTAAAGATTGCATGCTGTTTGATCATAGGAATTAAAATTATGAATAATTCAAATAATTGTTCCTTGCTTGCCCTCAAATATTGATATGAAATATTGTACATCATTTTTCATAGGAGGGAAGCCTGCAATGAAGGTGAAGGAGACCCACCTCTTTATGTTAATGTTAATATGTTTAGCGGCCAGCTGATGAACACCTGGATTGATTCTCTTCAAGCTTTTTTTCCTGGACTTCAGGTATTTCTTCTGTGGTGGAGAGAAAATAGGAAATTTGAAATATATGTATGGTACTACATCAAGAATTCCCAATTGGTATGAAAGTGGCTGGGACTTGATTAGAACAGACTACAAGCTTGTGTGGGGAAGAGAATCAGAAGTCCATTTTTTTAACTAATACTTCGAAGCCCTAGTGGCTCTTCCCACCAAATTCTTTAATTTTGGGGATGCTTTACCCCTCATCAATGCAAATGAATTATGATATTTCTTTGTTTATTTACATAAAGAAAATAGCATATGGTTGTCTCAGAGTGTCTAATCAGTACAATGGTGCTTTCTTGCATTAGGATGTTATAATTTCTGAGTCACAATAAGTATGGTGCATTCCATCTTTATAAAATCAACTATTAAATATAATGTAGAATGTTTCATTTTTGTTATTTTGCTTCAGGTTTTAATAGGTGATGTAGAAGATGCCATTTGCCTTCATGCATTTTATTATGCAATATGGAAACGATATGGTGCTCTTCCAGAGAGATATAATTGGCAGTTACAAGCACCTGATGTTCTCTTTTATCCTCTAAGGCCTGAATTAGTAGAATCTACATATCTCCTGTATCAGGTATGTAAGTTTTTTTCTTCAAAGCTTGATTTTGAAATACAGTAAGTCCTTCATTAAATATATAAGTGTGTATTATTTTTACTGCTGAGATGTGACCTTTTGCACATTTTAGAATTGGTTCTCAGCTGGTGGTTTTTTTTTTTTTAAAGCAGAGGTGGTACTCAGCAGGTTCTGACCAGTTCTGGAGAACTGGCAGCAGAATTTTTGAGTAGTTCAGAGAACCGGCAAATACCACCTCTGACTGGAGATTTTACAGTATCCTTCCCCTGCCACACCCACCAAGCCACGCCCAACAGAACCAGTAGTAAAAAAATTTGAATCCCACCACCGAAAAAAAGGATTCAAGTCTTTGTTATACCAGAATAGACCAACACATAAAAATAATGTATAGAGATTTAGGAATTTCAACATGAAGCCTTTCTGTACTGTTAGGTCTGTGATCTGTGGATTAGACCCTTATCCCTCCTGGTTAGTGAAAGATGCTAGGACAAGGATGGGAGGCTAGCAGGGGCTGATGGAAAATATATCCTTAAGAGGGTAGTTCGCCTGCTCTAAAATAGGAGATAGTGTAGATCATCAAGAAAAATTGTGTGGCCCGACTAGTTTGGATAATTATCAACTAGTATCCAATCTTCTCTTTTTTAGGAAAGATTGCCGAGCAGGTTGCAGAAAATCCTGGATTAGATGGATTATTTTTAGTTGAGATTCAGGCATGGGTGTGAATCTGAAACCATGTTCTTTTGATTAACTTTAATTGGACCAGGACAGTGTGAATTCAACTCTCCTGATCCTGATAGACTTTTCAGTGGTTTTTGATACCACTGACCACAATATTCTTTTGAATGCCCTTAAACTGAAATGGTTGAAAGTGGGTGGCACTATTACCAAAGATGTTCCAGTGAATCATTTTGGAGGCTGTGTTATGGTATTGTTTATAATAAGTTTGTGCAATTTTTTTTGCACGAACTGAATATATGTTCTACTGTTTCTTCAGCTTCGTTGAACAGTCTGAACTTTGAATCATTTGGTGATTTTAAGTTTTGGCCTTGATTGCATTAGTTCATATAGCTTGTTCTTGCACAGTCAAAATCAAGCTTCATTTTCTTTTAATGTTATTGTTATCATATAACACCATTTCTTACATTTATTTCCTTTATTTCATTAGGCCACAAAGAACCCTTTTTATCTTCATGTAGGAATGGATATTCTTCAGAGTTTAGAGAAGTATACTAAAGCAAAGTAAGCCTTCAGTATAAATTACTAAATCTTTGCTGAACTGAACTGTGTTGCTGTACATAATTCAAACATATATACCTTCTTAATGTTGACCTAACAATTGAAGTTGAAATCCCATGTGTGCTTACATAAAATAAGTCCTACTAATATAATGTTGAGTGAATATGTAGAATTGCATAAGTATTTTATTAGAAACACTAATAGGTGTGCTTGGAACTGTGTTTTAAATAGTTCTAATCATATAACAATTAAATTATAAATTTATTTATTTTTTGTATTTTGTTTTGTCTAATAATCAACATTCCTGAAGCAACTTGAATGTGTAAAATAGATCAGTTGCATTGATTAGATTTTCCAGCTGTAATTTTGTGGCTAACTTCAGGCCATTGGAAATAACTCTGGTTGAATTATTAGGCTTGTTTTCATGTACTTCTATGTTTCACCAGAGAATATGAAGTCTTGTGAGATTTATGTTCATTTTTTCCAACTTGATTAGAAAGTATTGCTATTGTGCCAAACAGCTGGATTTCTGAGAAAAACAAAAGATGTTTCAGTTGTTACAGTATCTCTGTTCTCAAAAGAGACAATAGTTCTGTTTTTTTTCTTTGTTGAATCTCTGGTCTGACTTTGAATCTCTGGTCTGACTTTGTAAAATTATAGTTTCAGAGCTAAGTAGAGAAAAACTATGCTACATAAATTGCAAGCTCTTCATAAAACAACCAGCTTAATTCCTTAGAGCTTTCCTATGATTGAAGCTAAAAGGGGGATGAAAAGTGTTCAATTCTGTTTTTCAGATGTGGTTATGCTACTCTTCACCATGTTATAGAGAAATCCAAAGAAGATCGGATGGAAAGTTTTTTTCTCAGTGAAACATGTAAATATTTGTTTTTGGTATGTATCTTCATAGGAGCACTTTTTCTTTAAAGCACACTTTATTTACTAGAACTGCAATTAGGAACACATTTTTGTTACAGTAAAATAAAGTTTAATATTTCTACGTATTTTAAGTATGTTGTTATTAAGATGGTAAATCAAGAATGTCTGTCGTAAGTACTTTAATGGAACTTTGCTGTGTGATGTATACTATTACTTGAGGTATATTCCCTCCATTCAAGAACCAGGGAACATTACAACTGACCAATGCCCTGTTATACATCCCATATCTGGAACTGTATCCTGATTGTAGAGGATCCAGACAATTTGTTTTGTATAACACCTCTGCACCTACTCTTTACCCATTTTCTTTAAAACCTTTTCTAAAAAGGGAAGGTTGACATGGCTGAATAGAGAGATGACTCTTCAATTACGGGGATACATCCTCACAAATCCAGGCAATCATACCACTCCTTTTGTCTGGGAAAAAAAACCCACAGAGGGTAAGTGGCTGAGCTCACAATGGAGAAGTCTGTTCTTTTCATCAGGTTCCTTGAATCCTGGTCACCTCACAAGATTCTGCTCGAATTACTTACTTGACTTAGAACTACACTAATGATAATAATGTGATAATAATGCTACAACATACCTCATAAATAATATACATCAAGTAATAGCGTATATCTATTTTTTAAATTACTCTGTAATCCTTGACACCATTGCCCATGGTATCCATCTGGAGGTGTAAAAAAATTTGAGTATTGGGGCTGTGTTCAATAGTTCCTTTGAAAATTGGTAGTTCTAATTGATATTGGTATGAGAACTAATTGATCCCATGGCTCCCTGGATATTGAGTACCACAGTGCTTGGCACTATCTCAAGTGTTGCTTAACGTTTTTATAAAATCTCTGGAAAAAGTAAACTGATTATTTAGAGGTGAGATCACATGACTATGAAGATATCTGTATCTACTTTTAAGCTAAACAAGAGTTGCTAAGGTTATTCTGCCCTACTGTTTCGAAGCTGCAAAGTTCTGGATAGGACAAAACAGGCTATAATTGAATCCCAGTAACAACACATGCTGGTTGTTTTCCTAGAAGACAGCTAGTTGTGACAAATTGAGAGCAGAAAGTGACTTTGAAAATGGGTAGTGTCAGTCGTTTCTCCCTGAAGAATACGCTGAGGCCTGTATTATGTACTGCATCTGCAGCCCTATCTTCTCACAAAGCAATCAAAAAATCTTTGAAATAATATTTGGAGATAAAGAGCCATTTTGTTTTTAATTCCTGTGTTGTTTTGCTATTTCTTACTTATTACAATATTATTATAAGGCATCATAAAGTATTTATGAGTTTTTGATCTCCTGCAGTCTCTGGAGTGAAGTGAGATATAAATATTAAAAAATAATGTTATTTCCCCACTTGGACATTTATATATTCTGAATTTCTTAAATTTCAGCTGTTTGATGAAGAAAATCCTGTGCACAAATCAGGCAATAAGTACATGTTTACCACAGAAGGACACATAGTATCACTGGATAAGCGCCTTCGTGTTTCAGTAGGGCAAAATACCTCCCCTGAGGAGCAGAAGGACCCTGGAAAAATAAAGCCAAATGAACTAAAAGCAAATAACTCCATTTCTAATGTAAGTATAGGCCAGTGTCTTACATAGTTTGAATCTAGAAGTTTGGTACAGCAGTTGTCTGACAAAATGTTTAATAGGCCTAAATATATTCTCTCTCTTCCATTGATAGTGCCAGATACAGTGTGAAAGAGTTAGGATAATGAAATCACAAATTGATGGAATTGCAAGGATATACTTGAAGCTTAATTCTTTATAGAATAAGACTATCTTGATCACTAAGTATTCCATCTTTATGCATACTATATATGGTGTTCAAGCCAGAGTGATATCGTGGTTAGACGTCAGCTAGAAGCTGATTTGGTGACTGGAATTAGTCATTTTAACCCACTTCACCAGGTGGTTATTGTAGCAAATGTTACATATTCTGCCTGCATAAATTGGTGCAATAGAAACAACTACTCCAAGATATGTTAAATAAGCTATAAAATGGCATAGTAGCCTCAGCAGGTTTTCCATTATTTTAGCATACAAATTCAGTATTGTGCATGCTTTGTGATTATTTAAGATTCTGGATTCACAGCAGCCTTTTGCTCTTTGTAAAGTGGCCCGAGCTTCTTCACACTTGTGGAAATTTGCAAAAAGAGGCTGCTTTAATGAATAGTGAAGAAGAGGAGTATTTGCATAAAGGGTGAAGTACTTCTTTAGAATCATTCTTAAAGCATGCATAGTTCTAATATATTCTTATTTTGGCTTGAAATACCTGCAGTATTTATGTTCATGGGTAGTCTGAGCTTCACAATTGTATCCTGAGGACTGTAGTTGCAAATCTCCAATTTTTCATTGCAAGACTGAAAGGAAAGCATTCTCTGTCTCTATTTTCATTAATTAATTTCAATTATTATTCTTTCCTTTTACACTTTTTGGGAGTTCAGCTTCCAATACGGTGCTCAAAATACTAAAGCAACTTTTCCCCTGACTAAATTGTCTACCTTAATGTAGGTACAAAAAATACATTCAGCTATTTTCTAGTTGAATTTTAAATATATATTTTTAGGAAAATGGGAAACACATAAACTTTTTCAGGGGAGAGAAATAATATCTGAGCAGATTAGTTAGTCAGTATTCAACAAGTATAGCTGTGTTTAACTATTTTCTATTGCTATATAACTCATAAGCAATACAGATACATTGAATTGATTATTGCTCTAGATCATTTCAGTTAAGTAACATTTATTCCTTGTGAAAGTCAGTGTAATTTATTTTGTGTTGTTTCAGAGGTAAACTTTTCAGTATTGTGGACTATTTATCTGCTCAATTTCTAAAGATGAAGGTTTCTAACCTCAAAATGTAAAATATCTGCATCTTTGTAATTTTTGGACACAAAGCCTTATGACAAGCAGTACTTGAGCATCTTGACTTTTTTAGGGAAATTCTTTTTTGACAATATGGTTTTTTGCCAAAGTGAACTTTAGAAAATGTGAATATCTCCAATTTCAATTTAAATAAATATCTATTTACAGTGTAACAGAGTACCAGACGAGAGAAGATACCTGCTGCCTTTGAAGAGCATTTATATGAGACAGATAGATCAGATGGTGGGTTTGATCTGAACAGCTGTGAAATAATGCTAAGAAGATGCAAGACAACATCTTATTTGAAGATTATGATCCTCTTGAACTACAAGGCTAACAGCAAATACAGGTGCTTAAGTAGACCCTCATTGTAATGAGAGTTTGATCTCATATTAAAAAGAGCATTCCATGTTAGATTGCAGTTACTGTAACTGAAATGGAGTAAAACATGGCACAACACAAACTTAAGATCTCATACATCAAACTTCAGAGCTCATATTGCTGATAGTTAAAGTTACTTTAGTGGCTTGCACCTAAAATGCTGCCTTGCTATCACTTATTTGTCTTCCAAAAGAGAACATTTGGAAAGAACTTGCAACTTAAAATATATTTCTTTTAGAAAAAAGGTGGTCAGAGGAACAAAAGGGAATGTGCAATGACTTCCACCAAGTTGAAAGGTTTCACAAGCAATAAATAGTACTAATTATTGCTCAGGTAGGAAAATGGCTATAGGTTCTGGTTTACCTAAGATATCTTGCTAAATATATCATAATTGAAGCACAGCTTGCATACCAGCCAAGCTATTGCAGGACTATGTTCAGGACTAACATCATATTGATTGATGTTGCAAACAGTGTTCTTAATTTGAATTGCACATCTAAGGGTGTATGGAGTTTACTAGTTTCTGAAACCGGTATTTTTCTTTTCTTTTTTTAATGTGCCTTCTGGTAGATAAAAATGCAAAAAAAAAAAAAAAAGCAAAAGCCATTCAGTTTTGTTCACTGAGTGGCCTTGCGTTGCTGATTTGAAGATATTGCTATGTTTTTATGTTTTGTATTTATTCTTTCATGCCTTTCCTAAAAATCAACCTGAATTAATATAAAATTGAAGTATTCACATTCCATGCAGTCCTAATATGCAAGCTATTGGAACTAGTGCCTTGTTACTTTGTGACTCAGAACAGAACTGAAGAGTTTAGCTCAGTCTTTCCTAAAGCAATTTTAGATTAATTGTATTCCAAAACTTAATTAGCTTCAGAAAGAATATTTGGGAGTTGTATACTTTTCAGACTCATTTTGAACTGAGTATTTTACATAAGATTGTAACCTTTACTCTGGACAAGTATTTTTAATTTGGAGGACATGGAGAGGAACCAATTCTGTAAGAGGTTCTAACGTTTAATTTCAACTTTAATAATTGTGACAAGAATTTTCATTTGTCTGAAGATGATTATATTGGTGAGTCATTTTTAAGAAGGTTGGGCTGAAAGAACCAAAATGTCTATGGCCAAAGGCTTTATGTAAAATATCTCATGTTCTCCATCACCATCCCCAAATTATTCTTAGTGGCTAGGAGAGTTAAAAAATATCTACCTTCGTATAATTATAGAACACAGCTTTATCATTCTTGAAGATTATCTCTCAGTAGACTGAAGCATGATTATTATTTCTCATCAAAGGATAAACTTGGCTTAAATTCCTAATCCAGAAGCAAGTTAACTTAGATCACAACTTAAATATTTTATAACATTTAAATATTCTTTTCATTACGTAATGCAATCTTATTATTTATAAAATATATTTTGTGTTATAAATCACATTTTAAGTTAATCAGATAACATTGCAAATAATTAAGGCTTGCTAAATCTCTTTGGCAAACAATAAATCTCAGGGATCTCAAGGTAGGGTTCTGTTTGCCAAATAGATTTTGTTTCTCCCTAAAAGTTATTTTCCTGTTTCACAATTGTTCTTTTTTTTAAAAAAATGTAGGCAAATCAGAATCAACAGAACAAAATTCTGTGAAAAACGAAGCAGTCTTTGTGACTGAGTCTAGATCTAAATTGTCTCCCTCCTTCCAAAACTATCCCTAGAATGTTTGACTTAAGTACTGATTTAGAAGCCAAACATTTTTGCTGGTATGTCCAAAGTGTATTAGGACAATGTAGTCGGTAAAAAGTGGAGAGACCATTAATTAGTTATTCAGTATCAGCAGGTCTGCTAATCCTAAACAACTGAATATTGTAACAATAGCTGCATTGGTAGGAGTATCCATCCTCAGAAGGTTAGGTTCCTTTAGAATCATGGCCTTTTAAAGTAGGAAAATTCAAGCCAATTTAGAGGCATCTCATTCTTTATATTAGCTTAGTAGATTTCTCAGCTTTATCAAAGTCAATTCCATCCCTGCTATCTGCCTGCTTTTGACTCGAGCTCTTGAGCGTGTAGGAAATAAGGTCTTAATGCTTCCTTGGTTTGAGGAATAGATTTCATGGACCATAATAAGTACTTGGTATGAAGGGGGGGAAATGCAAGCCAAAGCAATTTAGTTTACTGCTGTAATCATGTTGTCAAGGCATGTAACTTCTTGCAACGAAACTGCATTAATGTGTATGAGGACTAAACCTCTTCTGTTCAGATTGTTTTGCTACACCACTTTTCAAAGTTTGTGCCTACTAAAATGTTAAGTATCCAAATTTGAATTATTTATTTTTTAAAAAGTAAAGTAATAATTTGAGATGTAGGGTTTTTTTTAAAAAAAACACCTTAAGGTTTGTTTTAGTCAGGTTACTAAAGTTCAAAGTTTTGAAGTTTATAGCTCTAAAACAACCAAGTGAACCTCAAGAAAAGTGCTACAAGTGATTGAATCAACATAATTCTGTTTGATAAGGATGAATATAGTAATTGATTAAGTTTACCTGTAGCAGTGGGAATGTGTTGAATTTGTTGACTTTAAATCCCATCACTGCTAGGGAGCATGTCCAATAGTGAAGAGTGATGGGAACTGCAGTCCAGCGATTTCTAGAGAGCTACATACTACACTATTTTTTAAGTTGATTTCTTACTCTACCCCTGTATTGTAATGATTTCAGATAGATACCTGACAAATTGATCTAAAGTCTTTAAAACTGTCTGAAAAGATTATAGAGAGCAAACTCAAATTTTCAAATGAAATATTTGAAACTCTCGGTTTTATCTAGTAAAACCCATGTTTAGTTCATGAAAAATAAGTAAAAAATTAGTGTTAAGGCCGAATCTAAAATATTGTTCAGGTAATTTGCCAAGTCATAATTTCAGGCTGAATTTTTCACTATGATGTGCAATATGAATTTTTCTAGCCTAAAATGGCATTGTTGTAACATGTATGTAATAGTGTGGGAGTTAAGATTGATTTTTTAAAGAAAAGAATGTTCTGGAAATTGTGAAGATTTAAAAATGAATAAATTTTACATATAATTTGTATTAAAGGATTGTTTCTTAACTTGCTGCTGTTTGTCATTTCTGAATAGTTATGGATACTAAAAAGTTCTAAATTATATTGCATGGAATAGGAACTTGTTTTCCGTATAATTAGATAAACATGAAGCCCACATAAAAGAACTACTTGAGTCTGTACAGTTTTGTCCTGGGCAGGCTTTTTCCTTTAAACAAGAATCCACCAGGTTTTGATTTTACATCATAGTTTAAGAACAGTATAAAATATAAACGAAGTTCTTGTAAAGAGAAGATAATGCCAGCTATATTCTAATTTGTCTGCCTACAAGCTTGTGAATACTCAGGTGGTGCAAGATTGATAAGGAAATGTATTAACCCTAGAATTTAAGAACCAAGAGCAAGTATGAGAGTCTACAGGTGAAACTCGAAAAATTAGAATATCGTGCAAAAGTTCATTTATTTCAGTAATGCAACTTAAAAGGTGAAACTAATATATGAGATAGACTCATTACATGCAAAGCAAGATAATTCAAGCCGTGATTTGTCATAATTGAGATGATTATGGCTTACAGCTCATGAAAACCCCAAATCCACAATCTCAGAAAATTAGAATATTGTGAAAAGGTTCAATATTCTAGGCTCAAAGTGTCCCACTCTAATCAGCTAAATAAGCCATAACACCTGCAAAGGGTTTCTGAGCCTTTAAATAGTCTCTCAGCCTGGTTCAGTAGGAATCACAATCATGGGAAAGACTGACAGTTGTGAAGAAAACCATCATTGACACCCTCCATAAGGAGGGAAAGCCTCAAAAGGTAATTGCAAAAGAAGTTGGATGTTCCCAAAGTGCTGTGGACGGGAAAAATGTGGAAGAAAAAGGTGCACAAGCAGCAGGGATGACCGCAGCCTGGAGAGATTGTCAGGAAAAGGCCATTCAAAAGTGTTGGGGACTTTCACAAGGAGTGGACTGAGGCTGGAGTCAGTGTATCAAGAGCCACCACACACAGACGGATCCTGAACATGGGCTTCAAATGTCATATTTCTCTTGTCAAGCCGCTCCTGAACAACAAACGTCAGAAGCATCTTACCTGGGCTAAAGAAAAACAGAACTGGTCTGTTGCTCAGTGGTCCAAAGTCCTCTTTTCTGATGAGAGCAACTTTTGCATCTCATTTGGAAACCAAGGACCCAGAGTCTGGAGGAAGAATGGAGAGGCACACGCTGCAAGATGCTTGAAATCCAGTGTGAAGTTTCCACAGTCTGTTGATTTGGGGAGCTATGTCATCTGCTGGTGTTGGTCCACTGTGCTTCATTAAGTCCAGGGTAAATGCAGCTGTCCACCAGGAGATTTTGGAGCACTTCATGCTTCCTTCCACAGACGAGCTTTATGGGGATGCTGACTTCATTTTCCAGCAGGACTTGGCACCTGCCCACTCTGCCAAAAGCACCAAAACCTGGTTCAATGACTGTGGGATTACTGTGCTTGATTGGCCAGCAAACTCGCCTGACCTGAATCCCATAGAAAATCTATGGAGCATTACCAAGAGAAAGATGAGAGACATGAGACCGAACAATGCAGAAGAGCTGCAGGCTGCTATTGAAGCATCTTGGTCTTCCATATCACCTCAGCAGTGCCACAGGCTGATAGCTTCCATGCCCCGCCACATTGAGGGAGTAATTGCTGCAAAAGGGCCAAACCAAGTACTGAGTACATATGCATGCTTATACTTTTCAGAGGTCTGATATTGTTCTATGTACAATCCTTGTTTTATTGATTGCATGTAATATTCTAATTTTCTGAGATCGTGGATTTGGGGTTTTCATGAGCTGTAAGCCATAATCATCACAATTATGACAAATCACAGCTTGAACTATCTTGCTTTGCATGTAATGGGTCTATCTCATATATTAGTTTCACCTTTTAAGTTGCATTACTGAAATAAATGAACTTTTGCACGATATTCTACGTTTTCAAGTTTCACCAGTAGAAAAATACAGAGAAAAGCAACCAGATGATCAGGGGACTGGAGACTAAAATATATGAAGAATGGTTACAGGAACTAAGCATGGCTTTTCAATTTCAATTTCATTGTACATATGTTGTGCATTGACAATAAACATTTGATTTGATTTTGATTTGAATTGGTTAATCTAGTGAAGAGAAGGACCAGGGAAGTGTTCCAATATTTGAGGGGCTACCACAGAGAGGAAGGGGTCAAGCTATTTTCTAAAGCACCTGTAGGCCAGGTAAGGAATAATGTATGGAAACTGAACAAGGAGAGATTTAACCTGGAAATAAGGAGAAATTTTCTGACAGAACAATCAACCAATAGAACAACTTGCCTTCTGAAGTGGGAATTTCATCACTTCAGACTTTCAAGAAGATATTGGACTGCCATTTGTCAGAAATGGTGTAGGGCAAGGGTCTTCAAACTTTGCAAGTTTAAGACTTGTAGGTTTCAACTCCCAGAATTCCTGAGCTAACATGATTGGAGGAGGAATTCTGGGAGTTGAAGTCCACAAGTCTTAATGCTGTCAATTTGAAGACCCCCGGTGTAGTGTCTCCTTGGATGGGGGTTGGACTAGATGACCTACAAGGTCCCTTTCAACTCTGTTAATCTGTAAATCTGTATGTTCAAGAATTGTGATTTTCTTATATTAAAATGAAAAAGCATATTTTAAGGATGAGATTTGTGAGGGTCATAGTACTGTAAAAAAACAAAACTTTTCTGCTAATGTGTAACATGCTAGATTGTGACAAATATTAACTGACAGTATGAAGGACTTAGAATAATTTTATTGTCACTTCAAATGTACATTAATTGGCATACATTAAAATGAAATTTTGTTGCACACAGCTCTCAAAGGGTCACCACCTCCAATATATACTACATAAACATGACAAAATAAATGCATACAAAATTATGCATATACTCACATGCCCACATATATGACACAAAGAAAAGTTGTTATGGAGAATTCGTACATTCTACAGAAAACTGGGTAATGTGCATTCAGTGGGTGGGATTCCATTTGTCAGTTTACTAATATCCAAGCCTTTGGAATAGCTGAGAGGAAGACCAAAGGGAAGAGAAATCCAGTCTTTTCAAATCTAAAATGTGGGATTGGATTTGGTTTATTGTTTACGTACCTCTAAATGTGAAGTAGTCAAATGTGTTTACTACTATTGTTCCTTGTATGTGTGATTCTTAACCACTAGAGGTCATCCTGGCTGCACTGAATTTTTTGGAAAGTCAAATACTGAAAAACTTTTTAATCAATACACAAGAGAACCAATTGACCAGTCTTCAATTGAACAAGAATGATAGAGAAAAGAGTTTACAGCTGTGTGCCAATTATCCACAGTGCAGTTTGATACATATAGTCAGAAAATTAGGAGACAAACTTATCAAATTTCATGGAAGGAGGGTAATAGAAAAGAGACAAATTCAACATTTCCTCAGAATGAAGCATGACAATGTTGCTATCACAAGCTTGTTCCCCCCCCCCCCAAACCCATTTGATTGAATGACATTTGGAGCAGTGGGGTTGGTAGGCTGACAGGTACACTGCATTCTTCATACTGACAGATTTTCTCCCTCTCTTTCAAACATTAAAACTGAGAGAACTAATGAAGCTATATGAAAGGTCTCAAAGGTAGATGATAAAGGGGCAGAGATATATGAATGCAAGAGGTACATTGTATAATATGTACCTCTTGCATTCAAGGATGGTGGCCACTAATATGGATGGCACAAAAGAATAATTTCTTCAAGAACAAGACTGAAAAGCCACTAATCTTAAGAGAAAGCATGCAATATTTGAAGTTGAAGTGGGCAAAGAACACTTCAAACATCTTTGCTCTACCTACTGTTAGATCCTTGAAGGAATTACCTTTTCCTGGTCTTGCAGAATAGTATCCCCTAGTATGCCTTTGAGTTAAGGAGGAGCTTACAATGCTTGTAAAGCAGAGTGCTGAAGTGGTGAAGGACCAGGAGTGGGGAAAGAATGAACAGATTGCTAAAATTATTTAATCCTGACGAAAAGTAAGTGTGCAAAAAAAAAAGAAAACTGTTGGTGTTGCTTGATATGAGATGGACTAGAGCAGGGGTGTCAAACTCGTATTGTCATGGTGGCATGATGTATCAGGACATTTTTTCTCTTCGCTAAACTGGGCAGGGGCAGGGCCAGCATGTGACGCATCTAGCCCACGGGCCGCAAGTTTGACAGCCCTAGACGAGAAAAACTCTGATAAGCTTTCAATATTCTCTTATTCTACTCTATAACAATGAAGAACATTTCTGAAATCTCTGCCGTGGCCTTGTCTTGCCCTTATCTACCTTGACCATGGTAGATCAGAATAAGCTACAGGAGCTGGGCTTCCGGTTTGAGTCTCTTTGGCGATAGACCGAAATCTGCGATCGTGCGTGGATTCGATCTGTGTTCACTGTCAGAGCGCCCTGAGCCAGCTGGTTTGGGGGTTAAGCCACCCCATAGAGGTGGTGAAGAGGGGGGAGACTGCCAGCAGGGTCGAGGAGAGCCGCACCTCTCTTCCCCAGCTGGACATAAAACAGTAATAAGATATAGAATAGAACATAAAAACGAGCATGAAATTGAGTTTGTGTCTGTATGAAGAAGTGATAACCTGGGACCGTGCTATTTCCAAAAAAAAAGATGTTTCATTTGTATTTTGTTTTTGTGAAAACCCAAACAAAATTTTCAAAAAAAAGAAAAAATAATAAGCTACAGGAGCTGACAACAAGGTATAGCAAATAAGTCCATGCAGGATCTGAAGCATCTTCGTACATTTTCAGATTTGAGGGCTTGACAACTCAAATCTCAAGTTAGCATACCTTGGAGTTAGAGGCAGCAAATTCCAAATATCACTGGCAGTGGAACAGTGGTGACTGATGGTATGTCGCCAATGCTTGCTTTTGACAACCCAATAAATATCTGGCTGCCTACTTTAAGAAACAGAATTGCAGGCCTTGTATGGTAGCCCTTGGGTTCCTCTAGCAGACTTTTTGTTCCCTTCATTTCCTAACTTTAAAATCAATTTATTTCAAAACAGCTGTTAAGCGCACACACTTTCAAATCATGCATTTGGGCCATTCTGTGCTGCTAAATAATCTGTTCATCCATCCCCCCAAGGTAAAGTAAAGATCTTAAAAATCCACTAACTAATGTATATACTAATGTACTCCTGAGAGATGACCCTGAATTTGATAACTCCTTCAAAGAAGATGCAGACGAAAAAGGATACACTGACAGAGAGAAACCTACTTGCTGTCTGTCTATCATCTATCTATCTCTATCTATCTATGTATCTATCTATCTATCTATCTATCTATCTATCTATCTATCTATCTATCTAATCTAATCTAATCTATCTGGAATTGTCCATTTCTGTCATTAGATGATTCCCTGTTCTTCATTTAACCAATCATTATTTGGAGAAATTCCTATATGTTTCCTATTAAAGCGGGCAGAGATGGCTGTATGTGAAGGCTGTGAACTCCATTCCCAATACAACCACCCTTCAAGAGAAATTCACTCTCTTGCTTCCCTGTGCAAGAAAGGAATGGTAGACACTTTCAATTTTTTTCTGCTCTTGTAAAAATTCTCCTTTTTAATTTGTTTTTACACACACATCTGTAATTTGTGTTTTCAATGCAAGAATAATAAAAAGGGAACATTTCAAGGAAAGAGAAAGTCATGTTGGAACAAGAGATGAGAGGCCTGCTTCCATTTACCATATAGACTATGTCTTCATAGCATTATCAGTCCATAGCATTATCAGTCATTCATGAAAATAATTTGATAAAGACAATTGTAAAACAAACTCCCATTGAACAAATGTCAAAACCATGAGAACAGAACAATCAAAACATAATTTATTTTACTTCTTTGTTTTTCTACAAAACAAAACAACAATTCTGTAAATAAAAATACAAACAAAAAGGAAAATCAAACAATGATAAAAAGGAAAAGAAATTACATACAAACCACATATATAATTTCAAAGAGAAATATAAAGATTTAAAACATGTTTAATATGTGGGCAATATTTTTTTATATCAGATTTCACACTTTAAAATTTTTTCTTCTGATTATTTTCAGTGTTTTTCAGTTTTATTTTGTTTCATTTTCTGCCTAAAATTGTCCCTGATTTTGAAAATGTAATATTTGGCCTACCTGGAAGTAACCAAAAAAGTAGTTCAATGGTTTCTACCTCAACCTCTCCCCTCCTCCCCCACAAAAGGCAGTCATTCTGTGTTGAGGCTCCATACCTATGTATCTATGAGAAAGTAATACAATTTTGTCAAAACAGAATCTAGACTCCAAAAAATTCAGCCCACTTTACAGATAGAGATGTGCATAGCTTCACTTTCCTCATGGCCGGTAGCTACAAAAATGACAGATCCACTGCCTGACAGGCAGCATAGAGAAGACAAATGAGGAATATTGGCTAGGAAGCAGTACTTCAAGAGATAACGTCTATAATATTCCTGTCAGCCTGATTTATTGTTATGTTTCAGTTCAAGGATTTTTAGCCTTGCCCCAAACAAGATGGATCATCAGAACAGTTTTATTGCTGCCTATAACAGATGCCAATCTCTGCCCTCCCCTCTTTCTCCCCCTTGCTCCTTCCCTCCCTCCCTCCTCTCTCCCCCTCTAATAATGACCAAGTTATCCTAAATCAGGCAAGAGAGAAGGCAATGTTTCTTAACCTTGTAAATTTCAGCTCCCAACTCCATGGCTGGCTGGGGAATTCTGGGAATTGAAATCTACACACCTTAAAAAGTTGCCAAGGTTGAGAAACACTGACTCAGAGGCTTATTTTCAATACAAAAAAGAGGAAATAATATTTCTTACTGTTTTGACAATAATCTGTAGTCAGTGCTTAAAGTTATGAATGAAGGTGCCTTTCTAAAACTCACCCAATGCTTTCATGCCAAAGTTTTTCTTGAATAACGGCACACATCCCTTGAAAACTCACAAGGTTTTTTTTTTTTTTAAAGGAATTGAAATGAAGTCAGCACAAGCTGATTTGCAGACAGAGCCAGAGCAAGCTGGGACAACTGAATAAAGAGAGTCTCCTGAACAGAAATGTATATGGCATACTGCACACATTTATTAAAATGGAACATTTTGCTTCAATTTATGTAACACAGTTGTTATGTAACACAGATAAAACCAAGGGCCTTCAGACACCTCAAAGGCAAACTCATTTACTGTGGCATTTGTTTTCATGAGTAAGATGCAAGCTAGTTATTTGTAACTTGTAAAGAGTTGGAGGACAACTGGGTTATATTATACAAGCAGTCTAGATTGTATTATGCAAGCAATCTAAATAATGTATTTCAGCCAGAAATAGAGCAAATAGATGATCCTCAAAATTTCTAGAAAAGCGGCCCCCAACCTTTTGGGCACAAGGGGCCAGTTCCATGGAGAAAGATTTTTCCACAGACCGGAGGGGACGTGGTTTTGTGTGCTGCCTGCATCCCTTGAATGGGGCTTCACTTATTCATGCGGCCTGGTTGCTGGCGTGTCATGGTCCGGTGTGGGTCCACAGACCAAGTGTTGGAACCCCTGTTCTAGAATATAGAGTAAATTTGGTGTAGTGATTAAAGCACCAGATTAGAAACCAGAAGGCTGTAAACTCTAGTCCTGACTTAGGCACAAAGCCACCAGGGTCTGGCCAGTTTCTCTCAGCCTAGGAAGGAGATATTGGCAAACCACTTACAAAATCCTGCCAAAAAACCTGCAGGGATTAATACTCAAAGGCTTTAAAAAATGAGTGGAAAACTTCCATTGTAAAAGGCGACAGAGTCTTGGCTGAAGAGTATCACATATCAAAAACAAAACAAAACTATTGAGTCATTATTTATTTATTTATTCCATTTATACAGCCACCAATTCAGCTTGGTTTTGTCAGCAGGATTGGGAATTGCCTGGAATTAGGATGCTTGTGAAATGACTATATTTCACATAAGAGCTTGAAGGCACTCTCCCATGGTTTTAGTTATATTGATATTTTAATTGTTTAATGGATGTTAAAGTTTTATTTTAATTGTTCTGTTTTTATTGTATACTGCCCAGAGTCAAATTTTGCAGATGGACAGCTATATAAACTTGACAAATATATAAACATAAACGAACAAACTAATGATAAAAAAAATCAACAGACCTCATTCAGAAGGGTGAACACACTCTTTGTGACCATGCCTTCTTTTTTTTTTAGAAAAAAGTTTTTACTTTTTAAGACAAACATATACAAAGAAAATATAAAAACATACAACCATCTTCCATTTTATATACATACAGTGTGTCGGTTATAAATGTTTTGTGCTATCCTTTCATAGTCATTACTCATAGTTTATATAAATTTTCACATTGTCAAACTAACATGTTTATATATTTATCAGTTATTAATCATCCATGACTAAACTACTTATTCCATCATTTTATACGAGATATTCCAAATTTTATTTTGAAATTTATATTGTACTTTCATCCAGTGGTTCTATATGTCTGTATTATATTTTATATCAATCTATTAAACTTCTTTTACCAAATTACCTAGTCTATTATATTACCATGTCTTTTTGTCCAACCATTGATAAGGCAAATCCCATATCATATAAAATTCTATATTTCTTGTTCTCTAATTTCAAATGTCAATTTACTCATTTCAGCACAGTCCGTGACCATGCCTTCTTCAATGAGGTTTGATTCTGTTGTTGCCATGCTGGGATATAGTTGTGATGTAAAACTGAATGCAGTTAATATTTCATAAACATGGTAATTTACATGTGTAATGCTTCATATTAATAATTCATGAAAAATGTCTTGTTAGAATTTATTTTCTCTAGAAATTAACCATAGTAAGGTGAAATTTGATCTTAAACCAGGGGTAAACAACCTGTCATATTCCAGGTGTTACAAACTTAAGTTCTAACAGGAACAGGGAAGTATGACCAGGAAGTTGGCAATTGCACTTTAATGCTTTGTCCTATGGTAACTGTTTGTGTTCAAAGCTAAAAAAGCTTGAAATAGTGGAAGGGGATCAAAGCCAATGGTCACCTATCCCAGCAGCAATTTCCCTCTGTCAGTGCTTTAAGGGGAGACCCAAGTAGCCTCAGATCTTCAAGAAGTCTTGAATCATAGATTGATTTCAACCAAACTCTTCTTTGAGATATTTGACTAGTGTGATTAAGGTGTTAGAGTAGGATTGGAGTGAAATAGACCTTGTTCTTTCATTGGAAGCTATAACTCAGGTTTAAAGAGCAAATATAAATTGTTTGTGAATTAAAGCGCACATATCTAGTACAAAAACCCATTTGTATTTGCTAATTAGAGGTTAGTCCTCAGTTAAAATAATATCATTTAGCAGCTTTTCACTTTTAATCTGCAAGAAGATCATTTTCTTATTATAGTTGATAGCAAATATTAGTGATTTCATCAGATATCTGCATGTTCTTATGTGTGCATTCATTTTATTCAAGAAACACTCAAAATGATAGAGAGGGTTATTTGGCATTCTGGATAGCAGAGAAAATCTTCAACGTGTATAACATTTGCAAAAGTGTTTCAGAGACCGAGGAAAAGTTTCAGATTAGTAACTTGAGAGAAAAAAACATCTATTTGTAGAACACTTAGTTTAAATGCCTGGTTTCAGAAAGCCCAGGTGTCCATCAAAAGATCTTTGTTAAAACCAACAATGCTATCTACACAATGATAATTACTGTGGTTGAGTAATGCCTATGTTTTTTTTCTCAAAAGGGCAGATACCAAGGATTACCCAATGCAGATATTTTGCTGGTCAAAATCAGAACACTGGTCTAAAAGCAGCTATGCAACTTCAGCATTTTAATCATAAATACCGAAACTGAAACTAATAAATTGTCATAGTTTAAGAGTCTCTTGTCATCCATCCATCTTTAAAAGACTAAGATTATCAAAAGAATAAAGATAGTCTTTTATTGGGAAATGCTACTATTTCTTGCAAGATCCTAATTACTATGAGGTCTTCGGTGCTCTCGAAGGTTGGTGGTATTCCTGCAGATGTTTCTGCCAGCACTGTTGCTAGCACTGATATCATCTAGTCTGGTATTGAAACATCTGCAAGAAAATCACCAAACTCACAGAACACCAAGGACCCGAGTTCAACCTGAGCTACAATTATTATTTTATCAATATCTTAATCACTGCATTGCCTAATTACAATGGCAAACTACATACAGTAATTATGGGCAAGTAGTTACATTTTCATATTGAGGGTATACTTCAGAGATGCAAAAGTGTGGGTAGTAGTCTTCAGACACCTATAGAATTGTCCCTAATTGTAGTTATTAATGTACCAGCAGGGGTCACACTTAGGCCTCATAGGTACCTTTAGGGTAGATACCTTGAACCCAATCCTTGATTTGTAAGTGGGTGCCCAGAAAAAGACAAAGGAAACAAAGGAAAGTTGATGTGGAAGAGAACATTCTTAAAGAGTTTGGCTTAATCTAATAGAAAATGAATTATTGGTGATGAGATACATCCAATATGGTAATCATTTTGTGAATTGGTAGGTTTCTTTCTAAAGCAGCCAATTTTGTGAGCATGGCTGTGACATCTCCAAACTTTATGAGCATGGCTAATCCCCAAAACATTACTATCCATGTTTATTCTATCTTATTTTAACAAGACTGCTTCCTGTTGTAAAAAACAAACAAACTCTATATTCTTATGAACTTCAACAGTTCTCCTTCAAGTATTTTTACTACCTGGATACAGGCAAAATCTCTTTTTAGTTGGACAAAAATACTCACATGCACAAATGAACAAAAAAATAATATAGCCAACAGATAATCTAATGAAATATTCAGTTATAATACAAGACACAAAAGAAAATCAGCATTCCCAAACTCTTCCCAAGAATTGAAACTAAATGTCTCAAGGTCACACAGCTAACTCCCTACTGGATGACCTTGAGCCATTTACTCTCAAGTCTTGAAAAGATTTTGGGGATGCTGATTTTCTTTTTGTGTCTTTTGTATTATGACTGATTATTTCATTAGATCATCTATGGCATTACAAATCACTCACGGTTTCTAGCTTGGTATGAATCTTTCTCTTGAAAAGATTATAGCCCACAAACACAAACTGTCCTAAGGCAAGCCCTAGTACTTAAAGACCATGCAGACTCTTTATTTTGTAACATTTTGTGGTGATGGTTTAATCTGGCTTGCAGTTTCTTAGGCAATAGTTTGAGAAGGGGTCTACCATTGCCTTCTTCCTAGGGATGAGAAGGAGTGACTAGCTCGCCATCCCCTAGTGAGGCTTCCTTGTTCCTAGTCCAACAACCTAACCATAAACCATTGTTTTAAAGAAGTTTTTAGACATATTTCTGCTTAAAGACCAAGTAGGAAATATTCACAATGATGACTTTGAAAGTTACACTCATCATTTACATCTGTTTCTTCCTGGTTCTCAAGATTGACAGTGAGTGATTATGCCATTACTGTCATCTTAAAAACAAGGTGACAGTTTTATTGCAATAGTGAGCATGGACCATTACTAGATTTGTCAGAATCATATTTTACCATTGTACAATCCCTCATTAATAAAATCCAGGAGTGTAACCCTGTGCAAATTAGGAAAAAGACCCACATTTGTAACTTCCCCCTCCTTCATCATTCTTTGTGAATCACTGCTGCTTATTTATCAGAACTAAAAGTTTATAGAAAATGCTTTTTATGAAGGTCCTGTGGGAGGGAGGTCAAAGCCTACCCCCCTCCCAATATCGCCTTTCCTCTGTTTCCTACCTGACCTTCCAATGAACTCTAGACAATAAGACAAAAGATTACTTAAGTCAATTGAAAGCTTGGCTGAAGCTGACCATGCACTTTTAACATAAATGAAATTGGTGAAAAGCATCAACTGAACCAAATAAGAAAATTCCCTCAAGTTATTAAAAGTTTCTCCTTCCGATAATTGATTTCCTCACAAAAGCCCATCACTCAAAAGGTCATCACCCTGACTCACAAAAGATAAAGATCATAAGCCCTGCAGGACACCAAGCTGCATTTTCACTCCACCAGACCTAGTGCACTTTTCCAAGAATCCCTAAAAGATAAACTGAGTTCTCTAGCTTTCTAGAAACCATAGATTAACTTCTTCTGTAAAAGAACAGCCCCACCTCCAAACATAATTTATGGCCACCTTCAACAGCTACAAGTTGGCACTCTGCTTGTGTCTTGCCTTTAAATAAACATCTCAGTTTCAAGTAACTGCCCTGTTGTTTTTTTCTTTCAAAGACAGTTTGGAACAGATCAATATTTTCTTCTAATAGTCCCTTTTCTTGACCTTTTGTTCTAACATGTTAGTGTAAATGTACCTTGCGTCTGCATCTAGTTTTCACTCTGATCTAATTTACAATCGTATCTTTTATCACCATATGTGTTTGTGTGTGTGTGTGTGTGAGAGAGAGAGAGAGAGTGTGTGTGTGTTCCAACACACACACACACACACACACACACACACACACACACAGAGGAGAGAGAGAGAGAGAGAGAGAGAGAGAGAGAGAGAGATGGTTGATAGAACATAAATTTGTGCATGTTGCCACAGACTGCATTCTATGAAGTCTTGTGACACAGAATGGTTTGTCTGCTTTTCCTGCGATAGCCTGTTGCATATTAGACAGGCTTCTCATTGGAAAAAGTCTTATTGTATTTGATTGGGCAGGATTAGGTTCCCTGCATATAATGATCTGAATCTGAAAGTATGACAGGGAATACCCAGCAGGGAACTTCTGATTGTGCTCTGCACTCCAATATTTTTTGCTCTTTAGAACCCTGTTATTTACACCTTGTCTATGGCTGTCCCCTAGTCATGTGCCAGGCAAGGATACTAACGCCAAATAGAAATAGCCTGATTAAAGATTATGAGATATTTCTGGGTTTCAGGACTTGAGAAATGAAAGTGATATTAAAAATGTTTTATTCATAACAAGGAAACTATTGCTTTCCTCTTGAGTTGACACATGATTATTATTTCCTGAGGCTTGCTCTACCTATGTCTATTTTGTTAGTGACACAACATGTACTAGGACTTCTCTAACCTCAGATATAATTTAGAAATTCAGATCCAGCCATGAAGAAAAAGAGACTTTGTTAGCACAGAATGATCCAAAATAAATACAACTTCAATTTCATGGCTGACCTGAGTCGTAATTTGATACTGGTGCTTTCTCTAACCGAATGCACATTTATTACTCTAAATTCCTAGCTGTTAGCAAAATTAGTTCAAGCTCTCGTCTATTGGCTAAATGGATTGATGTAAAATAAAAAAAGGTTAAGCTAAATCCTTAAGAGACTTCTCATTGTGGTCATAAAAGTAAAAATTAATGAAAGCCCCCCCCAGGTTTTAAAAAGCTGTGCTAATTTTTTTGCTTTAGATCTCCACCAGCTATCTTTATAGATTAGAAAAGTATTTTATGTAATCTCAAGTTTTAAGAGAAATACAATCCTGATTCTTGCATTTTATATAGATAGCATAGATAATGAAAAAAAATATCACACTCTCTGGGTTATATTTTCAATTAGTTTTAACATAGTTCACTTTAAGATAGTTTGATTTTCTGGCAGTGGCAGTTTTTTCTCTATAGAAATTTCAAAGTTGGCCCATGGGCAAATAATAAATTTCCATGTGTTTAAATGATTTAATGTACATTTGGGATTTATATGGAAGGTTTTTAACTCCTCAGGTCTTTAAGGCTTCTGAATAGGTCTTTGTCTCATCCCTTTTAAAAAATAATTTGTCTTATTTTAGTGGGAATTAAGTAGATGAGTACAGAAGAACCAGTTTGGTGCAGTGGTTAAAGCATCAAGTTAGAAACCAGGAGACTCTGAGTTCTACTCCCACCTTGGGCATTAAAGCTAGCAGGCTACTCATGGGCCAGTCCCCCCCCTCTCTCTCTCAGCCCAAAACACCTCACAGGCTTGTTGTTGTGGGGAAAATAGGCGGAGGAAGGAGTATTAGTTATGTTTTCTCCCTGCGTTATTTATTTAATAAAACAACACAGGCAAGGTAAAAAAAAATCTTAAAAAAGATTACCTTGCAAAGAACTGTAGAATCATTTATTGAACTAGAACTGAAACTTGACACATTGGCAGAACTTAAAGAAAAGCTAATCAGGTTTGGATTGGGATAATACGTATTTCAATAGAAAACCACTAAGAAATCCTATAGTTGTGAACTAGATGGGAAAGTTAAAAAAAAAATCTGAAGAAAGCAGTAGCAAATTAATGGTGTATTATTGCCAAGAAAACTATTTATTCTTCTGAGATCAGTAAAATGAGGACCCAGATTGTTGGGGGCAATATGTTGACTTCGTAAACTGCTTAGAGAGGGCTGTGAATCACTGTGAAGCGGTATATAAGTCTATGTGTTATAGCTGTTTGGACCAATCAAGTATCTTCCAGGAATTAAATTTGGAAGATTTGAAAGTTCATTCCTCTTCTGAGTATAGGAAATTTTTTGCCTCCTTTTAGACATAGTTTTATTGGTGAAGTTCTCTTTATTTTCAAATATTTTCTGTAATGTTCAGCCAGAATCTGTCTTCCTCTATGTAAGACCAAAATGATTAGATATCTTGAATCTAATATATTATTCAGTTATACCAATAATTCTAATAGGTAAAAGTCCTTTCAGTAAGTCATCCTAGTTATGATTTGGTCTTGGTTTGGAGAACTAATATTTAGAAATATTAAAGTATAGTATAGATGCAAGCTATGAAGTCTTAAAAATGTCTCACTTAAACAGAAATTTTGGGCTCCATTGTGGTTATAAGTCAAGGACTACCTGTAAAGAAGATTCATAGTTGCATAAGTCACCATGAAATTGGATTTTTGAAATATTGCTTTATAGCTGTGGTTGCAATTAAAAATCTGACATCTTTTCGAACATTGCTTATTGTTGATGCTCAAAAGTTGAATTGTACCACTGCTCTCACTAAACATAGAATAATATTACATTCTAAGCTAATAGAAAGCATAAGGCTCAGTAGAAATAAATATATGGTGGGGCAGAGCAGTATCTATAAATAGGTGGCTGCCACTCTAATGCATTTAAAATAATTCCAGTAATTATCGTGATTCATTCATTGCTTTACCTTCTCTTGCAAACCTCAACTTAGTAATGCCAAGATAGCTGTGTGAGGTCTCTTTCTCTTTCATTGAGTGAGAAATGTCTCAATTAGAGGGTTAATTAGCACTGTCGTTTAAACCAAGAGCACAGTCTCATTAAATTAATGCATCTTGTTGGAAATGTTTTAATTAATGAGGTAATAAAGCCACTGCATCAATACATACACAGAGAGACAAGTTTTGCAGGTTAATGAAGCTCATGGATCTATTCATTAAGCAATAAAAGGTTTCTCCTCTTGGTAGTCTCTTTTTCTGCTCTCTCTTAGTACTCTTCAAATAATCTTTCCCCCTTCAAATCCAAAATGGTGCAAAACATAATGAAAGAATTAGTTTATTTCTATTTTTTAAGGAAAGGTGTTAGTAACCTTGAATAGAAAAGGGCTGACACAAATGTGAAACCCTCAAACTCCATTGTGTGTTTCATGACAGCAATTGACCATACATCCTTCTACATAATGTTCAACATAATCCTAATTATTTTACAAACCTTAGTGTCTGTACACATTAATAAAGCCAACATGAAACAATATATTAAAGGGAGCTCAAAATGTCCCTCTAATGTCAAAATATAGACAATAGTTCCTTAGTTATCATATGAAATATCTACTTTCTACTGGGAATCCAGGTTAACCTACACATAACTTGAAGTAGATCCCATAAATTCATCTTAATTTTTTGGGGAAGTTGGAAGAAAGATGTTCCTGGACATCAATTTAGTTTTTAGATTTTTATCCTATCTTTATTTTTGGTCCAATCAAGATAGTATGCAACTTCGCATTTCCCCCACAATAACAATCCTGTGAGGTGGGTTGTACTGAGAGAATGTGAGTAACCCAAAAGAACCCAGCTGACTTTCCTACTAAAGGAAGGAATTACCTCCTTATTTCTAGTTTGAATTTAATCACTGCACTACATTGATTCTAATGATTTTTGGTGCATGAAAGTATTACTAGTTTTTCCATGATATCTCTGAGGTGGTGCAGTGGTTAGAATACAGTATTGTAGGCTAATTCTGCTGACTGCCAGCAATTCGATCCTGACCACCTCAAGATTGACTCAATTTTCCATTCTTCTGAGGTCTGTAAAATGAGGACCCAGATTGTTGGGGGCAATATGCTAACTCTGTAAACTACTTAGAAAGGGTTGTAAAGCACTGTGAAGTGATATCTAAGTCTAAGTGCTATTGCTATATTTAATGTAATGTAATTAATATAAATACTATAAATATGCATATTGAAATAGCAGTTCAAGTAGCTTGGGTATGCAGCTGATGATGGGAAGAACGTGCTTTTTAAATTAATCCAGAGTTAAATATTTATTCAAGACTAACGTTTGAATAAACATAGTCCTTTTTGTGATATGATATTCAAAATGGGGTCCCCAATTGGTACTACTTGCCCCTATTATAACCACCTCCTCTCTGCTTTTAATATTTTTTAAAAAATACTGATTTAATTTTAAAGAGAATTAAAAAGGGGGGTAGTAATAAAATCAGTTTCAGCTTGGTGCTAATATCAGGTTAACAACAGCAACAACAACCAACCCTTGTATATAGTGACAGAAAAGGAATTGGCTTCACTGTCCCTGATGTATTTCCTCCTCAGCAGATCACCATTTGAGAGACAGAGAAGATACTCAGTGTAAGTTATAACCATGCAATCATATTGGAAGCGAGTATTTGTCTGAAAGATCTAAGAGATTATAACCATAGCACCAACAAAGCAGGTGGTAATATAAGAAGGCTCAGACCCCCAATGTCTTCTGAGGCAGCAATACTGTAGCTATTGCTCCTTATCCCGATTTATACATATCCATTGTCCCTTGGGTCATTTTTTAAAGATCTAGAAGCCATTTTTTAAAAAATCTAGAAGCAAATATATATTATTGAAATTTGTTTTCCCAGGAGGCCATTTCATTGGCTCGCTTGGGATAACGTATGCAGACCAAGCTTTTGTTTCCTGATTAATCTGTTTAATTATTTTCTGTGGCTTTCTGTACTGTGGATTTTCTTAGCAATCCTTCACAGTGCTTTTTAAAGAAAACACACCACCAAACTTTGCACTTAAGTTTTCAGTTTTTCTCCATTGTCACCCTCGAAAGATTTTCTGAAACTGACCACAGTTAATCTTTTTTCCTTAGCTTCTGAAGGATAATGATTTATTTCCCAAGACACACTGCTGAGGTCTTCCACATAAGGATTTATTTCTTTGGCTTGTTCATTCACATTTAATGGGAAGTTGAAATATGCCAGACTGGCACAGTGATCATAGCCATGGTGGTGCAGTGGTTAGAATGAAGTATTACGGGCTAACTCTGCCAATTGCCAGGAGCTCGATACTGACTGGGTTAAGGTTGACTCAGCCTTCCATCCTTCCTAGGTCAATAAAATGAGGACCCAGATTGTTGCGGGCAATAGGCTGACTCTGTAAACTGCTTAGAGAGGGCTTAGTAAAGCACTACAAAGCGGTACATAAATCTAAGTGCTATTGCTATTTGGAATAGGGATGGATAAAAATACTTCCAAGTCCACACTCAGTCATGCTAGAAGATCAGGAGCACTGATTTGGTTACTATATCCTACTAAGCCAGCAGCCCCCAACGTTTTGTGTACCAGTTCTGTGGAGAGAGGTTTTTTTTGTGGACTGGAGGGAGTGCGATTGCATATGTTGCATGCATCAAACAGATGGGGCTTTGCTTGTTGGTGCAGCCCAGTTTCTGGTATGCTGCAGCCCGATGCCAGTCCATGGGCCATGGGCTAGAGACCCTTATACTAAGCCGTAATGTGATCTGTATGGGTTTGGTTTAAAGTGATGTGTAAAATCAGCACATCTTATCTCACATTATGTAATGTCGAAAGAAGTGGAGAAAGGATAACATGACATCCTAATATATTATGAGTGGCAAGGAGAGCAGGGCTACAAATCTGAGAAGCAAAGATCCAAATGACAATTAGATGGCAGCAAATAAAGAATATGAACACTTTGCTGACTTTTAAGTGGCTGTCCTGATGTTTGCAAACCACACCTTGTAGCCCTAATCGAAACAGTAAGAACCAATATATTCATTTATAATCTTCCTGTATTTCCATAGGTTGGTTTTTCTAGAGACCACATTTTTATTCCAGAAAGATGAAAGAGTCATGCAATTTGCAGGCATTAGAAGTGACTCAGTGCATCAATGTTAATTTTTTTTAAACCAGAAGAAAATTTTATATCACATTAAGTAGCTTGTTAAAAGTAGAGAGTTTTCATAATTACAAAAAAAGCATCACAAAAGAATAAAATGATACATTACTCAGTACTGATTGTGTACTGAGGCTATCCAAAGGTTTGACTACCCAAAAAACCCCACAAATACCAACATTTTTTTGCTGGTCATCTAGTGTTTTTGTTTTCCTTTCAGTGGTTAGGCAACACCCATCTCTACTCTTTAGAACCCAAAGTGATTAACTCTTTTAATATGCATCAGTATGTAGGACAATGTCTATGGAGATTCTCCATTATGCAGGTCATGGTTGTCCCAAAGGTGCTTTTCCAAGAGGCAACTGGACTTTCTGGTTTTTCTTTGAAGAAGTTTCGCTTCTCATCCAAGAAGGTTCTGCAGTTCTGAGTTGAAGAAGCTTCTTGGATGAGAAGCAAAACATCTTTAAAGAAAAACCAGAAAGTCTAGTTGACTCTTGAGAAAGCACCTTTGGGACAATATGTAGGACACTTTTTCTGAGATTCTAGGTATCTTACATCCAAGCATACAAAAATTGATTAGCTTGCTGTCATTTTTCTAGCTCCCTGCTGGCCATATGATTATTATTAGAAATTTTCCGTCTGGTAGCTGGAACAGGCACCTTAAGCAATGTAATCTAGGGATCTCCATGAAGTCACAAACACACCCTGGATTTGATCTATAGACTAAACACATCTATTTCTAGTAGAGTGACTAACTCCCTTGAGGGAGGAGAAAAAGGAGGCAGAGCTTTTCTGAGAGCTTTTGTTCTTCTTTTTTGTTCTTTTCAGTAGAAAGAAGCAAGTTATTCAAGGGAAAGGAATCAAACATACAACCCTCCCCCGACCTGCAATGAGGTTACTAGAATGTAGGAATTAAACTCATAGATGTTTGTGGCTAGAGTTTGCTTTCTCTCTTTTTTTGTGTGCACGAGACACTTTCCTTGAAAGTTCATTGTTTTCCTGAATCCCAGTCTTCCCCTGAACCCACCTGTTGTTCCTTTCATCCTCATGACTCTTTTGAAATCTAATCCTTTTTTCTATGCACAATATTTTCCTGTGTTTTCTTTGCCATTGTGTGTTCTTAGTTAACTTGGGATACATTTGAGCAGACATTTTTAGCACCAATTTGAATCTCTGGGGTGGGGGTAGGGTTTATAATCTATAACCTGCTTCTCTATATATTAGAGCCTGAGTATCATGTGTGGCAGCTACAGTATCCTTTACAATGCAAGATACTTTTTGCTGCTGTCATTATTATTATTTTTAAATCCTTCATTTCCATAATACAATCTTTTCACAGCCTCTGGATGTCTGTGTGCCCTTCTTTTTTTCTCTACATGCTGATATCCGTGCTGATTTACACACCAGTGATATTTCCCCAGACACCAAGTGTTCCTTTCATGATCACTCTTAATAAATTTTGTTAACATTGGGGTGGGGTTGTTGAAGAAGAAGAAGAAAATGCATTGAACCAATTGAGGCACTAAAAAATAGGCAATTCTTTCTGTGTGAGTATGTATATGTACCTCTGCACATATGCATATGTGGTGGCTGCTCATTGCTATTGTCCTAAGAAAAATGTTTGCAAGTCAGAGAATTTGGTTTTGGAGATTAGTTTCTGAGAATTATCCAAGAAAGTGGATTCTCAGGATTTCTCCAGGAGGCATGTTTCAGTATCTCCCACTTGTTCAGAAATACGTGTGTTGAGTCTAAAAGAGAGAAATGGGCGTGTTCAATCTTTGGATCTAGCTATTGTATGCTTGGCCATTCTAGAGGATTATTATCTCAAAATATCTGTACATTCAATGATAGAACCACTTGATGCTTAGTTTGAATATCCAAACCTGATAAGTATATTACTTTGCTCATCTTTCATGTGATTCTTTTCTTTTCTTTTGGTAGAAGCAACAGCAATGGAAATCAATTTCCATTTTGCAGTGTATCATAGCTAGCAACATTGTATTGAAAACTGAACTCTCTCTTTCCAGATTATTTGGTTCCTTTTCACAAGGATCAGGCACTCTTTGTATACCAACTGAGGACAAACTTTGGTCTGTATGGGTTTGGTTTAAAGTGATGTGTCAAATTAGCAAACTGGAGATTTAAACTGTAGCTAATAAAGGAGGGTCATAACAGCCTATGGATTTGGTTAGGTGTGTATTGCATCCTTTGTCAACAGGAAGAAGATAAGAAACATTGGCTCCATTTGCACATTAACCATGGTTTTAAAAAATACATGGATTCATACAATACACTAAACAAAAGCTGAACAAACAACAACTTAGCGTAAAGCTAAGCCGTATGAGCCAACATCCAGACAATTCCATTCCTTTGCAATCATTTACTGAAGGTCTTTATTGATGCTGATTCCAAAACTCAGCTTTGTTGTCTGTTTTTAGTATCTTACACTGAAAAAAAAGATCGAGCTTTTCCTTGAGTTTTCCACTCCAAACTTCTGCCCAAATTAACATTAAAGAGACCGCACATGGAGTACTGCATCCGGTTTTGGTCACCACAAGGTAAAAAAGATGTTGAGACTCTAGAAAGAGTGCAGAGAAGAGTAATAAAGATGATTAGGGGACAGGAGGCTAAAACATATGAAGAACAGTTGCAGGAATTGGATATGTCTAGTCTAATGAAAAGAAGGACTAGGGATGACATGATAGCAGTGTTCCAATATCTTAGGGTTTGCTACAAAGAAGAGGGAGTCAAGCTATTCTCCAAAGCACTTGAAGACAGGAGAAGAAGCAGTGGGTGGAAACTAATCAAGGAGAAAAGGAATCTGAAACTAAGGAGAAATTTCCTGACAGTTCAAACAATTTTCATAGGAAGGAATAATAAGTTCTTCTAGCTGCAGGCCCCATTTTCCATTATTTCATTATTGTGGTTAACTCTGATCAAGTGTATGACTTATTTGGTTTATTTTAACTTACTCAAATGAAGCAAAAGGAAGTCAGGGTTGGACAAGAATCATATGACCATAATGTGTCAGTGTGGTATAAATATGGCATTAGGGAAATCTTCATGTTGATGGAGCTACATTCCTGTCTGGAAGAGATTGGCAGACTCCAGATAGAGATAAACTATGTCATTTTCTCATGTTAAAATTTACTGTCACTTTTAGTTTACATGATAACAATAATCATACTTCAATGATAATTGCCCTCTGCTTACATGACTTATTTTTGTACATGGATGTACAATATTAAGTGAAGATTCAGAGCACCTTTGCACCATAATGTTTCCATTACCATTACAATTTCCATTTTCTAACCTCTCAAAAGTATTGTGAAACTGATCTATAATCTTTTCAATCCTACCAGCCTTGAATCAATAGTAAGAGAATGGGGTAGGGCAAGACAAGAGATCCTGCTAATTGAGAAGAAACGTGAGATGAACTAAGAGAACCCCCAAAAGGGAAAGAACTCAACTACAATAGTTTCTAGGACAGCTTTGCTAAAATTTCATATATATCATAGTGAAACCATCAGTTGTTCAATTCAGCTCAATGATGACATAGTTGATGTTGAAGAAATGGCTCGTCTGGAGATTATTTTGGATTGCTGCAAAAGTCCTATATGGAAGTGCACCCTGATATATGTAGAACAAACTACAGCTTTAGTTTGTAGAAAAATGCGAAGTTCTGACAGCTCTACTTCCTTCTACAACCCTGCAATTGAAATTATAAGAGATACATTTATACAATTAGTTATTCCAGCTGAATTATCTGATGTTCGTTTAAGACACCCATGTTACTTGCCTGAAGGAGAAAGATGTGACCCAGCCAAGATCAAAGAGAACCATCCTTGTAGGAATCTCTTCAAACACTCTTTCCTAGAAGACCAAAGGTGCCAAGCTAAAAAAATTAGAAAAAAGAGGAAAAAAATCAAAAGGATTGATAGAAAGCAAGCCAAGCATGACAAGCTGAGCTGTACTGATGATCTTTTGCCCTGCAGAAATGACATCCTTTTTCTAATTAATCTCATCCTCACTGAAGGACTCCAAGCTTAGGTATGCAAAGCTATAATTTATTACAGAGCAAAAGCAAAAATCCAGGCCTGAGCATGAAGGGAAAGTACTGTAGAAAGATGACTAAGTTATTTTAATAGTAACTTTATGAAAAATTATAATGGCAAAGATAGAAAACTAATACAAATCAGGAACAGAATTAAAAGAAAAATAAAAGGTGCAGAAAAGAAAAAATAGAAAAGAAAGAAAAATAAGAATATAATAAAGAAAAAGAAAAGAAATATATAAAGAAATGACTTCTTTCAACAGAAATATAAACAATTTTACTAACTTATCACCTTCTATTAAAATATAACAATCTATTTTTCACATATCTCATCTCTTATCTATAAATAAACTCTTAAATCCTCCTTGTTACAGTCCTGATCAGCAAAAGTCTATTAAGAACTACCAGAGAAAACAACATATATATTTTAACCTTGATCAAATAAATGAACTATATCCCTTCTTTTTACATTTAACTATTTTTATCTTTAGTCCCTTCTAATTAATGTTCTAGGGATCAATTTATGTTCCTTTTTTTCTTTGTCCATTCTCACAAAATCCTTCAAAACTTTAAAAAGTTTATTTTGTAATTCAAAAATAGGAAAATTATCTAGATGACCCTTAGGTGGTTATTTGTATACCCTACTTTTTAAAGACATCAGCCATTTTTACATGTCCAGTGTAGCATCTTTTTTCCATATCATTCTTGTAGCCTGTCATTTTAAAATGAACTGTCAGATCAGTATCAATCTTGTAAGGTAAAACTTGATTCTTTTGTACATCATATTTTAAAAATAATCTATCTATAGGTAGTCCTTGATTTATGCTTCTTGTTCAGTGTCTGTTGAAATTACAGTGTTGAACAAAGATACCTGTGCCTGAAGTTATAGCTATTTTGTTCATAGTCACATGAACAAAATTTGAGTATTGGGTATCTGCCCACATTTATAGCTGCAGGAGTGCTTCAATTCCCCTCACTCACCTATCTCAATCAACCATCCATTTCAACCACCCAATTGGCCCACTTCTGCATGGAAACTTACCACAGCCTAGCAGACCTCATCCAGCCACCTAGCTACCCGCATACAGAAAGCCCTTCACTTATCTTTTTTATTTTTCTTTAGCTGCTGAAAGTCACACCTGAACTTCATGAGGTACTGCATTCCTCCTAAGGCCATTTCATGCTATTCTCCAAGAACTCTATATTGACCAATTTGGGCTGGCTTCCAAAGGCCCACAAAGAACCAGCTCCATCTTCAGAAGCTTTATTCTATTTCTGTGTTAATCCTTTCTTTTTATTGGAAAAGAAGACTTCTGAAAAAAATAATAGCAGCAATCCTCGACAAAAAAATGCAGTATGAAAACAAAGTTCATTTAAAATTCAAAGCAAAGCAAAACTCCCAAACTAAAAGGCAATCTGGTTGAAGAAGAGAATTTACCCTAGGAAAGTCTTCCTTTTGAAAAGTTAGAAAAGACTTTTTGGACACAGCAAAGGCAGGTGATTCAGACTTCACTGCTTGCCTTACAGGCATTTTGCCATTCCCTTCTTATGCATAATTAAAGGCAGCAGCTTTTAGGGCTGAGGTCATTTTTCTAAGCATTAAATTGATTATGCTTGAGCAACACAATATCCCTGGTGGAATTATGTGTGAAGCCACAGGGCTCAATAAAAGCCTATTACCTCTAACACAAAAGTTGCCTTTCGGTGTTGTTAGACTTTTGGGGTTAGATTCTTACTGGACTTGAGAAAATAAGCTTTAAATACTAGTTAAGTTATTAGCGTATGTTGCTGTCTAAGCAAGCTCATGCCACCTCATTAATGGAAAACAACTTGTTCTTCCTATGCAGCTAAAGCTTAATTCATCTCCCAGAATGTTCCATTGACAAAGGCAACACAGAAGCTGGATTTTAATTGCAAATGCAATGAAAATGTTTTCAGTTCCACCTTTGTTCTCCATTTCCCTCTCTCATGCAACACAGATTACAGACAGATTCCTTTTATGAAAGCTAATCCCTCATGAGCCACGATAGTGCTTGGCGCAGTGGTTAGAGTACAGTATTGCAGGCTACTTCTGCTCACTGCCAGCTGCCTGCAATTTGGCAGATCGAATCTCACCAGGCTCAAGATTGACTCAGCCTTCCATCCTTCTGAGGTTGGTAAAATGAGGACCCAGATTGTTGGGTGCAATATGCTGACTCTGTAAACCGCTTAGAGAGGACTGTGAAGCACTGTGAAGCGGTATATAAGTCTAAGTGTTATTGCTATTGCTCATGCATACATAGAAAAGGTCCTGTATAGCACCACAGGTAACACTTTCTGTAAGCCTCTAACCATCAGATTGTTATTGGATATTTTTATTAATTAGCCCAAAGTATTGTGGAGCTGGGGCAGCATATCAGGGTATTTGTTCTTTGTTCTTGATTATGTATTTTGATATGAGAAAAATTTATAAATAAATAAATATTGGGGCAAACTGGTGGTTAACAAAGGCAAGTGACTTTGGGAAAAATCTGGCTTGGTGGTTTTGCTGCCTGTAAAAAAAAAGGATTTGGATTGGTTCCAGATTTATTGTTCAGTTAATGATTAGATACATAAATCAATAATAAACATATTTAAGAATTATTACAAAGCAGGCAAAAGCTGGAGATAGCATATTTCTTGTGGAGAGAATGCCTTCTTGTCAACTTTTTATGGTAGGAAGCTAGGGAGCAGAGGGAAATCCACAAGAAATCCTAGGACTCTGTTTTATTATAAACTATCATAATTGACTCTTGAAGGTCTTCATTTTCCCTCCCCACTCTCCCACCCATGGGCAAAGCTAATTTGAATGCCTTTCTAATGTTTTCTTCATTTGTTGGGCTTAATTTATATTTTCAAAACTGATAAAACATAGAATAATAATATAGTTGGAAGGGACTTTGGAGGTCTTCTAGTCCAACTCAGTTTCTCCAAGGTCATCTCTGTACTCCTCTCCATTTGTGATGTAACATGCGTGGAGAAGCAGTAGAGGAGAGTTTTTTTGTGGGGGCTGGATTAAGGGATTTGGGGGAGGGGGGCTGGATTATAGAAAAGTAAAGTCCTATACTTAGGCAAGAAAAACCCAAAGTACACATATAGACTGGGTGAAAACAGGCTCAATAGCAGTAACTGTGAGAGGGATCTTGGAGTCTTTGTGGACAACCAGCTAAATATGAGCCAGCAGTGTGCAGCAGCAGCCAAAAAAAAAAAACTAATGCAATCCTAAATTGTATTAACAGAGGGATACAATCAAGATCAAGGGAAGTACTAATACCACACTATAAAGCCTTAGTAAAACCACACCTAGAGTACTGCATTCAGTTTTGGTCACCACATTATAAAAAAGATGTTTCTGTACTCAAGAAAAAGTACAAAGAGCAACCAAGATGATTAGGGGACTGGAGACTAAAACATATGAAGAACGGTTGCAGGAACTAGGCTTGGCTAGTCTAGTAAAGAGAAGGACCAGGGGAGACATGACAGCGGTCTTCCAATAATTGAGGGGCTACCACAGAGTGGAAGGGATCAAGCTATTTTCTAAAGCGTCTGTAGGCTGGACAAGGAATAATGGATGGAAACTGAACAAGGAGAGATTTAACCTGGAAATAAGGAGAAACTTTCTGACAGTGAGAACAATCAACCAGTGGAACAGCTTGCCCTCGGAAGTTGTGGAAGTGCCATCACTTGAGACTTTCAAGAAGAGATTGGACTGCCATTTGTCAGAAATGGTGTAGGGTCTCCAGCTTGTGCATGGGGGTTGGACTAGATGACCTACAAGGTCCCTTCCAACTCTGATTAGCTGTTATCTGTTATCTGACAACAGAGACTTGAGCTTGATGGGAGAGGGAGAGAGGTTCTGAATAGCACACCCTAAAATCCTTCAAGATCTATCTAGTAGGTCAGAAAGTTATACCTTTAGTTTAGAAAGATTCTGTCCATTAAGTGTAAGCAAATAAAGGATCGAACTCAATTGGATTTCTTTGTGTCTCTGGACTTGGGCCTGACAAAATTTCCTTAAAAGAAAAAAAATGAGGCCATGACTGGTTGGTAGAATACCAGAGAGCCATGATCAGGTAGGAAGTTCTAGAGATAAGAGGTAGCCCCTGAGAAGGCTCTTTCTCTTGTTTCAAACAATTAGAGCCCTCTCATTGTCAGGACTTAGAGAAAGATTTCACTGCTATATCTCAGGGAATGGGCAGGCCATTGTAGGAGGAGGCAACTCACAAGATATCCTGAATCAGGATGTGTAGGACTTTAAAGGTTATCAGCCACACTTTTAATGTGTCCAGATAAACCAGTGGGGAGAAAATAACCCTGCCTGCAGGCACCCGCTGATGTTCTTGCAGCTGCATTCTAGACTGATTGCAATTTCTTGAAGTTCTTCATAAGTACTCCCAAGCCTAGTGTAAAAAATTAATCTGGATGCAATAGTAACGTGAGAGGAATCTTGGAGTCCTAGTGGACCAATCACTTAAAATGAGCCAGCAGTGTGCTGCAGCTGCCAAAAAAAGCCAACACAGTCCTAGCTTGTATTAACAGAAGGATAGAATCAAGACCATGTGCACTGTTAATGTTACTTTATAATGCCTTGGTAAGGCCACACTTGGAATATTGCATCCAGTTTTGGTCACCACAAGATAAAAAAAGATGTTGAGATTCTAGAAAGAGTGCAGAGAGAAGAGAAGAGCAACAAAGATGATTAGGAAACTGAAGGCTACAACATACAATATAAAGAACAATTGTTGGAGTGGGGTATGTCTGGTTTAATGAAAAGGACTAGGGACGACATAACAGTGTTTCAATATCTAAGGGGCTGCCACAAAGAAGAGGGGGTCAACCTATTTTCCAAAGCACCTGAATGCAGTGGAATGACTTGCCTCCAGATATAGTGGATGCTCCAATACTTGAAGTTTTTATGAAGAACTTGGACAATCATTTGTCTAAATGATATAGGATTTCTTGCTTGAGCAGGGAGTTGGACTGGAAGACCTCCAAGGTCCTTTCCAACTTTGTTATTCTGTTATGTAGCTCTTAGAGCTCCAGATAACAAATCAAATCCACTTGCAGCCAACTCTAACACATACTTTGAAATTGCTGTTATGTAATACAATATCCTATTGCTACAAGATGAATGCTGCTTAAAAGTTCAATAAATATATGTTTTAGGTGGCTGCTGTTAAATAAGGGACATATTTGTCTTTCTCATAAGGCATGGAATCAGATATAAAGCATAAACATTTAAAATACCATTGTTGGGAGAAATGTCCATCTGGGTTCAGTTCCAAGTGGGAAGAAAGACACTGGAAACATGATGACTGCTTGGAAAGGTGGTTTTAATGGTGGATAGGACCACATGGCTTGGAGCTCCTGGGTGAAAAGGGAAGAGATGCTGAACTTGCTTCCTGTTCCTGTGGCAAGAAATGTATCCTGATTGATTGTCAGACTCCCATGGGGCCATGCAGGGGTAGCTTGGTTGAATCTTGCTGGGTGATGCAATCTTCCCAGGTGCCATGTGGTGAGATGAGTAGAGGGCTATCATGCCCTGATCCCATCACCCTGGTGGAGGGAGCTGCAGGAAGCTGCTTTGTCTTTAAAGACATGTTTCTCCTTTACTCACCCACAAAAGTATAATATTCTGCCTTTTTAATATTTCCTATAATATTTCATTCTTCTAGGGGAGGGATGGGTGCTAACCTTCTACAAAATTAAGTCAGTACATGGCACTCTCTTGCCCCAATTTTGAGGGGTGGGGTGGATGCAAATGGGAACAAATCACCCAACCTGGGCAGACATGGAAAGGGAGCCTCCAAAGGATACAGACAGACTTGATGGACAAACACCTACAAGATGATTGAAATAACGCAGAGAGCATATCAGTCTTGCAGCCCAGAAGGCCCAGATGAAATGGGTGTGCAATGGAAGAATCAGGAGGGAGAGGCAAGCACTGTAGCCAGTCACATATGTAGCAGCAATTATATTTAAAATGAAGTACTAGAATTATCTGCTCTAAAGGAATTAAGAAGCCTGGTTTGGAAAAAAAAACTTTGACTCAAATCTTGAAAGCATCTCCAAAGATCCATTTGCAGTTGGTTGTAAGTGGACCTAAGTAGGAGAAGACATTATCTATCCTTACATTCAGTAAATGATGAGTGGCCTTGACTAGTGATGGGAAAGCTGAAGGTAAAGCTTTGCTCAAAATATATTTATCTTTTTCATACTATTTGTTAGCCAGACATTGGAGGAAGTTGGCTTCCTTCAAAATAATCTTGAATTATATAGCACTTTAAAAAATTAATTCAAACAATCAAACTGTTGTTGATCACAGAACTTGTATCAACAGTATGAAGTATTTGTTTTTGTAAAGCTATTTCTTCAGGATAGTGTCAGAAGCTGGGAATGGAGAGAAACAAAGGTAGATACATAGGCACACAAAATTAGCAAGTGTATACAGTGCTGTTTATTGATCTACAACAGGGCTGCCAAACTCCTGCCCGTGGGCCGGATGCATCATGTGCTTGGCGCTCAAGTCTGGTTTAATAATGGGGGCAAAAGTCCCAATATGTCACATGATGCGGCCATGATGACATGAGTTTGACACCCCTGCTATACAAGCTTAGTGCAAAGTGCATTTTTCAGAATTCCAGTGAGCATTTGTATGTATCTCTGTCTGTGGTGCGTGTTAGTGCTAATGTAAATAGAATAGAATTCCCATAAATATGCACATATTATATTTTAGTTATAAAATATAACTGTAAGAGATGAGAAATTAAATGACTAAACAAGAATGCTTCTCTTTGTTCTGGCATCAATACTTTATCTTCATTTTCATCATCATTATCATGAACATCATCATTATTAACAGTTATTAATAAATTCTTCCCCAAAGGGATCAAAATCACATTGATATATGTTTTTCTTTCACCAAAATCTTTGATAAACATTATGATAGACTTTAGATCTGATAATTGTAACAGGGATGGATTAAATGGGTGGGCTCCAATTTTGTAATTAGAAAGATGATGCAAAAGCAAATGTAATTTCTTTCTGAGTAGGAGTCCATGAAGGCACATTAATGAGATTTTAATAGATAGTGAGAAGGATTTTGAAGTGCCTTTACCACATTCATTACAGGTGTTTTAACCCACAGCTGCTTGATTAAAAGTTTTATGTGATTTTGGAATACATAAAATACATTCCATAAGAAGTGTCTTAACAATAAACATGAAAATGCTAAACAGTATTAGACATTGCACTCCACTGTTCTGTGCTCACAGCCATAAATGTATATGCATGTAGCATTGATTAAGAAGCTTCAAATACACACAGGTTGTGGGTAAAATTGAGGGTGGGAGTGCTGTATATCTAGCCTTTGAGACTACCATCTTACATGGTGGGAAAGTCTTATTGAAGATAGTATCACTTGTTTTTGAATAGACCTCTGTTGGATTTTGTAGACCTAAGCACAGTTATTTTCAAACAAATTCTATTTTATCAGGAGTGCAATTAGAAGAACTACACTCCCCTATATTTCAGACAGCATAGGAAAATCATATAGAATCAGAGCAAATGAGCTTAAAATCCATGTTATAGATAATTATTAATCTTGGATTGAATTCAAAGTTATTCTGATTGAATTCATTGTAAAATATCAGACCAAAAGAACACATCTGTGTAAAAGTTGCTGTAATGTCAACATACATATGTAAACCCCATATGGGCATTAATAATACAAAGACTGTGTTTACTGCCAGATCCATAACACTAAGAAATCTAAAACTGTTAGATCTGCAAAGGAAAGTTGGGTGCTGTTATTTAATTAGTTATGCAATTTACCAGCTTCCTAAATCTATATCTAGGCAATTTACACATATCACTTTATACTTTATTTTGTTTGGGAGAATTCATGGGTAAATAATTTTTGTTTCTTCCAAAATACATTCTGAATGTTAGTTCTGTAAACAATAATACAAATATTCAGTCTCAGAAAAGTATCTGTAGAGGGTGCTAGTAGAACAATAAAACTTACTACTGTATACTCTAGAATAGGATATTCCAAAAGGAATGATTATAGTATGGATTGCAACAGTAGATTTATGGAAAAGAATAGGTAAATGAATTAAGTTTTTAAATTGGCACCTAAATATGTGACAACCACTTTTCTGTCTTCCAGTAGAGGAGAATGGGCAGCTCAGGGTTGAACTGGGGAGTCCTTGGTTCTCTGTCTCTGTCTTTCTCTCTTTCTCTCTCTCTCTCCCTCCCTCCCCCCCTCTCTTAAAAAAATATATTAACCACTTAGCAAAACTACCATTGGAGAGATATATGCTTTTATGCATCATTCATCAATTTAGCCATTGTGCATGTAATAGGCCCATTCTTTGGCCTCCCACCTGTAATTAGCTCAATTGTTTTTACCTCAGACATGTTAATCAATGGAAGCTTAACTCCATCTTCCTCCCCTGTCATGCCCTGCTTGGACTGCTCATCCCCAAGAAACGGTGCTGAACTTTCAGCTGTTACTTTGATGGCATTCTCTCTGGCCCCCTCCAGATAGATAGATAGATAGATGATAGATAGATAGATAGATAGATAGATAGATAGATAGATAGATAGATAGATAGATAGATAGATAGTCTGGATGAAAGAAGGGAGGCTGCTGAGAAATAGAAGGATTTTGGAATTAGAAGAACACAACCTAAAATTCTTGTGGCATGGATATTTGTGATACAGCAAAGTCAAAGTCAATATGGATTTTAAAAATCATTATGTTTCACCTGCCATAGTGAGAATATGGAATAGATACAAATGGAAATTGTTTCCCAAAATATCTTTGTGGTTCTCAGCAGAACAAACACTTTATAGATTAAAAAAGAAAGAAAAGATAAGTACAAATGGCTAACTTATCGTGAGGTATCTTGTCACGGAGAATGCAAAATAAAATCAAGGGAAGAACTGGTGGTAGAGGGATATAGTTGTCAAGATTCTCTTATTTAACATTGTTATCTGAAAGATTTAAAATAGACAAAAGAATATAGGAATACCATAAGACTGGCTTGGAAATAGAGTTGTATATTAAACCTCAAAATCCTCTGAATCAATGTATGGATTTGAATCCAAAATTTTCTAGCTTTTTTACAAGTCCACCCAACATAATAAAACATCCCTCCTTGTTCTTTGAATAAAGTACTGGAGAACCTATGACCCTTTGGGCCTTCCTTTTGTCAGTATTTGCTTACCTAAAGAGATAAACAGAATGGCCACAGGTGGGCACAAAATGTTGCCTCTGCCAAGAAAATTTTTAAAACTCCACACTTCATTTTAGGTACTGTAGTGATTTTAATTTAATGCCTGCTCAAAAGCAAAGAAACAGGCCTCAGATATACCTATCTGAACAGTTAATTACAGCAAACAGTAGATAAGAGCAACTTTCTGAGCATAGTTGCAATGGGAGTGAGTGGGGGATTTACTCCCTGTTTATATACAGTACCTGTCAGTTGGTTTAGTTTTCTTCTTGGTGTTCCTTGATTAGAGTAATGGTTTCTGCTTGACTTTTGTCTGGTGTTAATCCCTGCTTATTTGAGGATGTGTCTTTTTGTTTCCTTCTTAACTTTTTATTGTCTCTTTTGAATGGTTTCTAAATACAGTTTATTTCTACGTGTCTGTTGATGGGTGATTTTCCTTAATGTGAACCTTCCAGGAATTCCCTAGTGCTTTTAAATTTAGATTGGTCTAGGATGCTTAACGTTTCCCAGTTGAAACAAGGTTGAGTCAGTCCATGTGTTCCAAGATTAAGGAGTTTTCATCTTGTCTCCTGACTGTCAGTCAGTGCTCATGGATGCACTCGTCTAGTCTTATATTACTGATATAACTAAACTACATTTATATCTTTTGGCAGACCAAGATGACATACATGGCTGGTTTCCCTTCATTTTCCCCAAACTGATATAGTAATTTGGACTAAAAGAAAGAATGATTGGCTGAAAATTATCCAGACATTTCTATTGGTTATATAAGGAATTAAACCTCGGTGTCCTTAGGCATAATGAACAGTTTAATCATTAAGTTCAGCTAGGACAGAACCACTGCTAGCATATATATGTAGAAATACTTTGGCTGCATATTACTTTCCTGAAGACTTATTTTAGCACAGTTATTATTTTAAAGAAAGCATTTTCATTTTGTCAAATCTGAAGTGGTACAGAAAAAAAGATTTAATAGGTATGTATTTGGAGCACACAATTTTCTCTAGGGAAGAGCTCTAGAAGTTTCAACTTTTCATCTGACCAGAGAAGCCTGGCAATTCATGGAGAGGTCTTCAAATCACTTCAGTTTGAAACTAATTCATATATATGTTGGTTTTCAATCCTTGAAATATTTCTGGTTCTTGAGCCATTTTTCAAAGCCTTAAAATATCTGCAGATCTAGCATTATTGTAATTGGGGTGATGATTTATTGCTACTTGACATGTAAGTGTATTTTTTAATGGAATACTTTGACCATTCAACTGTATCTTCTTCCCATCGTTAATCTGAACATTTTGCTCCTGGTAATAACAAAACTGCTGCTAAATTCTTATACTGAACGTAGTTGAGTATGTTAGTCCTAAAGCATTATTTAAAGTTTTACTTTCTGAAAGTTATTTTTCTAGATTGATTTAGTAGTTCACATATGAAATGGTTTTTTTTCAGAGGCAATTTGAAACCACAAAATATTTAACTAAACACTGATTGTAATCATACCGTAAAGACTACTTTTTGGCCACAAAAACATTTCCTTCCTCCATAGCTATTTCATCACTCCAGTGCAGGGGTGGGATTCAATTTTTTAAACAACCAGTTCTCTGGGCGTGGCTTAATTAGTGGGCGTGGCTTGGTGGTCATGTGACTGGGTGGACCTGCCTTGGTGGTCATGTTATTCAGTGGGCGTGGCCAACTCAATATCACTCACATTGAGGCACCATCTCCTCACCTGGCCTCTCATGACTGTGGGGATGCTGCAACAGTCCTAAGTGTGAAAAAGAGTCATAAGTCACTTTTTTCAGTGCCATTGTAACTTTGAATGGTCACTCCGCACAAGCAAAGTACCAGCAAAGGAGGAAAAAAAAAACCTCCAGAGTTGTTCCTGAGAGAGGAAGTCTAGCCCTGCCAAGAATGTAATAAGGGTTAACGGAGAGGCAGTTTCTGTAAGCAACACCAGAACGTTTCCTTCCTGCCTTCCTTACAGGATTAGGCCAGTAATTTCTTCTAACAACCAGTTCTCCAAACTGCTTAGAATGTTAACAACCGGTTCTAGCGAATAGGTGCGAACTGGTAGAATCCCACCCCTGCTCCAGTGAAGGAAAACTGAAGTTGCCATACTGAAAATAAAGTCAATGAGCTCTCAAATTAAGTTACCATTAAAAAAAGAAATTTAGGAGAAAATTTATTTATGTGATCACTTATGTGTTAAGTTGATACTAACTTGATGACTCATAATCAATCAATCAATCAAACCAGCAAAAATATGACTGTATGGGGTGATTTCAATTTATACAAAAGTGGATTATCTATGAATGATTTGCATGTGTAATCAATGATTTGCATGTGTAATCAAGGGATGCAATTATAAACAGAAAGCACTTAAAGGCACCAACAACAGCAGTGTTAATAAACACCTGGCACACACTAAACATTAATTTTTTTCTGGATCAGAGTAACCTCATATTCAAATAACTTCTAAAACAGAAATATATCTCACTAATGTGTGCTTTAGAAATATGTTCAAACATAATATTATTGAAGCAAAATATTTCATAACAATGACCCATTCTGTATTTGATGAGATAAAGAGAGGAATACACGTACACATACACACACTGTGTGTGTATCTTTGATGCTGTTCCATATCAGGGCAAGCTGTGTTATGTCAAGCACAAAAAGGTGGAAGAATAGTAAACCAAAGAAATTAATGGCATGAGATAAGAAACAATATATAGCTAAATGTACCAATAAAGGATAATATTGGGCTGATGTGAGAGGTCCTTGGTGCTCTCTGAGCTTGCTTGTTTTCATTACCCAAACTAGGTAATATCTAGTTCATCAGTTCATCAGTGATGAACTTCTAGTTAATCAGTGCTAGTAGGGAGTGCGGTTCACTGTCAGTTTACTGCTTACAGATTAACAGAGTTGGAAGGGGCCTTGTAGGTCATCTAGTCCAACCCCCCCCACCCAAGCAGGAGACCTTACACCATTTCTGACAAATGGCAGTCCAATTTCTTCTTGAAAGCCTCCAGTGATGAAGCTCCCGCAACTGCCCAAGGCAAGCTGTTCTGTACTGCTATTAAGCCTGGTTAGTGTTAGTGGGGGTTGTCTTAGAGATTCTTTGGTTGGACAGTCAATCAAGCATCCCAAAAGGGAACAAAAAACCCTAAGCACCTCTCCACCAGCACCTACATCAGTATAGATTAACTCCAAGATTAACTTCAGATCAACAATCAAGTAAACAATACTCCAATCAAGAAACTTCCAAAGAAGCCAACAGAAAACAGCCCAACCAAATAATATCTAAGACCAGTCTCACCAACATTGACAGACAACCCACCAGAATATAAACTGACAGCACTCCTTACTATCATTGATGATGTTACCTAGTTAGGGTAATGAAACATCTGCAAAAAAACAAGCAAGCTCAGAGAGCATCAAGGACCACTCATAGCTAAATGTACTAGATGCATTGCATTTCTTTTTATTCTTGCAAAATACCAGATATTTTATACTGTATCTACTATGTCCATGCACCACTTCATATGTTGCCCACTATATTTTACATTTCTGACCTCATGGATTCCATACAATTACAAATTCCCTCTTTTCCTTACTTATTTACACTCCCTTCATAGATTTGTGTATGGATTTGATTTGATTCAGTCTCTTTATATAACTCAACCACTTTATTATACTGGTAGTCCTCAGGTTACATCCATTTGTTCAATGATTGTTCAAAGTTACAACAATGTGAAAAAAATGGACTTAACAATGCAGAAAATATTTAAAATATAAATATTAATGAAATCTGAAGCTTTTCTTTTAGGCATGGTGGACAAACCAATTGAAACAATTGGGGTGCTGCTCCGTCATATTGTGACAGTTAGGATTGTACTTTATTTATTTATTTATTTAATTTATTTATTTTTGTCAATTGCTTACAAGATAATAAGCATAAGTAAAAACATAGTTATGAATTCATGGGTACATATAAGAAAAATAAAAGAAACAATAGAACAGGGATGGTAGGCACATTGGTACGCTTATGCACGCCCCCTACAGACCACTTAGGAAAGGGGTGAGGTCAACAGTAGACAGTCTAAAGTTAAAGTTTTGGGGGTTTGGGGAAGAAACCACAGAGTCAGGTAGAGTATTCCAGACATTGACCACTCTGTTGCTGAAGTTGTATTTCCTGCAATCAAGTTTGGTGCGATTAACCTTGAGTTTGTATCTATTGTTTGCTCTTGTATTGTTATGGCTGAAGCTGAAGTATTCATTGACAGGTAGGACATTGTAATGTAGGATTTTATATACTATACTTAGATCGGACTGAAGGCAGCGTAGTTCTAGGTTTTCTAGAATACTTGCCAAACCCTAGAAAGAAAAAGGGATACCCACTGTTGAATGGATTTTGAAATTGACTGAATTACCAGAGATGGCAAAATTAACTGGTTTGATTGGAGATAATGGACTAGACAGCTTTATAAAAGATTGGAAACCATTTGTGGACTTTCTACATGCTTTTTTCAGCACCAAGTCAAGGTGGATTCTACATGTTAAATGTTAAATTTATTTAATCACCTTTTCCTCTTTTTTTTGTACACATTATTTTTCTTCGTTGTTGTTGGGATTGAATGTATGTTTTTGTTTTGTTTGTTTTTCTGTTTTCTATTTTCCTTTAATGATAAAACAATAAATAATCTATAACAAGAAAAAATAGATATAGCTGGTTCTCAATATTCTGGCCATTGCAATGCTCCCACAATCACATGATCAAAATTTGGCCCAGATTTATGACTTGTCTCCCCACCCATTTTCCACTTCCTCTGCATTCCATTTATTTCTGTGTTTTTCTGGAGCTACCCAAGTCTCACTGTTAAATAAGAATGTCAGCAGAAACCTGCTTTTTCAACCATTTTATTTCAATAATGATCATTTTAAAATGCACCCATAGCACTATCACTTTTAGTACCTTTAAGATCTGGACCAAATATGAACGTTATTGATAAGCAAATTTTGAAATATCTGAATCTTGTTCTACACCATAGGGACAATAAAGAAATTATTCTTCAAAGAATAATTAGATTCAAAGATATAATTATGCCAACTTTGATTTCCTGGCCTTGCCTTCCTTATAACTATCTTAATACAAAACATTAATCATTAAGGAGGAAAAAAAATAGCTCGCTTGAATTGATCCTGAAGCTGAGCAGGGAAATTAGGCAAAGTAATGATTGCATAAAATTTCTAGCAAAGCAATAATTCTCCTTAACTAATTTTGCTAAAGGGTACTGGTTAGTAACCTTCTGCAAAATAAAGAAGCTGATTTTTCCTTTCACATATTTAATTCTTCTCTGTAAGAGAGATGAAGCCATTTTATAGTATGAGGTAGTTTAGGTCAGACTGGAAAATTAGCTAGTGGCTAAATTCCAGATAGTGATGCCTAGAAATGTTTTAATGCATTTCAATCTATAAATATCCAAATATTTATTCTTTTTAAAGAAATCTAATAATTTCAATCGTGCCAAGTTCTTTATTTGAGCTTGCATATGGAACCAGTGGCCCCACTGATCTCTCTTCTTCATGACCCTTTTCTTTCATCTTCATGTTGTTCACCTTCATATTGTTACTTTTTATTTTTCTTATATGTATCCATTTCATGTATTCATAACTATGTTTATACTTATACCTGTTATCTTATAATCGCTTGACAAATAAATAAATAAAATAAATTGTTGAGGCAAAGATATTACAGTTCAGGGACAGAGCTCTTGCTGTAAAGGTCCAGTGTTTAATCTGCTGCTTGGTCAGTGGTGGATTAAGGCTTACTGGTGCCCTAAGCACTGACAAATCTTGGTGCCCCCTCCTCCTTTGTACATACTGTACAAATGAAGCCAAGCTTAGGCTACATGAAAGTTTTTGTGGTGCCCCCTTTGGGCCTGGTGCTCTAAGCATGAGCTTAGTCTGCTTAATGGTCAACACACCACTGTGTTGTTATCTCCACTTAGAAGAATCTCCAGTAAAAAAGAAGAGAAAAGGATAGCCTTTGCCCAAAATATTGCATGGATGATGTCAGTCTAGGTGAATGCTAAATAATTTTTATGCGCACTTCCATTCCATAGTGGGGAAATGGGCAAAATAACAAAATGGCTCTGAGATACTTCAATGTTTAGCAAACGGCCTAAAAATGTAACATGCAAAATAGCCTACTAAGGAGCTGAAACTGCAAATTCAGAGGCTATTTACTGTAATGGGAAAATCGCCCCCTGACTATTATCTTTGGTTTAAGTCAAATTGCTGACTCAAAAGGAGGGGAGACCTGCAGATCCCCCAACTGTTTCAACTCCTTTCCTCAGGACGGCATTAAAGGGCATTGTATACCAAGAGAAATAGTCACAGAAACAGTTTCTTCCATTGTGCCATCATTTTTCTGAACATCTAATTCTCACAGCTGTCAAAAATACAGTGACTACTAAGTTTTTTGTCTAATGTGTATGGATACTAACCCACATGGGTGTGGCTGCAGTATTATTATTTTATTATTTTAATTATTTTTTATCTCCCCCTTTTATTGGGGGTATACTTAGTATCATTTTTATAATTGTATTCTGTTATTTTGCAAGGATACTGAGTACCGGAGACAAATTCTTTATGCGTCTAACTACACTTGGCCCAAAATATAAAGCGTAAAGTGTATAAACAAACCAAGGGCTAAAGAAGATGAGCTTCAACAATCCTTGCAAAATAACAGAATACATTGACCACTCTGTTGTTGAAGTCATATTTCCTGCAATCAAGTTTGGTGTGATTAACCTTGAGTTTGTATCTTGACAGATGCAGTAAGCAAGGTCTGCTTTTTGATATGTATGAATCCAGCCCAGTTCCTTTTTTTAAATTCCGGCTTGTGCTGTCCTACTGTTTGAAATTAAGAAATAGTTTTAGCCTGGTGACAGTGAAGATCATAAGAACTACTTTGAAATGCCCTAATTATGGAGAAAAAAACCTGTGTTAAACTTCTGCTGCACTGATTGCATACACAAATAGAGGTTAATATAAGTAATTACATACAGTTAATCTCATTTCTCAGCCATTGGAGATTTGCCCTCAAATTGAAGAACTTTCAAAGAAGGGATTTTGATCACAGCAAGAAAGAAAGGGTTACAAATTTCCCTCCTATTTGATCCTGGGTTATTTTGCCCTCCTTCACATCCTGGTGATGTAAATTGCATTTAAAAAAATCCCACAGCAATTACATCCAAAGAGGTATTTAACATCATGTTATGATGTAGCTTTACCTTGAACCACACTTCAGCTTAAGAGAATAGTCATTTTCCAAACTCTCTAAGGGTTTCAGAGTGATGAAATGCAGGTAAGATTATACTCACTTGCTTTCCGTGCTGAAGAGATAGCTTTAATAAAATGTTTTGTGACCAGTTTGACTGAGATAGATGAAGAATATAGGTTTCAAAACAATATTGAAGAGTGCTCAAATTTAAACTAGGACTGCAAAATGGATAACCATTTGCAAACCCCAAGGATGTTTTATTTGGAAATACTTAAAAGTAACTCTTTCAAGCATATCTACTCAAGTTAATTGATCTCTTGCTTTTTGGCATCTATATCCAGGTAGTTCTCAAGTTATGACCACACTCGAGCCCAAAATTTATGTTCCTAAATGAAACAGTTGTTAAGTGAGCTTTGCTGCATTTTACAACTTTTCTTGCCACAGTTGTTAAATGAATCATTGCATTTGTTAAGTTAGTGATATGGTTGTTAAGTGAATCTGGATTCCCCATTGACTTTGCTTGTCAGAAGGTTGCAAAAACAGATCACATGACCCTAGGACATTGCAACCATCATAAATATGAACCAGCTGCCAAACATCTGGATTTTGATCACATGATCATGGGATACTGCAACAGTTGTGTGAAAAATGGTCATAAGTCACTTTTTTCAGTGCCGTTGCAACTTTGAGCTGTCACTAAATGAACCGTTGTAAGTTGAGGACTACCAGTATAGGGTTCCCAGAGAACATTTTCATAAGTCTATTGCTTGGGCCTGGTTCTCTGAGCTTTAACAGATGACTACCTCATCAACCTCAAACTCTGCCTTGAAAATTCATATTGAATTGGTTTGTAGGACTGTGCAATCTAAATCAGTGCTTCAGCAGGTTCGAGAGTACAACATAGCACACTTTCTTGTACAATTCATTAAAGCAGCTGCTGTTTTATTTAGGCAGATCTAGCTGCTGTGAAGAGGATTCTTCTACATCTGCACTATGCTGGAAAAAAAGTGGGAAGATGCAGACAATGCTGCATTTACACTCTTTCCTATTCTGAAACATCTTTGTCAAATCAATTTTGAAGCATTACACAAGTCTATTAATGCATATGAATGTATGTATGAACCTATATAATGGGCAAACCCAACCATAACGTGCACACATTATGTGAGCTCTTTCTGGGGCTGGATCCTGGAAGGTTTCCTACTTTTCAAAGTAGCTCCAGGAGAAGAAATGTGTGAGAGGTGCCTAGAACAGCACTGGGAAAAAAAAAAAAGAACAAGTCTGAGCAAGCACAGATAAGAGCCTAAATTAATGTTTACCTTGTCACCACAAGGTAAAGCTGGCAAAATGTACTTATTTTTCCTCATAATTTGACGACCACATGTCATGTGACTTGGTTCCTTTTGAGTAAGAAGAAGATAGAGGAGCTTTATAAGGGTCATTATAAGGATTGTACTGAGCATCTGATGATAGTTGTGTCAAGGTTCCGACGGTTTGGATTAAGTTGAAGTTAGACTGCAGCTTGCTGATCTTGTAGAGGTGACTGCAATCCGGTCTGTCTGGTTAACTGAATGAAGTTTGATCTGGTTATTACAAAGGAGGTGGACAAAGTCTCAAGATGGTGAATTTTTGCAGTGTAAATCTTTTTTTAAGAGAGAGACCACACCTAGAATACTGCATCCAGTTTTAGTCACCACACTATAAAAAAAGATGTTGAGACTCCTGAAAAAATGCAGAGAAAAGCAACTAGGATGATTAGGGGACTGGAGACTAAAATATATGAAGAACAGTTACAGGAACTGGACATGTCTAGTCTAGTGGAGAGAAGGACCAGGGGAGATATGATAGGAGTGTTCCAATATTTGAGGGGCTGCCACAGAGAGGAAGGGGTCAAGCTATTTTCTAAGGCACCTAAAGGACACAAGGAATAATGGATGGAAACTGAACAAGGAGAGATTTAACCTGGAAATAAGGATAAATTTTCTGACAGTGAGAACAATCAACCAATGGAACAACTTGCCCTCGGAAGTTGTGGCAGTTTCATCACTTGAGACTTTCAAGAAGAGATTGGACTGCCATTTGTCAGAAATGGTGTAGGGTATCCCACTTGGGTGGGTGGGGTTGGACTAGATGACCTACAAGTTTCCTTCTAATTCTGTTAATCTGTTAAATCTGTTAAATTCTGTCACCTGTGTATCAGATCCATGTTCCTCTTGTGTAGTTATGGCCTTCTGAGAGGTGATATGTGGCTGGGTTCAAGCAGTATTAAATTCCTCTTTCTGAGAAAAGGAAATTGCATCTGCCTTGAAGGAGGTTCCCACAAGTCCTCATTCCTTGTCAACTGGTTGAGGACAGCTTCAGCCAGTGTTTTTGTTTTTGGTTAATCCAAACTAGAAAAGGCTGAAGAATCATTATGGATTGACCCTTTGTATCCCAAATCCTATTTTATTTTACTTAGAAAGACAATAAGGAGGGTGGGGGTGGGGGTGTTTGGGCTGTATATTTTTGCCCAGAAGAGTAGCTGCTGGATAAAAAGCCTGAAGGAAGAATTGCATTTTTCTTTTTTGCTTTCTGCCATTTAATTCAACCCACCTTTTGTTTCTTTAGCTTAGTCTATGTGATAAAAGACTTGTATCATCTTTCTAAATCAGCCCACTCTACAGAGAATTTAGCTTTTTATAAGTCCCAGCTAGTCTGCTAAGTTAAAGAATAGGCGGACTGGTTGTTATGATTCTGCAAAGTTCGGAGAACTAGCAAATCATGCCCCTAGCTGGCCCTGCCCCCTCCCCTCCCCACTTAGTCCTTATTGCGTATGCGTGACATAGCGTGTATGCCCAACATCGCTGCCTGCATTCTCCCCTGCCCAGTCTCTCCTTAAGGTATTTTTTTTCCCCTCCTCCCGATGATCAGCTGTGCTGGAATCCCCCTCGCTGTCTTACTGTTTTGCCCAGGAGGCCCAGGAGGAAAAACAACGGAGCACAGGAGGAGTGCTGCATGCCCCCGCCTCCCCCGTGCTCCGTTTTTTGTCTTCCTGGGCCTCAGGGAAGCCTCCTGAGAGCAATAACAGTCCCCCCAAGGAGTCTTCCCCGAGGAAACCCCCAAAACCCTATGTCCATCCAGCTACATGGCCATGCCCACCTGGCCACCTCCACCTAGCCACGCCCACAGAACCAGTAGTAAAAATATTTGCATCCCATCCCTGAATGCAGGACAGATTTCTCTCTCTCTTTCCTGATTAACCTACAGAGATAAATTATATGTGGAATAAGAGAATGGAGGCAGGATAAAAAAATATTCTCTCCAGGAATGTTGGAGGAAGCAGGGACGTTATATCTAGCAGATGAAGAGATCTTCTGGGGAATCAGCCTCATCCATCATGTTCCCAAGTATATGTGTATGTGTGTGTGTGAGAGAGCTTGTAAGCAACATATCCCACTGTAACTGGATTAGAAGTTTTTTTTTTTTACTGACATGCTAGTTTCTTTATTGACAAAGCTCTTTGTGTGCTATAAAAAGGGTGATTCCTGAATCTTGTTTAGATACATACTTTATTATAGCAACCAAGGAAGTGATTTTTGGCATAGTGGTTAAAGACATTAGCTAGAAAGTGGGAGACTGAATTTGTATCCCATTTTAAGGAGAAAACCAGTTAGGTGACTGTGAGCCATACTTGTCTCTTATCCCTAGGAGAGAGATAATGGCAAAGCACTTGTGAAAGTACAAAGGAAACTGTGGGAATTTGTTCAGGCATTTTTCAGGAATCAACACTGACCTGAAGGTATCAAGTAAATATTTTTTTAAAATCTTGGTACAAAGAAAGTGAGACTGGATTTCTTATTTGTATTGTTGGAAGATATATCCAGCTGGTTCAGTTCCAAGTTGGGAGAAAGACAGTGAAAACATGGAAGCTGTTTGAAAAGATGGTTTAATGATGAAGCAGAACCACCAAGCATATGGTTCTGGTGCAGCGAACTATCTTGCCCCAGGCAATATTTATCTTCCCAAAATACCTGGGATAAGGAGCTAAACACTACAAAGGCTTCCATACAAAGTTTCTTTATTGGATTATATCAGGCATCCTCAAGGTATAATTCACAGTTATGCTGAGATTTATCTAATGCCCAATCTTTGCATTGTCGTCTTCATAGTGTGAAAAGATAGTTATCTTCATCCCATAATGACACAGCAAGGGAAGACTCCAGCACCTTACTGGGGTCCAAGTAAGAATGAACAAAACTCCCCCCAACCCAACCAGAGGTCAATTCAGTGACCAATCAGGAGTAAAGGTGTGACCACATGACATGAACTACATCTTCCATGAGGCATTAACTACATTTTCCATGAGGCATTCCCTTAAGGGGACAGCTCCCATTCCCAAACTAACTATATACTGTCTAACCAGCACAGGACCATATGGAGTTGAGAGTGGGGGGTATTTATACCGTCTTTTGGGCTTTGCACTTGAACTTCCAAGAACATCAGAGGTGGGTTTCTACCGGTTCTGTCCACTTCTGTAGAACCGGTTGCTCCAAAGAGCAGCTGACATAGAACTGGTTTTGTGTCTGCTGCTGATTTGGCCCACCCGCTCGCCTGGGCTCTTACCTGACCTTTATTTCCTGCTTTTTCAACTGCAGCTGCATTGTGCGAAACAGCTGCAGTTGAAAAAAGCAGGAAAAAAGGACTTTTTCCAACCACTGTGCACTTGCACGCAGTGCTGCTCAGCTGTCTGGGCAGCTCAGCAGGTTGTAAATTGCACTTGCGTGACTCGTGCATGTGCGCGTGACGCTAATAGACAGAACCGGTAGTTATACCAGTCAGATCCCATCCCTGAAGAACATGTATTATATTGGCTGTTGTCAGACTCTCAGGGGGGCATGTACAAATCCTAGGAGTTTGTCTGAGCTACTGTGAGTTTGGTTAAGTTTGTGGGCGGGGGGGGGTAGTGCAACTGAGATGATGCAATGAAGGGGCTCGTGTTTTGAAAGGATGTTGGGCAATTCCTATTATGGCTTAATAGATCTTGACTGAGGGCTAGTTCTATCACTCTGGATTGTTTCAAAATATCCTGTCTTGAATGGATTTCTGCCTGCAGTATTTTATCTTTTCTCCAGGGAAAAGTTGAAGGCAAACAAGGTCCAGGCAGAAGAAAAACATCATGGCTTCATCTACTTTTTTGTGTGGCTGTTGATAAAAATAGGAGGAGAAGAAGGAAGAAGAAGAAGAAGAAGAAGAAGAAGAAGAAGAAGAAGAAGAAGAAGAAGAAGAAGAAGAAGAAGAAGAAGAAGAAGAAGAAGAAGAAGAAGAAGAAGAAGAAGAAGAAGAAGAAGAAGAAGAAGAAGAAGAAGAAGAAGAAGAAGAAGAAGAAGAAGAATTATTTTATCTATGAATAGAGCTACCTAGATACTTGGCCTCTTTCAATAAGCTCTTTATCTCTTAAGTCTGACATCTGCTGAGGGCTATTCAGAAAGGTGGGGGGCTGCTTTCTCCCTCTAAAAAACTTCTCCAGGGAAATATAATAGTCTGCCTTTTTAATATTTCTCAAAATATTGCATTCTTCTAGGAGATGGGTGGGTGCTAGCTTTCTACAGTATGTGACACTGCCTTTTTGTCCTCCTGCAGGTTTGAGAGTATTTGCTTGGCAAGAGCTCTGAATGTAGAGCTCTTGCCTACCATTAAGGTGTTGTGATGGATGTAAGGGCACGTTTTATTGGAGCCATTTGCTTTGGCTGGATTCTGCCAGATGAATCATAAACTGACAGTGTTGTTAATGGTAAACAGTTTTAATTTATACAGGTGACATTGAAAATGCAAATCAGACCTTGAGATAATTACTAGAATATGCAAGCCTCTTTTGGGTTAGGGAGTTTTTTTACTTTCTGTAGAATTTATGTAAAAAAATAGTACAGAGATCGACGAAAGATCTGCTGCCTTGCAAACCAGGTTTAGCTTCCATGCATTCTAAAACCTGCTCCTTAAGTAAACAGTTTGAGTCAATTAGCCATTTGACATAATAAATCTATTTATGGTCCATTTTATAATTTGTAAATTATATATGTATGGAAACTTCATTGCCTCATCAAGGGTGATTATGAGAGGAAATGGCCAGATACTCTGTAAATACAGTATTATTTAAAAAAAGGAAATATTTATAAATATCTGAAAAATATTGATTTATGTTACTATATTTGCAGATGAAGTCCTAGAGGGGTATTATAATACTCAAAGTGATTTATTGCCTTGGCTTGTTTGGAGATTTTGAAAAAAGAATGAAAGAGAAGATGAAGAAAGGCTCCATGTCCCAGCTGGATGTTCTGTAAGACATGATCACAATAATTTATTGTAGAAATATAGGAAGCATTTAGCATATGATATGATATGCACATAGCAAATCATGTGCCGTACTTCAACAAAATGATGGAATTTCTTTGATCAACAAGAGTGAATCATTTCATTACAAAGTATTTTAAAGAGGGAGAAAATCTATATTTATATAGATTTTTAAATAAACATGCTTGAAGTAGAACTTTTTTCTTAAGCATAACAAAAAAATAGAAAGATATAGTTTCTGTTTGCCTTTCAAGATATACTAAGAAACCAAAGTCATACATAAAAATACTGCCTTAATTGTAATAGATCTAGTAATGGAATCTTGTAAATCTGGTGCTTCCCATCTCCTTTCCTTTATCTAGAGAAGACCTTGTTTGAAGTATAGTCTCACATTACATTCCTGCCCTGGACTTGCACCTGTTTTACCTGACCATTGTCTTGGTAGCAGCCCTTCCTTCTGTCCCTCAAGACCATGTCCTCTCTCCAACACAACTAATGGGAAGTTCTTTAAAGTGATGCCAGATAAATGAAAAATGTAGCAGAAATATGAGGTATGTCTTGGAAAGTTATATCAATGTATAATGATAGAAGTACTGTTTGTTATGATTTATTCTAATTAGAAATATTAGCAGTTTATTCTAGTTACACGTGTCATTGATGCGCAACAAGAAACAATGGATGAAAATCAAGGATAGAAGAAACCTGGAATTAAGGAGAAACTCCCTAACAATGAGAACAATTAACCAGTGGAACAGCTTGCCTTCAGAACCTGTAGGTCTTTAAATCACTGAATAAATTTAATCACTGGTGGTTTTTAAAGGGAGACAGGACAGCCACTTGTCTGAAATGGTATAGGGTCTACTGCTTGAACAGGGGGTGGGTCTAGAAGATCTCCAAGGTCCCTTCCAACTCTATTTAGATTGATTGATTATTAGGTTTTTTATTAGTATCAAAGAAAGCTGGAAGTTTCTTTTTTCTACGGCTTGTTTCCTTTTTGTTTGTGCTCCTCAGTTTTGCTTTGGCCGTACCCCTTTCTTTTAAACATTTTACTTTGCTTTTTTTGTATTTTAAATTTTTGAAATTTAATAACATTTTGAAAGGGATAACTATACACAGCAGGAGCCTTCCAATTGAAATGGCACAAAACTTTATCACAGGATGAGCTGAATGAATAAGTCTGGAGAGAATGGAATGAAACCAAATTGGGTTCATTTGGCAGGTTTCAGAATAAGGTGACAAAAGGACATCATTTCCTGGATGAATGTGGCTGAGAATTGTAATTCAATGATCTGGAAATAGTCAAGTGGAAAGATGCAACTGTCAGTTTTTACTCATATTTGAACCTTGGAAAGGTCAGCTGAATCTAAGATAGGATCTGCAATATTTTTATAGTTGATGTTACTCTGCCCAACTTTTGATTCATACCATTATCCCCTGTCCACTCACAAAGAATGGTAGTGAAACTTGAGTAGGAATTACCAAACAGCAGGCTAATTGGAGAGTTTCCTGAAATAATGTATCAACTAGCATCTGGCATGATTTTATTACTGATGCATTTTATTGTATGTTAAGAAATCTAAACGGAGCACATGAAATTATTGCACTCTTTCATGCTATACTTCAGCAAATCAGACTGTCTATTTGTATGCATATTTCAGAATGGAGAAAATGCACAATGGCTAAGCCATTTGCATTGGCCACATTACCTTTTGTATCTCGTATGTCATATTTTAGTGAATGGTGCTGTGGCCTAGAGGTAGAGCTCTTGCCTCACAATCAGGAGGCTGTGAGTTCGATCCTAGGTAGAGGTAAATATTTCTCTCTCTGGGAACATTGAGAATATATCTGCTGAATATAACTCCACAATGGTGACAGGAAGGGCATCCGGCCAGTAAACACTCAGCTCCATTCAGTTGCCTAGACTCCACCGCACAAGGGTTTATGGGGTTGTTAAAAGATGATATCATATTTCAGTGCTATTTAGCAGGTGAGATATTTAGGCCTTCCCCCCTTTTGACTGATGACAAATTAGCATCTCTTGAGTGCAGTGGAGGGGAAGTTCTATAATAACCCAAATGGCCCAAAATGAGAGAAGTGTTTCTCTCTGGTGTCCCAGCCCCAAATTATTTAAACTCGTAATCCCAGAACCTTAAACTTTGTTGGGTAGCTTGATTGCTGGTAAATACCTTTACTTACTTGAAAATTATGAACATGACTGCATTAAGTGGATCCACTTCAATATTGTAATCAGGAAGTGAAGCTCTGATATCTATCGTTTTCTTTCAAGTTCACAACTGCTTTGAAAAGTGATCAATATAAGGTGGTCCTCGACTTACAACAATTCATTTAGTGACTGTTCAAAGTTATAATAGTACTGAAAAGTGCTATGACCATTCTTCACATTTATGACTATTGCAGCAAAATTCAGACGCTTGGCAACTGGCATATATTTATGATGGTTGCAATGTCCCAGGGTCATGTGATCACTTGTTGCGACCTTCTGACAATCAATGTCAATGGGGAAGTCAATTTACTTAACAACTTTGTTATTAACTTAGAACAGCAGTGATGATTCATTCAACAACTGTGGCAAGAAAGGTTGTAAAATGGAGTAAAACTCACAACCATCTCGCTTATTGACAGAAATTTTGGGCTCATTTGTGGTCATAAGTTGAGGACTACCTGTACCTCTAACTATACAAGGCATGAATGGAATTACCTTTTAAACCTTTGCTCCATGAAATAAGAAGTTTATGCTGAGCAGGTAAAATAGATTATATCTATCTTTGCTGTATTGTAAAACAAAAGCAGTGATCACATAAGGTAGGAACAAAGTAAGATGATGCTTATTCTTGGATTTTATAGGAACTAGGAAGTGTGCTATTTGCTAGTACCAGCTAGTTCAACTAAATAAGTATCTATTAGACAGGATTTTCTTCTTTGTTGATGTGTTGTTCTTTCCTTATCAATTGCATTGCTTTGATTGAATGATTTTATTCATCCTGTTTTCAACTACACTAACCACCAGGCATCATATAATCAGTTCGGTCCTATTAGAAAAGAGATGTATGCAATTTGATGTTATTTTATGCAATTCAAACTCTTTGTTGCGAAATGAACTCAAAGATCTTCATGCTTTCGAATATCATATGCAGTACATTAACATTAGGAGCTGTCCATGGTCTGGCACTTCACAGTTACAAGAAGGGATATATAGGCTATCTAAATAGCATACGGTATACAGCACATCTTTCTTTAAGTTCTCAAATCAGAGACATACAGGCGATATCTTATGTCATTTTTTGAAGCTTTTCCTGATTGAAGAGGGAAATGTTTTTATTTTTATACAGTGTATATTCTATGTGGTGTTTTCAATAACATGATTGATTATGCATCAAATTTAGAGACCACCCATCTCACTCAAACACTAGCACCATGTAATTGATTTCTTCCTATTGGTGTACATCAGACAGGACAGCCAGATGTTATTCTATGGAGTTCAAACCTTGTGCCAGGCATGACACAATATAACATTGTAACTGTCTGCTCTGACACCTTAAGAGAAGCTGGACATATATACTGTTTGATAGGTTCAACCTGTACAGAACCAAGTAGAATGTGTGGGAGTCTTCCTTTTGTTGCACCCCCCCCCTTTTTTTTTGGAACTGCATCTTATAAGATAACAGAAGAATCCAGAACAAGGCTTATAAGTCACCACAATGTTCAGAGTCTTGGTTATTTTAAAACAATCATTTTAAACTGATTTCAGAGTAACCCCTTCCTCAGATGCTGCAATTACTAAGTATGCCAGTGCCTCTGCTAATTTTAGATCCCTTGATATTGCTTTAATACATTCTCACAATCTCAGCACAGAATTTACTCTCAGCAATTATATCTTCTGTGTAAGCATGTGTTGAATACCACTGCCTACAGCCCCTGGGGGGGAATTCTGACATCATTATCAGATTTAGAATTGTTTTACTATCTACAATTCAGAGGAATGTTTATCCTGTCTTATCATCTTATCCTCATATAGCACATTTAGCAGTTTTTCTTCTCCATTTTTCCTGCTGCATCTTTCTCCTGATTCATTAGGAATAACATCTTTGAATTGTCTAACATTCATGCCATTGTTCTTTGTTTGCCATATTTGGAATTACCTGACACTAGCTAGTTGCCTTTTATGGGATTATTTGTTTCAGAGAATGAGGGACAGGTGAAAAATTCAAGATGGTGTGACACATGTAAAAAGTGGCACAGCTTCAGTCTTGCAATCACGGTTGCCATTTTGACTTCTCACAAAGTCACAAGCACCTCTGAACTGAGGAAATTAGAGATATTGGTTCATAAGGAAGTTTCATTTTAAGCACCTTATGTTTCTTTAAAAAAATTTTTTTTAAATTTTTCTTTATTTTTCACATTTTTGAACTGCCAATCTCTCCGAGAGGGACTCTGGGTAGCGTATCATAAAATGTTCACATATAAAAATAGTATATATAATTTTTTAAAAATATCTAAAATTATCTAGGAAAACCTGTCTCAGAATTTTTCATTTCATCTGCACTTTTCCTGAACACAATAACCTCACTAAAGAGGAAAAACAAGGAAAACAATAAGCTTTAATTGCTACCTTTTTGTAATTTCAAAGGTACCCTCACTGTTAAAATCTGGCTGAGATTGCCACTGACATGGCCCTGAGGTTTCAGTCTGTTTTTCAGGGTTTAGAGAGCTTTTAAAACTAAGAGGAATTGACAGACTCCTGGAGACAAAGTGCCCCCAAGCCTTCCCTGAAAAAGTCCTCCAGTGTGACATTTGAGCTGAAATCACACTACCAAAATCAGGAGGCAAAATGACTAAATTAGATGCTGCAATTTCAATCCATTTTGGAGAACTGGGGAAAATTTAAGAGAATATATGACAGTTGTTGGCCTCAAATACCCATTTCTACTAGTATTTTGAAAGGGAAATACCCCCTTCCTCAAATCAATCATTGAAAATGAGTAATTTTCTTACTCAGTTTCAAAAATCTGATTTCAGGATGTCAGGGGTGGGGTGGGGAGAGACTGTAAATTGCCCCCATCTTCCCTGCCATTTCCTTTGACTCAATCCATTCAAGTTCATGATATTCCTTTGGAATTGCTTTGTCTGGCCACTGACAGCAAGGAAAGGTTGAGAGTCTAGAAGATGGAAAGAAGATCAAAAATGGCGACCAGAAAGGAAATAGCATGGAGCGCCATGTACCTAATTACATGATTATCCATAATGGAAAATAATGTCCACCTTCTACTTATTCCTCTGATGGTCACATGATGTTCCTTCCAATCTTTATCTCAAACTTAATTATGGTCTGGACTTTGGGATCTGATTCACTTATTGCTTGCTGGGTTTTGTTGCTTTGTGTGAAATCTTAACTAGTGATAATGGTAAAAGACATTTGCCTGAGATTCCTTTGCTCCCTTCATATTTAATCCATCAATTGTCTTGGAATCATTTCAAGGATACTAACTCCCATTTCCAGGGCTTGTTTATTTCTCTGACCTATTTGGATTCCTCACTAGTTTGGGAGATTGTTCTGTTTTGGTCATGCTTTATTCTCCCACAAAGCATTTATTTATTCTCCCACAAAGCATTTATTGAGTCTCATGGGTGACTTGACTAGCAATACATTTTGATCTCTTTTTGTAAGGTAATTATAAACTTTTCCAATCCACTTTTTTATTTTTTATTTCTTTCCTCCAATCCCCTTTATACTCTGGATTTTTGCAGAGCCACTCAGTTCCTATTAATTTCTAAGGATCACATTTCCCTCCATATTTTTAACACTATTTTTCCTCATTAAATTTTCCCAATTTACATTTTTTTAAAATGAACCTACTACATGGGCCAGTGCAAGAATCTCTGTTTGTAATAGGCTGAGTGGGTTTCTGTGCTTTATATTCTTTTAAGTGTTGTTGCTAAAATGGATATTATGAAGGATTTATAAGTCCTTGGTTCTGTCTCAACAGAGGAAAGTAAAACTTGCAATACCAGTTACCTGGAGGGTCATAGAAATGAGAAATGCTCAATTCTTATTTATCTTTCTTTTCTGTCATCTTTGTCTTCCTGTTTCACATGAAGATGTTTCCAATTTCAAAATTTTTTTAAAAAATGGAAAAATTGGTCTATTAACAACAATTTTATTTCCCAAGATTAAATGGTTTTCATTCTTATCTTCACTTATGTGTTTCCTTTTCAAAGTTGCTAAAAATCATATTCATGGAAAGTATAACAAAAGCGGTGGTGGGCTTCAAATGTTTTTACTATCGGTTCTGTAGGCATGGCTTGGTGGAAATGGCAGGGGAAGGATATTGTAAAATCTCCAGTCAGAGGTGGTATTTGCCAGTTTTCTGAACTACTTAAAATTTCTGCTACCGGTTCTCCAGAACTGGTCAGAATCTGCTGAATACCACCTCGAACATAAGCTGTATTAAATATGGCAAGTGAGATAACATTAATTCCAGGAAGCTTTTATAACCTCCTTTTCAAAATCCACCTGCAGCAGAGCCATTTTCCTCAATCTGAAAATAGCTCTAATTTCTATAGACATCTTGTCTATTACAAGCATTTCCCATACTTGAGAAAAAGCATCACTTAATAGGTGGGACTTCCTTTATGAAACTGCTTGAAATTTGGCTGCTTATAGCAGAAACCCTACTAATCCATGCTGGGCAGTGCAGAATTTTCTGTTTTTTTTTTTTTTTAATAAGCCAGCTGAATGTAAGTGGCTTCAGAAGGATCATATAGTCTGTAATTTTCTTCATATATCCAAGGAGCTTTGGCCTGAGTAGCAAATATCCCTCTATTGCAGTAGTTTGAAAACATGATTTCCAGCCTTGCATTTCATGGAAATAATATATCGTGTCTGACTTTCTTTGTGGTGTGAAGCTTGGACATACAAAACCTGATTATAACATGTCCTTAAGTCATCTCACATCTGTTTTTCTCACAGCTTGTTTAGGAATGTGCCTGTGATCCCTTGTGTCACATAAGTTGGGACACCTGTTGTCTTTGTTATTGGACCTGCAGGTTAATTTTCACATTCAGCATGGTGTCCACTCTTGCTTCTTTCACTCAAAATATTAAACTGGCATGGAAACTTGCTTCAGGCTGAAAATCATCTGTAATGTAAAGAAAGAAAGAAAAGATGAATAGCTCAATCAGTTTGCTTTATCCAGGTAACTTTAATTTCTAAAAGCGATCAAGAAAAGATAATCATTAGATGTGTGTGTGAGAGAGAGAGTGTGTGGGGAGAGAGATGGAGATATATATATATATATATATATATATATATATATATATATATATATATATATATATATATATATATTATATTTCTATACTTACAAATAGGGATGGTAGGGAAAGAACCATTTGGCTTATTTGATGAAGCATTTTTAAAAAAAGAATAGAATAAGAGTCTTTTCAGACTGATCATGTAGCTTTATTTTATTTATGTTATTTTGTAAAAATAGGCAACTTCTTACTCAATTCACGTGGTATACATATTTGCAGTTTACATTTATACCTCCTTCCATCCTTTAATTGTGGAGCAAATGTTTGGGTTGTTCTGGACGTTCAGATTATTCTCATATCTTAATACAGTGCCAGATGTCTTCAGTTGCTTCCTATTTGTGCCAGACAGTAATTTTTTAGTTTGTTATTTTTATTTGTTTGTCAAACATGTACAAGATAACAAGTATAAGTATGAACATAAACAAGAACAAGGGAGTAAATACAGATAAATGGGGACAGTAAGACAGGGATGGTAGGCACGCTGGTGTGCTTATGCACTCCCCCTTTAAGGACCTCTTAGGTGAGGTCCATGGTAGTCAGTTTGAGGTTGAAGTTGTGAGGGGTTGAGACTATAACAACAGAGTTGGGTAGGGCATTCCAGACGTTGACCAGTCGATTGCTAAAGTTGTATTTTCTGCAATCAAGTTTGGAGTGATTTACCTTGAGTTTGTATCAGTTGTTTGCCCATGTATTATTGTTATTGAAGCTGAAGAAGTCATTGACAGGCAAGATGTTATAGCAGACAATTTTGTGAACTATGCTTAGATTGGACCACAGGTGGCATAGTTCTAGATTGTCCAGGCCCCAAATATTGAGCCTAGAAGCATAGGAGATTCTATTGTGAGTGGAGGAGTGGAGAACTTTTCTCAAGAAATATCTCTGAACTCTCTCAATTGTGCTAATGTCCAATATACAGTGCGGGTTCCAGGCAGATAAGCTGTATTCGAGAATTGGTCTGGCAAAGGTTTTGTATGCCTTATTTAACAATTCAATGCTGCTGGAGAAGAAGCTTTGCAAAATAAGTTGAAACTACTGAAACCTATATTTAGAGGCTCCAGTCACAAGATCTCTATATGTCTCTGTCCTTATTTCTTCCTAAAACCTTGCTCATTCTTTATGTTTATGATTTATGTTTCTTTGAGCAGAGCCCTTTTTTTGCTTCCTTGATTCATAGTCATGGTCTCCATTTCCAGAACTTTAAGGACCTTGCCTGACAACTCTGAAGTCAGCTTCTTCTCCGTGGAATTCTTGTGACCTTTAAAGAGGGGTTAAAGACCTTCCAGTGTGATGGGTGGTCAACAGGGGTGGGTTTCTACTGGTTCTGTCCACCTCTGTAGAACCGATAGTTCTGAAGAGCAGCAGGCATAGAACCGGTTCTATGTCTGCTGCTGTTGTGGCCTACCTCCCCACCCAGGCTCTTACCTGACCTTTATTTCCTGCTTTTTCAACCGCAGCTTCTTTGCGTGACACAGCTGTGGTTGAAAAAGTAGGAAAAAAGGGCTTTTCCAACTGCTGTGCACTTGCACGCAGCACTGCTCAGCTGTCCGGGCAGCTCAGCAGGTTGTAAATTGCACTCGAGATGCTAATAGACAGAACCGGTAGTTATACCAGTCGGATCCCATCCCTGGTGGTCAAGTCTAGTGTTTCTCAATCTCTTTCACTTTAAGATGTGTGGACTTCAGCTCCTAGAATTCCTCAGCCAGCATTAGCCAGTTTAGAGTGCTTCAATCAGTAGAAAGAGCAGGAAGGGGGAGGGGAAACAGTGGGTTTAAACTACAGTGGCTATATGAGGGAGATTGCATATTTTTACAGCTACTGAAACAATCCACTCAGCCTCCTTGCCAAATATGTCTTACCATGTAATCTGCCCTCAGTCTCCAGTCTATACTCTGAAAATATCAAAACTCCTTCTCTGATATCTGGCTGAATCAATGAAAGCTACCTCAAAAGCTTCAAGCTTTTATTGAATCATATTAGTGCTCAGAAAGAGCTGGATCTTTATATGCTTTCACAGATTGGTAACCTTCTAAGATTTCTTGTTTTCTGACTCCATTTTTTCCTGGGAGCAGGAAGAGTTGTGTCACTACATGTAATTTTCAATTTCCTTGAGGAAATATTCATATTTTGTCACATTAACAGTGGGCATTTTGGAGTGTTTAAGACTATAACTGCTTCATAACTTGTGGTGGCCTCATGTTACAACTTCTATCAAGAATTATGTTACCCCATGATATATTTTGTTGTTTGTTGCAACTCCTTTTCTCCCTTTGCAGTTCTGTATATAGTTTGCTAAGACTTTGTGAATGAACCATTAGGGGTACACATCATGCATGTCATTTGGCTTCATTCTTATTTGCAATGAATATCTTTCTAGCCAAACCACGTCTATGAGGTTTCTGCCAAATCACAACTTAGAAGTTGAATTAAGATGGGTCTGTTATTCTACTGCTGACTCCTGGTCAGCAAAACCTGACAGATCATAAACAAAACTAATAGAAGCATGAAACAAACAAACAAACACGGGAGGAGAGGTTGAACTAATTCAGTTGACTTACACCTGAAATCAATACACCTGAAATCTGGAAAGAATATTAGCACAGTATGTCTATTTACAGTATTATAATTCAGAAACAGAATATTAACATGCTATAGCTATTCATAATACTATAATTCAGAAACAGAATATTAGCAGGTTATAGCCAATTATAATATAATTCAGAAAAAGTTTTTTTTTTAAAAAAAGGTTAAGGCAAGTCATAGAAGCTGAATGCAACATCTAATTGAGGTGGTAAAAAAGATTTATTTGACAGACTACATTATATATCCAATACATGCTGGTTATCTCTCTTCTAGTACTATAAATGCTGAAGGAGGTTATTTTTAATGACTGCAAGTGGTCAGGACCTCAATTTTACTCATTACTTGAATACCCAGTATGCAAAAGTAATTTACTTCAGACATTGCAATTAAAGAAACAATTATCTGTCATGTTTTATGTGGGCCTCCAGGTTCACCTGCCAATTATTTTTTTTCTAATCATGTTAAGCATTTAAAATATGAAATTGACCATGTTCTTAGAAAAGGGCAGGCTCCCCACCCCCCTTTTCCTGCAAATTTCCCAAAGACAACTCAGTTTCAAGAATTTTTAAAGGACAAGCAAAAGCTTCTGAGCCAAGAGATTATAGCTTTAATTGGAAAGTAGATGGAGCTAGTATCTATAAAGGTTAAGGGTGCTTTGAAAAGGATAGGAGGAAGAAAGCTTCAGACTTCATGGGACTGCACAGCCTTTCTACTATTCATAACTTTTTAAGGTTTCTCCATAAAATAGAAAAAAAGAGATTGATGTTTTAAGAGCTGCATTAAATAAAACTTACATGGCACCAATGCTGCTGATATGCCAAAAATGGCATATCTTCACATTGGTGGGAGGTGTCTTCTTCAGTCAATGTGGCTTAAGGGCACCTTATATCCTTGAAGTGGCATTGACATTATTGTGTTGTTTAAAACACCAACATTTTCTTGAAGCCCCCAGGAAAACTTGAAAAAAAGCCAAGCCACTTCAGTACAACTTCCAAATCATTTTCAAAATGTGCTACATTTATATTTGTATTTCGATTAATTATGTTCTAGTGTTGGAACACTCTGGCACTTTGGCATAAGGTGTCAAAGCTCATTCTTTTGAGTTTCACAAAATGTGTGAAAATAGATTGCCTCCAATGAGGTTTATCTGCCAGGAGAGCAGCAATGCCAGGAGAACATCCGAAGCCAGTCTGGACAATTCTCAAGGTTAAGAAGCACAGGGAAATCCCATTGTATAAATGGATGTCTGCAGACATCTAATATTTATTCCAAGTTATGATATGAGAAAGTCTCATTAGTAATAGGTGTATCCTCTCTATAATATCTAGTACATCTGCATTCAAGTGTTAGAATGTGTTGTGGCCTGCTGGCGGCTAGTGGAGCTGGCAACAGAGTCAGACAGCGAGGAGGTTGGGGAGGAAAATGGGCCAGTCCTGGAGGCTGTGGAAAGCTCAGATGAGGGCTCTGCATCAGAGGCAGAATTGGGGCCGGGGCAGGCTGGCAGTCATCAGCTGCCTTCAGAGCAGTGGTGGGATTCCATTTTTTTCCTACCGGTTCTGTGGGCATGGCTTGGTGGGTGTGGATTTACTGTAAAATCTCCAGTCAGAGGTGGTATTTGCCAGTTCTCTAGACTACTCAAAATTTCTGCTACCAGTTCTCCAGAACTGGTGAGAACCTGCTGAATACTATATCTGCTTCATAGTCAGACAACATTGAGGCAGGGGAGCAGCTAGAGTTGGTTCCCAGCCTGCACATATGCAGAGTTGCAAAAAAAAAAAAAAAAGAACAATTATGAACTAAGGGTTGATGTGGGAGTAAGGCCACAGGTGGATGGTGAATGGCACCTCCCATAGGGATTAAAAGAGGGGGCTTTTGCAGGAAACAATTTGTTCATTGCAGCAGTGTGAAGATCTCTCTGTGCATCTCAGAGACTCTGTGCCGAGTCCTTCCTTGTCAGCACTGCATTTGAAAATATTTACTTGGCAGCTCTCCAGGCTATATAAGGTCTGTGCTCCTAATTAGACCCTTGAAAGACTGTTTGCAAGGCCTTTGGATGAATGTGAATGCAAGAAATTCACCTTGGTTTAATAAAAGGGGTTTTGGCAGGACAAAATATCTGCTTAGTGCTTTTGGGGGAAGCCTAGGTCAGAACAGAATGTTCTGTATTTGCATACTGTTGTGCCATTCATTGCCTTGCTGACATTGGGAAAAATATGAAACATCAATATTAAAAATGAATTAAGTTCACTATTTTGAAGGTCTCTAATATCCATAAAGAGAAACATAGTCTAGGATATAAAACAGTTCCTTCAAAGCCTGCAGATCAACAAAGAAGTCTGTTCTGTTAGTGTTCTCTGTTTTTATTTGCTGCCTATTGTGCTTCAGTTATTGTGATGTTTCTTTATATGTTGACATTGTTTTGAATGTCAAAAGATAGACCAATGAGAAGCCAAAAGAAGGACCAATGTTGCCTGTAACATGATTTTGCTCCTCACTTTTAACTATCTGCATTACTGACTCTTTCTTTTGAATTGTGGTTAGATGTTTTCAAGAATTTTACCATCAAATTAAATTGACTATTTTGAAGGTCTCTAATATCCATAAAGTGATTAAACTGAACATTTCTGAATGGGATTTGAAAGTGCAGTTTGACTGGCTTAGTGTCTTTATAAAAAGCTCCACCATTGCAGAGCAAATATGTCATTTCCCTCCCCCCTCCAGTCATTTAAACTTGTGGGACACAGTGATTTTACAATTTCCTTGCAGGAACGGCCATTCAGAATATTCATGGTGATCTTCTATTCCAGGGGTGTCAAACTCGCGGCCCGTGGACTGGATGTATTGCCAGATCCGCAAATGGGGAAAATGTTGTGCAACGTCAGGTGACAGCAACGCAATGCGGTGAGTTTGACACCCCTGTTCTATTCTCTCATTCTCTGGAAAGATTTGAAGGACCAGACTTGCTGGTCTTTCACACTTCATAGTGGCCATTGTCTCATTTGTTCAGAGACATTTTCAGTTAGTATTGACTCACACAGAAGTCCCAAGTGATTGCTATCAGGAGTATTTAACTATTTAGTAGTTATTGATAGCAGGAGTATCAAGGTGGATAAAATCTACAATATTTTGTTCATTGCTTGGGAAAGAAATCAGGTGATTGGAAACAAAAACATTTGGGATAGGACAGAGAACAACGATCAGGATAGCAAATTTCATTCTGACTTTGTTTCCTGCAGGTACAAGGATAGATGGAGTAATAGAGAAAAGTCTAGAGTTAGGCAACTTTCTAGGTATCTATGATAATTGTGAAGAGATCACTATAGTTAAGCAAATTGCCTATCACATCTTAAAACCTCAAGTTTCATATTAAAAAAGTAAAGGCATATCCATTGTATGTAACCACAGGATGCCTACAATGTGTGAACCTAGTCACTAAGAAATGTGGAGGCAGAGACAAAGTGTGGGAAACCCTTTCACTCAAGCAAATCAAATGTGAATTCATTACTTCAGCATTCTCATCATAAGGCTTGAGTTCTATAATTAGACACTCTTAATAAAACATTATCCTTTCAGTTCCTTTATTTAGTTCTTTGCTGCAGTTAATGAATTTAATTACACACAGCATAGTGGAATTTAAGTTGCCATAATGCAAATAGTTACAAAGGATTTAGTTGCATGACTATGTAAAATGCAAACTAGATTTTTCTCATTTACTTAATTTCAATTGCACAAAATGACAATCCCCACCCCTAATTATATAGCCTGCTTAAGTTACCCGTTGCCTATAAATTCATTGTACTGCTATATTCACCTAATAGAATAACATCTCAGGTTTCAGAACATCTCAGAAGTAATTGCTGAGAGGATAATGGTTTGAAGATGAGCATTTGGACCTCCTCTTTGAATGCTACCGGGCAGGCCTTTTTCTTGATTCTCTGAAGAACATGACTCCATGAATGCTAAGATAAATGCAAAGAGAAAGGGTCCTGTTTTGCTTTGTTAAATGGGATATTCCACCTCTAAAGATATTGGTTTAAAGCTGTGTTTTTCAAACTTAACAACTTTAAGATATATGGACTTCAACTCCTAGAATTTCCGCAGTCAGTCACCATAAATACTGGTTTAGCAGATTGTGATGGACTACAGGGAAGAGGCAGTTTCTCAGGAAGAAAGGGGCCTATTCCAAGGAGGGTGGAGTTGAGACAAGAGAAAATGAATTCAGAACTTGATCAGAGAAAAAGAAATAGATGTAGGATAGCCACTTCCTAGAATCTCTTATGTTATATAGGGTTAGAGTAGTATCCGTTCATCTGGCAAGATTCTGTCTATATGACATGAGCAAATGAATTGAAATTTTCTTGAGTTATTCTTAGGCTAGGCCTGATATATATAGTTGCCCCTGCTTTCTCACCTGTAAGAAGAGCTGAAACTTTTCCTTATGTTGTTTTGCTTCATCCATGTTTATTTTGGACTTATAATAATTAGAATAAGTTCTACAAAACTATTTCTAGATCTGGTCTTTGTTTCTACCCCTCTAAGCTTCCTTGGCTCCTTAGTCTAAAAAAACCTTCAATGGAAGAAGGTCCTTCGGGTGGATTTCCAGTGAATTCAATTAGAATGTAGAAATCCAGAGATGTAGCAGACTACTGGGAGATAAAAGATAGATTCTGAATTTTGTTGAATGATGTTAATTTCTTAAGCTTGTGAAGATTTTGTGGAATCTTATTACTTTGCTTAACAAGATATGATTGTGTGAAAGAAAAAAAGCATGGTACAATATGAAGGAAAATGCATTAAATTTGCATTAAAATCTTCAGTGTGATAAATGTGATTCACTATATGATACATTTTAATTGTAAAAAAAACCTTTATTGTTCAGATAATATCATCTTGATGCAAAGCTTTGGTTGAAATGAATGGTTCTGATCCAACTTATCATTAAATAATGATTATTTTCTATTATAAAAGTTGCATATCTTAATTCAATACCATAAAAGGATTGGTTGGGTCTAGACCAGTGGTGGCTAACCTTTTTCGGCTCTCGTGCTGAAAATTGCGCTTATGCTTGCGTACTTGCGTGCCAGCACCAGAAGAAAATGTGTGCTGCCCCCCCATGCCCCCTGTGCATGCATGTGTGAACCCCCTGCATGTGCCATGCATCTCAATGCATGTGCGTGCAACCCCCTCACATGTGCTGCACATCTCTGTACATGTGCATGCATTTCCCGCACCCACCCGCAACCACACATGCACACCAAATACTCGACAATCAGCTGTCGGGTGGCAGCACGCGCATACATGTGCAGGGGGAGTCTTCTGGGCAACCTCTCATGTGCTGGCAGAAGTGGCTCTGCATGCCATAAGTTCACCATCACGTTTTGTATAAACATAAAGAAGGTTTATATAAATGCCACGAAGCTCAAATAATATAATTTCACTAAATCAGGGGATTAACAGGAGGTTTGCACCCTTTCTTTCTGCATTAATGTCTTGCTTTACCATCGACTCAAGCTAGTTTAACATGGGCTTATCATTTGCAATTCAATATAAGCACTTGGTTAACCTTATTGAAGCTCGGACATTAAAGCAGGTTAGTTCTTGTATAGGGAATCCTTTTAGGAAATCCCAAAGCTGTTGATTAGACAAAAATATGTTTAAAATGTCATCCTGGACAAACCAAGATGAAGTGGCAAGCCACTTTTCTACTGTTGCTGAAACATCAACCATACTATCTGCATGGAAATGTCTATAGAGACATCAGGAGTCAACTCAACTTGAGGGAGAACTTACTTTAAACAACAATGCCTTGAGACTGCTAGTCCATCTAACATCCCTGAAATTCCTCTCAGAAGAGATGAGATTCCTTTCCTGAACATAAGAGAAAAGCATTTGGCAAGGAAGAATGTGATAGATACAATAGCTTTCCTGATTTATTCTCCAAGTCTAGAAGTATATATATGATAGAGGGGAAAGAAAGAAAACCATTTAAATGCAAAAGAGGAACATAGGAAGATGCTGGAAGTTGTTAGTGCTTGTATAGTAGTAAAAAACAGCAAAGGTGTCATTTCCTACTACAAAAAAGGCTGTGGTAAACAATCACACAGCTAGAAAATATAAAAACAATTGAGAATATAGTGCAAGATGATGGGCATCTCATGTTGGATGGCTTTCAAAATGTGCTCTTGAGGAACAAGCTATTATGGGCAAATTAGAAAGTTATTGTCTTGGCAGTTGTTAAGTACAATATTTATTAGGATTTATTTAATGTCTCCAACTACATTAGCTGTAAAACATTTAGGCCCTGTTGGGTGATAAATTTGGTTTTGATACAGAATCACAAGAACACTGAATTCTTTGGCATAACTCTAGTCTTTAAATCAGTGGAAAAACTTTTACTGGAAAGAATGGGGGTGGGAAGGGCATAATTACACTAGATCAATTACTATTTAATGATTACTTTAAATCAGTATTAAATAAATTACATTAAATAATACTATTTAATGATTACTGTAAATCAGCAAACAGAATTGTCTTATCGTTAATGTAAAGAACGGATATATATTCAGTTGAACATGTCATGACAACGCAATATGGACCTAACATTTAGCAGCTTTCAAATATCCAATATGCTATTGATACTGAAGAATTTAATTTCAGAATCCAAACCTATCTTCTGTCAAAACATAAACAAATAGTTTAAAATATCTGTAACAAATATAAAAACGCTTGGAATCGAGAATTGGAAACCCCAGTTCTTTTTACCCAATGGATTTGTATTTTGAAGAACACAAAGTTTATGTCCTGTGACTTAAGGTCAGAGATGTGTGACTTAAGAGATTTTTGAGAAAATTATATATTCAGAAAATATATTATCTTTCCCTTAAAAAAAATATCTTGGGTATTTCAGGTCTCCCAATGGTGCATTCATTGTCACTGTGTCAGCCTTTCTAAGTTGATCAGACAGGAAACACCCAATCAGATGAGCTAATTCTACAGAATCTTCCAAATCTGATTCTGTTCATTTACTAGCTGTGTTTCTTGGCCTATTCTCCCAAGGTCTTTCCCACATATTGTATCTACCATTCTGCTTCTGGTTACCTTTTTCTTCTCTTCTTCAATAGAAGTGGCTTTACAAACCAACTGGAAATGGATGAAGCTGAACTGGATTTTTGCTTCTCCTTATATAAGTGGGGTATATAGATAGAGTGAGAGTAAATTGTAGAGGTTCATTATCTGAAACACAACTGGCCAAATTTCAATAGAGGTATAATTCAAGCAACCACTATAGGGGAATCAAGGTAATTCAAACTTGTCTAGCCTACATCACTTATCTCCCCTCCCATCCCCTTCACTTGTTTTCCTGGTCATCTAATTCAAATAATCTAATTGCTACACAAGCTATATTAGAAAGTGTTTGCTTGGTATACTTTGTGCATTTGACAAATGTGCTTTCCTATTCTTTTTCATAGCACCCCAGAACACATGTTGTAGTACATTATTTTTGTCCTCTTGCTTCCTCAGATAATTATCCATTATCAAAACCTAATCAATAGTTTCATTCAAATTAAATTTGGATATATCTACTCTGTCTCTAAGGTTTTAGATCATTATTTTATAGTTAGTTCCACTCCTGAGAAACAGAAACAGAGAAGAAAAAATGTTTGTAACAACATCTAGAATGTGTTATGGAAGTAGCACATTGCTGTAATTGATTATTAATAACTGTAGTCATTAATATCTTAATATGCTGCTGTAGAAGAGAGGTGGTATAAAGGGAATGAGTTTTTTCCCATGGTAGTTGGAAACTACTCTTGTGTAAGGAAAACAGAAGACAATGTGGATGTAGGTTTTTGGCTGTTTCCCCCCCTCTATTTAGGGGCTTATGGGAGAGTTTAAAATGTTAATAGAGCTGTTAAGTCTATTGAAGACTTCCTTCCTTCCTTCCTTCCTTCCTTCCTTCCTTCCTTCCTTCCTTCCTTCCTTCCTTCCTTCCTTCCTTCCTTCCTTCCCTCCTTCCCTCCCTCCCTCCCTCCCTTCCTCCCTCCCTGGAACATTGTGCTGTTATTATTCATCTACTTAGTGCTTTTACATAGGTTCTGCAGTGCTAATTTATTCTCCTCAAGATTATGTGGCCACATCTGTTAAATTTCTATTTTCTACCTTGTATTGTTTTGCCAAGGAGTCATGAAAAAATGTCATAAAAACATCTATAAAATTATTGAATACAGTTAAAATATATTGATGTGTATTCTTTATACATTGACATAATTGCTACAAAGTATATAGTGTACAGAGGAAATACTATAAGTTTATAAAATGCACATATACACCCTTGCTTTATAGAAATTATATATAATTATATACAAAAAAACCATATACATGAATATGCAGATAGGTCTAAAAGTTTTGTAATCCTAAAATTGCTCAGAGGTTTCACTTAACTTACATCTGTTTCTTTCAACTGTTGTGGTAAGTTTGTGGAAAGGAAGTCCCATTTTTTGATCTTAAGAAGCACCTGTTTCTTAAATTATCCTCCCCTCCACCTTAGAAGAAATATTATGAAGTCTATCATGCTTTCAAGACTTTCCTCCCTTGAGAGCTGCTACAGAAGCATAATATGATAACCTATTAACACCATTTCCTATCTGTTTTTTCTTCTTTCAAATTTTAGATTGTATGCCCTGAATGATAGGGACAGATCCTGTCATTCTGTGTAAATATCATTATCTTAATTACTATTATTAACTGTAAAATAAGATATCTCACAGAACTCTTTGTCCCTAAAGAATATAATGTTGTTCTCACAATGGGATAAAAAGTAGCCTTTTGTTTTTCCTACAGTTTTTTCCCACTGGTTGAGAGCATTACTTTATACTGTTCTTATATAAATAAGAAGAAGGGAGAAAAGAATTTTCAAAGCAGGGGAAAAGAAAGATGTGAAATATGGCCATCAAGTTTCCAATGCTTATTTAAAGGCCTGCTGTAGTTCGGGCTTGAATTATAAAATGAAAAATGGGAATGATAGTGGAAGCCAATCTTAGATGATTCTGACAAGGAAATTTATTGCTGGCAACTTTCTATAAAAGACAGATTACCAATGATTACCAGATTACCAATGTCTGTTGGTTTAGACCCAAGAACATACTACACACACACACACACACACACACACACACACACACACACAAGTGTGTGTGTGTGTGTGCGTGCATGTGTGCACATGTATGTATTGTAAAATACTACCTCTTGTTTCTTTATTGCATTCTGGCATGATTTAATGTATTTTTTTGCTTTTACCATATACCAGCAGGATTTTGATTGTCATGGTTGTGGATTTGAATATTATTTTTTGAACACTGGGAATCAATGCAAGCAACTTATTTTGCAGTTCTACTCTGCTACTCATGCCATCATTTTTTTGATTTAAGATCTCAAAATAGAGTAATATAATTGGTACTCTGCTATGAATGATTCTTCTCATATATGCAGTTTTGAGTGGGATCCTTATCTGAGATAGATATTTATGACATTTATTCTTTCCTATGATCTCCTAGTTCACCTCTGCTTATATATTTATTGACTTCTCCTTATTCAATTTCATGATCTTTGAAATCCAGCCTAGCCTATTTCTCTAATTTTCCAGGATTGCTTTTAAGACTGTTTCTGTCTTTTATGTTCTAATCATGTATGAACGTTTAATGCGGATTTCTTTCAGCTATTTACTGAAATTAGTAAAATGTTCAAAACCTAGATCTGAACTTTATGAGACTTCCTTCAGTATTTCCTCCATTCTGATCAGGTGCCATTGATAAATACATGACTTGAATATAATTCCTAAGTCAACCTTATACCTCCTTAATTTTCATGCTATTGGAGACAATTTATCAAATGCTTTGCTGAAATTGAGCTATATTATGTCTACAGTATTCCCCATAATCATTCTTTCACACCTTATATATACATTACCATCAAATAGTAGAGATGATCTTCAAACTAAAGATGAGGTAGCATTTGTGTGGTAAGGCTTGCTTTTGATCAATGTATGATGATGATAATGATAGGTAATTACCATATCATTGTCAAAATGCTATAGATCAATTGCTTCATGATCTGTTGTAATACTTTCTCAGATATAGATATCAAATTATCTATATCAAATGCTATCAAATTATCTATATCAACTGTTTTGTATTTCTCTGAATCTTTTTTCTGAAGAAGAGATTTCCCCTTTTTTAAACACCTGATATATCATCAATTCTCCAAAGTTTAACAGTTCAGCAGCCAGTTTTGTTGGTAATGTTTTTTATAAACCCCATGCTAATTTATAAGCTTTAGCTCAGTGGTCCCCAACCACCGGGCCCCGGACTGGTACCGGTCCTGGATCATTTTTTACTGGGCCGCAAAGAAGTGGGCACTGCCATCTTGTTTCAACGGCGCTTGAGAAAGTGCATCAGGGTGAGCTTGTCAGTTGGTTGGAAAGCGGCATTTGGGTGCTGGAGGAATCCTCGCGCCTTAGTTTCGTCGAGGGGGGCGCTTCAAACGAAGAGCCATCCCGATGGCGGTGGAGTCTCACATTAGGAGGAGATTAAGAAAGAGCCCGAAAAGCCCATCGATAAAGGTACAAAGGAGGAGTTGAAGGTGGCGGGGAGAAGCGGGGACAGCTGGCTGGCCCGTTGCTCGGCTTGCCTTGTCTTGGTCGTGTGCGCTGATGCCGGTACCAGTCCGTGGATCATTTTGTGATGCCGGTACTGGTCCATGGGACAAAAAAGGTTGGGGGCCACTGCTTTAGCTGGTCCTTTCCCTTGGATGAATAATCCACATCAACTGTATATATGTTACTCAGTTCTCTTTTTCAATTTTATAAAGCTAGACATAAATTCAGCTGGAAAGGGACTATTGTAGCTATTGGCCATGGTCCTGAGTACTCCTGCCTATTCCAAATATATTAAACCCTATGAAGCTCAATCCTAAGCAAGTTTATTGAGGGAGGCAGCACAATTCATTTCCTTTTAAAACTGTGGTCTCATCTCAATCTTTTATGCTTGATCCAGTGCATGAGTAGCAGATCATAAGTAAAGTTATAGAGAAAGACATTCTGATTGCCAAAGACTCATAAAAGAGATAACTTCATCCAACCTCTTCATTCCACTTAATTATTTCTGCTTGTATCTTTATGATAAAACATCCCTTCCCCTCCCTCTCTCCTGCTATGTTCATGTACTTCATCTATTTGTAGAGCTTTCCTGGGCTCTTCTCAAATCATAATAATGCTAAGTTGCATATGGTTCGTCCTTTGTCAACTTGATTAGTCCTTGCCCCCCAGTCACATAATCATCATAATTCTTCTCCTTGGACTTCCCTGCAGCTTGTCTGCAGCTTCTTGATAATGAGATGCCAGAAGCTGAACACTCTGCTTTGAATATTTATCTCACACGGTCCTTTAAAAAAGCAGGATTGGTATCTTTCTGCTCTGGGACTTGAAGCTGATAGATATGTAGCCCCAAATCACATTATATATAAAAAAATCCTGATGTGTTCGTTCTTATCCTAAGGTGACAGCAAGTTGTTCTATCTTCGAAATATGATGTAGAATTACTGCTCCTGAAGGAAATATAATAGCTTGATTCATTCTGCCAAAGATACCTTTTTATGGCCTATTTTTTATTTTAAACAGGTTAGGGGCTGGGTTTTTTTGTTTTGTTTTTTGGGTGAGAATATTTGAACAAAGTCATGATGGGTCTTATAAACTTGGAAAACTTGAATGTTTTGTCCTCAAATCATTAATACATTTTTATATAGGGATCAATCCAATATGCAAATAATAGCTATGATTCATTAAAACATCAACCTATGAAAGAAATGTTTTATTTCTGCCAGCATCTGTCATTAAAATCTTGAGCAGTACACACAGAGGATTTATTCTGCTGACAGAAAGATATTTGATTTTATTCATAGTTGATAGCCCAAGCTCTTCTTTTTTTAAACCTGCCTTCTGGCTATTAATTTTAACTAGTTTGTGCTATGCCTAGGTGGTTATATGACTACCAGCTTGATAATAAGAAAGGAACACTGTTTCCTAGTGTATTAAGCCAATGATGCCACAATGGTGTGGAGGGAAGAGAAAGTAGTAAACATTGCCTTCAACCTTTAGGCTGAAACTAAATTGCTATTGACCAAGACAAAATCTCATGTAGGCTCTTCATCTATTTTGGCTCCCATGGACTACTACAGAGATGACATAAGCATACACAAAAAATCCCACAGAATTTAGCTGCTACTGATAATATGGATTGGTTTTATACAACATCTGGTTTTAAAATATCTACATCTGCTGCATTGTGCTTATATTATAGAACAGTAGAATGCAATACCTTGACATGACTTCAATATTAATTAAACAAAAAGAAGAAAGAATGATGAAAAGAAAACAAAACAGTTTTGTTAAAGAATTAGCATCTGGAGGTAAATTGTGCTCTGTAAGTCTTTCAGAGTAATTTGGGAATGTCAACCATCAACTCAGAGTGATATGCTAACCATTTGTAGTATGGATTCCATGCATATATATTCAGAAGTCAGTTCCTTTCAATAAACATACATGCAACTGCAGCTTGAGATTTCTATAAAATTTCACTGTCAAATCTATATCTAACACTGTCTCATTAAATCTGGTTACCATGGTAGACACCTATATATGATAATGATTGGCTAATGAACAGACAGGAGTATGAAATAGTTGTAGAATTATTCAATATCTCTATAGCAGTCTTCAAATATTTGAGGGGCTGCCACAGAGAGGAGGGAGACAAGCTATTCTCCAAAGCACCCGAGGACAGGACAAGAAGCAAAGGGTGGAAACTAATCAAGGAGAGAAGCAACCTAGAACTAGGGAGAAATTTCGTGACAGAACAATTAATAAGTGGAACAACTTGCCTCCAGAAGTTGTGAATGCTCCATTACTAGAAGTTTTTAAGAACAGATAAGATAACCAGTTGTCTGAAGTGGTGTAGGGTTTCCTGCCTAAGCGGTGGGTTGGACTAGAAGACCTCCAAGGTCCCTTCCAACTCTGTTATTCTACTCTATTCAGACCTGAAGTATTTATTCAGAAAGGATATGCTCTGATGTTAAATCTATGGCTTGTGATTTTTTTTTAGTGTATTGAATTAATAATTTCTCTAACCTACAGTAAATGAAACAAATCTATCCAAGAAATAGAGAACTCAGTATTTCTGCCAAGATTTAAGGGTTTCCAGACTAGATTGGACTGTTAGATAATAAGTATTTAATATTGTACTATTAATTTTGATAGTTTTGATTGCATTTGATTGATATCCTAATTAATGGTATTTTCCTAATAACCTGTACTTTACTTTATTTGTTCAATTTGTTTCTTTCTAAATGCCTCATAAGATACATAAACATTTCTTGAATGAGAGATGTGAAGAAGAAAGCATAGCAAACAAAACCCAAAAGAAAGTCCAGGAGAACTTTAGAACTAATAGGAAGAACTCAAAGGAAACCAATCAGGTGCAGAATTCTTTTGCTGGTGCACATTATTTTTCCTTATTTTTCAGAGTAATAGGAGTCATAGTCAGGAATGTCAAAATGCTATATTACTTGGGATATTTGTAGAGGTTCTGATTTTGGGGAAGTGAAAATGCAAATGAATGCTTTAAAAACAGTCACTTTAACCTTTTTAAAGCAGGGGGCTCCAACCTTGGCAGTTTTAAGACTTGTGGACTTCCGAAGCTGGCTGAGGAACTCTGGGAGTTGAAGTCCACAAGCCTTAAAATTGCCAAGGTTGGAAAGTCCTGCTTTAAACTCTTCAAATCCCTTCAGAATTAGGCCTAATTTCTTTGGGGTGGGGTCTGGGAAGTAAAAAAAAAATGGAAAAAGGCAATAACAACCACTATAGAAAGAAAACTACATGAATACAGGGGTGCGGTTCAACTGGTATAACAACCGGTTCAGTGAGTATGTGCCAAATGCGTGCTCCGTGCGTATGCTCCATGTTTTTAAAAGCTAATGCATACCTTCAACTGCAGCTGAAGAAAACCGCTCTGCCACGCGAATCAGCTGTGCTCTAACAAAAAGACATAAAGCACAGGAAAGAGCAGGGGTGGATGGGTGGGCTCACATGCTCGTCGGAGCGAACTGGTTCAGAGCCAGCAGATCGATGGAACAAGGGGTTTGCCTGAACTGGTCCGAACCGGGAGAATCCCACCCCTGCATGAATATGTTCAAAAAGTGAACAGGAATTGAGCTCAGTAGATTCTCTTTTTCTGTTCGGAGACAACAGCACAAATATTTTAAGCAAGGTCCCTATTTTGTCCCTTAATTTAATACATCCTAACTGCTCCTGTGGTCCCCTTGCCAATGCTTGATCCTCCCAAAAAATATGGTATAAGGGCTGGTCTAGTCCCCTGCTGACCATGTGCTTTTGATATTAGTCATCATACCACTTTATAATGCCTGCCCACACCCAGGTTTGATCACCACAATATAAAAAAGATATCAAGGCTCTAGATAAAGTGCAGAAAAGAGAAATAAAGATGATGACAGGAGGCTAAAATATATGAAGAACAGTTGCAGAAATTGGGTATGTCTAGTTTAATGAAAAGAAGGACTAGGGGGTGACATGATAACAGTGTTCCAATATCTAATGGAGTCCCCCAAAGAAGAGGGGGGATCAACTTATTCTCCAAAATACTTGAAGGAAGGACAAGAAGCAATGGATGGAAACTGATCAAGGAGAGAAGCAATCTGGAATTAAGGAAAAAAATTCCTGACAGAACAAATAATCAGTGGACTGAATTGCCTCCAGAATTTTTGGGTGCTCCAAAACTGGATGTTTTTAAGAAGAGATTTGGACATTTGTCTGAAATGTTATAGGAGTCTCCTGCTTGAGCACCTCCAAGGTCACTTCCAACTCTGTCATTCTGTTATTCTGTAATCACGATCTAGTAGGGTATCTCAATTACTTCTTTTGACTCTGGAAGTCAAAAGCTGAAGCATTCATAATTTTTAAGAGACCACAAAAATGTTTGGACTATTGAAATAAACCTGATGCATTTAGGGCAGCACCACAACTTTTCCAGAGGTAATTCTTGGTTAATCTTTCTTCCTCTTTCAGAATGTATGTCATGCCTTCATTAACTAAGGTTTGGTATGGTTTTTTTAGCTTGAAGTTGTCCGTGTAGTCATTTGTTATTCAAATATTGAATTATATGGATCAATTTTCATAGATGCTTTTGCCTACTGAGAAATATGGTAAGAGCAGTTCTGTAGAGTCCTTTGATTAGGATTGCATAAAATCTACTATTTCTCTCTGTCTTCCTGCCACCTCCTCCTCCTCCTCTCAGTCGGTGGCTATTTACATCAAAGGGATGTGGGTTTGTTTTGCAGAAGGTAATGGATCTAATTTGATTCTGGGAAAGAACAGTGAAAAACAGTTTTTAGTTCTTAGCATTCTGCACGACTCTAGCTGCCTAATCTAGAGAGATGAACTCTCTTAGCATTTCATTCCTTTCCAAGCCAACAAGTGGAGCTACAATCACAGGTGATGAGAATTCGTGCTTTTACCAATAGAAAATCTAAATTATTAAAGAAGAGAACTATCAAAATCAACTTTGAGTATAAATGTCATTGGCACTGAATTAAGAGAGTGAATTAAAAAATGCAATAAAGCCTTTCCCATTTTTTTTATCTTGACTATTTCCCATATCCAGCTATTTTTATAGAAAAGAAGCTGACAATTAATAGGCAATTTAGTGATGGATTCTTGCCAGTTCTTACAGAGCACCTATAAAAGTAATGAGTAAGTTATCCAGGTTTTGAAAAGAGCTTTCCACTAGCAATGAAAACTTTCCCCCCTTTTTAATTGAGCTAAAATGCTTCAGCATTTAAAAAGCACCTGCTGTTATTTGATGGATAGGCAACAAGCAGAACATCACTGAAAGTATCATGAAGCCCTGGCTAGAATCCCTCTGTGTGTGTGTGTGTGTGTGTGTGTGCGCGCGCACACACACGTTCATGCTATTGTGTGTGTGTATAGAGAGATAGATTTCAAAATTTCTGTTTAAGTCACAAACTCATCTTAAAAGTCTAAGAAAGAAGCATATCTAACAAGATGGCTGCAGGGTTGGGATTCTACCGATTCGGGCCAGTTTGGGAGAACCGGTAGCTTTGAAGATCAGCTGTGAGTGAATATGTTCACTTTGGCAATCAGCTGTTGAGCCTAGTCTGTGCTTTATTTCTGGGCTTTCCAGCTCAGCTGATTCGCATGGCACAGTGGATTGCCGTGAGTCCGCTGTTTTACACACAGGGCTTGCAGCAGAAGGTGAGTTGAAACGCTATGCACATGCACGAAACATGCGCTCACTGAACCAGTTGTTACACTGGTTAAATCCCACCACTGGATGGCTGCCCATGTTACCACACAGTGACTCTGCTTTTGCTGATGTGAGACTGATGACAAAAACTGCTGATCATTAAAAAAAAGATTCTCACAAGAGAGAGTTCAATAAACTATTTACAAAGGTTTTTAGCCAGGTGTTCCTAGAACAAGCTGAAAATGTATTAAAACTTAAAAAAAGATAGCTAGATAAGAGAGATGATAGACAGACAGACAGATACATGGATGCATAGATGATAGATAGATGATAGATAGATAGATACTTGACAGATTATTTGCACAATTTCCATAACTTTAGAAAGAATGCTATGTTTCTGTTGGCAATTATTGTCCTTAATAATGTGGTTTGTACAATTTTCATGAAATTTCTTCAGGGAATTTTTTAAATTTTTTTCAGGATGCCTTAAAAAACTCACAGAGGTATTGTGAGATTCTTTACATTTTTATCACATCATTTGCTATGCTGGGTTTTGCCCTGCCCATTTGTGACATCATATCCTTGCAACATTAAAGATGCTATGAATAAAGGAAGTTTGGAAACCTCTGTCATAGTGAATTCCTGTTTGCTCACTCTGTTCCCACACTGCTATGAAGAACTATGCAAACAGAATCTGGATCATAGAGCTTAATCTTACTGTTCTTTTTTTCCACTATCAATGATAACTACCCTGCAGCAAGTTTTATATTTTACCAAAAAGATATTATTTCAAGTTTTAATATTTTTCAGTATCCACAATAAAGTTATGAAACTCCAAGCTGCTAAGTCATTATACGGTCATCATCATTATCGTTTTAGCCATTGTCTATCCATTGAATGATAAAGGGCTCCTCCACATGTTTCCAACCAATATGGTCCTGAGCTTTCTTTTGCCTATTGGACCCACAATACTTGCTGATGCATCTGACAAGCAAAGCATAATTTTCAAGAACCTCCCTCTAAAAATTAAATAATTTTGTAATTTTAAAATAATGATTCTCTCTCCCTCTCCCTCTATCCCTCTCTTTCCCTCCCCCCCACATCATGTTTATCTAGTATATATTGGAGGTGGTGATCCTTTGAGAGTTATATGCAATGAAATTTCATTTTAATGTATGCCGATTAACATACATTCAAAATGAAACAATAAAGTTAGTCTAAGTCTAAGTCTAAGTCTAAGTAAGTCTAAGTCCTACGCCTGAAAAGAAAAGTTTTGGATCAGTATGTGCTACCTGTTGTAACATATGCCAGTGTAACTTGGACACTAACCTCACAATCGATACAAAAACTACAAGTTGTGAAAAGAGCTATGGAAAAATGAACATTTGGTATTACAAGAGAAGATAGAAAGACCTGCACATGGATTATAGAACAAATGAAGGTATATGATAAAGAGCCATGGAATGATACATTATACAGTAAACACTATAATAATATGGTAAGGATGTGAATGCATCTTTGGAGAATGAAACTTTTTTGGGTTTGCAACTATGATCACTCCTGAAATTTTGCCCATGTTTTATGAACAATTTCCAAAACAGAGGAGTGTCTGAGTTTAGATGTGAAAGCCTTGCATCTAAAGGCTTTCTCATATAAAGACCTAGCATGGGAGATTGGATTTCTAATCTAGCATTTAAACTTTGCCACCTCATTTCCTCTGCTTGGTAAACACAGTAATAGGACCAAATAACAAGACATTTAGGCAATTCTATCTCTAAAAAAGATTGGGTAATCTCATATACAACTATTAAACGTCCCCCACCCCGCATCTCTGTTCTTTGAATCTAATTTGCAATTGCTTGCCTATCTGAATACTCAGCCAAAGTATCATTCAAAAAAGCAGCCACCAATGACAAGTTGGAGAGCTTTGCAATTTCACAGCTTTTTTAGCTAGTCATTAATGAGATGCTCAATTAGTGTTGCTTAGTCTAATGTAATTTTGCACCAGGATGTAGACTGAACATTAATCATAGGGTTACAGCATGAGAAAAATCATTAGATCATTGCCTAAAGCTCTGTTGAAAATATTATCCTACTCCTGGAACTGGAATTTTAGATAATATGAAGTCTGAACCTAAAGGTTTACTTTAAAATACCCTTAGAAGCAGCATCTGAGACTCAGCTGAATTCTTCCCCTCTGAATCTCAACTTTCGCCATGGAAATAAAGAGTGATACTTACCATGCAGACTGAGCTGTAACGACTACAGTCCAGAGCAAGCTACTTGAACTGAGTTGCCATATACTTCAATAAATGTTAAGTTTGTGAATGTGTCATATTAAGTTGATAATGATAAAGGTAACAGTTTCCCTGTTCAGTCATGTCCAACTCTAAGGGGACAGTGTTGATCTCATTTTCATAGCCAAAGGACTCAGAGCTGTCCAAAGATACATATGGCCAACATGATTATACACCGAGGCACATGGAACACTGTTACTTTCCCACCAAAGTGGTATCTAATAAGTGAAATAAATGTAATAAGTATATAATACTTATACTAAGTATACACTAATAAGTATAATAAGAGAATGAGGATGAGTCCTAGTGGATGATCACTTAAACATCAGCGAGTAGTGTGTGGCAGTAGCTAAAAAAGGCTAACATAATCCTTGGTTGTATAAACAGAGGCATAGAATCAAAATCATGTGAAGTATTAGTACCACTTTATAAATACTTAGTAAGACTACATCTGGAATACTGCACCCAGCTTTGTTAAAAAAAAAGATGTCAAGACTTTGGAAAAAATGTGAAGAAGCGCAACTAAGACGATAAGGGCCTGGAGACTAAAACATATGAAGAATGGTTGCAGGAATTGGGTTTGTCTAATCTAGAAAAAAGAAGGACTAGGGGTGACATGATAACAGTATTCCAGTTGCTATAAAGGAGGGGGTCAGCTTATTGTCCAAAGTACCAGAAGGCAAGATAAGATAAAATGGATGGAAACTAATCAAGGAGAGAAACAACCTGGAATTAAGGAGAAACTTCCTAACAGTGAGGACAATTAATCAGTGGATCAGAAGTTGCCTTCAGAAGTTGTAGGTGCTTCATCACTGGAAACCTTTAAGAAAAGACTGGACAGCTACCAGTCTGACAGGGCAGGGCGTCAAACTCCCAGCCTGTGAGCCAGATGTGACACACTCTGACCATGCCCATGCCTGGTTTAGCGAAGTCCTGATACATCATGTGATGCCACTGTGATGACATAAGTTTGACACCCCTGATATAGGGTGTCCTGCTTGAGTAAGGAGGTTGGACTAGAAGACCTCCAAGGTCCCTTCCAGCTCTATTCTGATTGAAGCATTGAATGGGCCACATTGGGATAGTGTCATTGTTATGAAGCAAACAATTTAAAACCTTCATGGCAGATCCCAAATATGATGTTCAGTCAGGCTGAACATCCTGATACCACAAGCCTGCCCAATTGGGAAGTTCTTAATCATATTACTAGGACTTCTCTCTTTAGCCTTGCTTTAGGAAAACAGAAAGGAGGAGCTGTGGATCTTCTTATCTAAAGTCCAGAAATAAAAGAACCTAACAACAAACTATGTGCCAAGCTTGAAACATAGTTATGCAACTACACAGTCTCATAAAAGGGGAAGGTTTTTATGAGAAGCTTTCTTTTAAAACAGGCGAAGACATTTTTTTTAAACATAAGGAAATGAGAGGAAAACAAGGTGACAATCACACACAGAGAATTCCAAATCAAATCAATAGAGCTAGTGCTGATAATAAATTAATTTCACTTAGAATACTTAGTCTGTTGCTGCTTTTCTTTTCTTCCTTCTCTTCTTCTCTAGTCTCTTCTTCCCAGTTGTATAGCAGGGTCAGGGGTGATTTAAATGAAAGTTAGCCTCAGCTTTTGCTTTGCCAAGTTAATAACCCTGGTCTGATGCTTGGGGTTAAGCCTACAAATCATTGTCTACGTGTTAGGCTTTCTTCTTAATTCCCTTTGTTGGAATTCTGAAAGGACAGTTTGGTAACCGTCAGGTTTGCAATTCCATTACATGGGAGAGGTGCTTTGGAGAAAGAAATGCTGGATTCCATCTATTCAAGCCTCTCAACAGAGGTTAACTTCTCATGAGTTTTGGTGAGCACTGTGGTGCTCTACCAAAAATAGGGGGAAGTCACGAATGTAATAGGCAAAATGCTTTAAGGCTTCCTTCTAGAGCTGGAGTCCTGATTGGTTAAAATGTGGCCAGGTTGAACTAAGAACTCCGGGTATAGGAGGATGACTTCTTAATGTTTTATTATATTTTGCTGGTTCAGAATTTGGCAGTTGCTCAAAATATTTCTCCATATGACATTAGGAAGGTAAATATGGGTTTGAAGGTAACCAATCTCATTTTATACGACTAAACTCTCTTTCTCTCTCTCTGTCTCTCTCTCCTTCCCTCACCCTCATTCTTATGGGTAATACCTGCCTTTCTTGATCTTGAGTCCTCTATCAGAGGCTTGGAAGTTTGAGGGTTCTGCATAGTATCTTAGCTGTTCCTAGCATTGCATTCTTCTGGCAGAAAGCTTTGATGTATAAATTGCAAATATGTAGCAGATTTAAATATTATATTGAGGAAAAAGAAGAAGCTTGGAGTGGAGTTTCTAAATGATGAGCATGCATTTGATTTCATCTAAACCAGCGTTCTGCAACCAGATGTTCTCCAGATATATTAGATTTCAGCTTCCATTTAGGACAATCAATCAGCATACAGGAGACTTAGGGCAATTGATGACTACTCCCCAGCTGGAAGGTACTTGGTTAGAGAAGGCTGCTTATACAAAGAAGATGAACAGCATATTTAATCTCCAGATTTACATCCAGAAAGGTAGAGTTATTTACACCTGCAAAGGTTAAAGTTATCTTGCACAATCTTAAAATCTTCCTTTTACTTTTATGTAACTGTAAAATAATATAACACTAGTTTGAACATAATACATAATATTAGTTTGAACAGGAAACTACTTGTTTGAATGCTTCCAGATATATCAATGTGCTCAGATTCATGGGAAATTATGTGACCACACAAGTTAATGATTTGGGGGAACACGGTGGGTAGGTAATGCATTATAACACAAACGGTGTTTTACATACCTATATCAGATGTTAGAATGCAAGTACATAAGGGCAGGATTTGCATTAGGACAAATAATATGCCATTATTTTTATGCCATTATTTCTAGCTGTACATGCCTATGGTTAGGTTCTCTCTCTGCCATCCCAAACAGTTATGTTCTTTCGTCCATGAAATCAGCATGCATCAGAAGAGGCTCTGGGGACATACTGTTGTACAATAATATATATTGGCATCTTCCATGCAGAGAAAGATTCTAACTTGGTGAAATCTATGTACAGAGGTAGTTTTTGATTTACAACCACAACTGAGCCAAAATTTCTGTTGCTAAGCAAGACAGGTGTTAAGAGAATTTTGTCCCATTGTATGATCTTTCTTGTTGTTAAGTGAATCACTGCTAATAGCACAGTTGTTCCCCATTGAATTTGCTCATCAGGTCACAAAAGGTGACCACATGACCCCAGGACACTGCAATTATAAAAGCTAGGTAGCAGTTGCCAAGCAGTCAAATTTTGATTACGTGACCATGAGGATGCTGCAATAGTCATAAGCACGAAAAATGGGTATAAGTCACTTTTTTCTGTACTGTTGTATCTTTGAATGATCACTAAATGAGTGGTTGTAAGTTGATTACTATCTGAACATCTTCCCATATACAAAACCCTTTCTGACATGCCTCAAACATGGTTCTTGCTGAAGAGTTTTTTGAGTTCTTCCTAGTATTGGGAGCTGTGTTTGATGCAATGGGGATCATTTATCTTGCTTAATCTACTCACATGAGTTAGCTTTATTTTTCAGATTTCACATTTGAAAAATGGGTTCAGAACCTCAATTATTCTAGTCTGATACTTATCTACAATTTTAGAAATATCTGTCTCACTGGAACTGCAAAATGCTTGCATTTCCTGGTCAGGTAATAACATAATTACAATATATAATAGTAGAGAATTCACAAGAGCCTTTATAATCTTCCAAAAAGGTCTCCAAAATATATATCAGTCAGATGTACCCTAAAGTGAAATCCTTTGAAGATACATTTTTCAGGCTGTTGTTTTTAATGCAATAGTCATTCTCAATAATGTATCAGCACAATGAATGCCTGGGGTTTCAGATTTATTCCTAAAACTATTATATGCTTTTTCATATTGTTAGCTACATAGATTATAAATATCCTTTCTCTTCTGTGCTTAATAGATTGGAAGCCTTCAGCCTCCCTACAAAGAAGGGCCAGTTAGTTTAGCTTGCTAAGAAACTGAAAATGTCATGATCTGGGAACATTTCAATGTAATATGTTCTGAAGGTGCCTACTACAAAGGAATGAATCATAGATCCTGCTCCCCACATGAGTGTGGGAATGCAAGATGTAATGACTTGATTTCAGCAAAGAATTTGGCAAAACCTACAAGTAGGTGGAATGACAACAAATCAGGTACAAAACTGGATCATTGATTCTTCTTCAAACTGGTGATTGTTTACTGTTTAATATTTTTTATTAATGGTTTGAATGAAGAGATGCAAGGGATATTTATTAGGTGTGCAGGTGACATGAAATCGAATGGGAACACATATCCTAGAAGACAGGAATCAATTTCAAAATGATGATGACAAGTTTGTGAAATGGGCTGAAAATAACAGAACGAAATTTAAGTTATTTGCTAAGGAAATGGAGATCAAATACAGAGATAATGGGGGTACAATAGGAGGCTGCTCTTTAAAAATTCAGTGTAATTTTAGACGGAATTAGCAGAACTATATAGTTTTCAAATCAGGCCAAGTAGTTAGTCTACATAGTTGCACTCCACTTCAATTATCATGCTGAGTTCTAGGCACCATGTTTTAACAAAGTGAAACAAATCAAGAGAAAGGCAATAAGAAGGAACAGAGAACAAGAAATAAAAGTAATTCTTGCATTAATTTATAGCATTTTTTTTACAGTTTATATCAGCTTTATTGAACTGATATAAAGTCGCTCCATATTACTATTTTACTGAACTGATATAAAGTCTCTCTCTATTAATCTCTATTACTTCTACTTTAGTACAATGGTAGCTGATGACTACACTGTGAAATAAATTGTACATTGCTAATGTGGAAATGACAAATATCCTATGAATTTTTATTCTGTGTTTTATTTTTCGCTGGGGTTGGTATCATGGTTTCATCATGTGCTATTCTTAAACCATTTTACTATAAAGCTGCAGTTTATGCTTTTAATTTACTTGTTATTCCATTCAGAGAATTTGGATTAAAAATGTAAGAAATAGATTGCATTTCTTTACCTCTAATATCACTTCAAAACTTCCCTGCTTCCAATTGGCTTCTTCTTGAATAGCAATTTGAGAACTTCTGCTGGAATAATATGGGGCTGGATGCACATGGCACAATCTTCCATTTTCTCCTAACTGGTTTAGAATCCCATCAGATTCTAGCATGGCCACAGATAATCATTCTGGCTTGGATGAATAGGAGGGGATTAGGGATTTTCTAACCTTCTTTTCTTCCCTGAGGCTGTGAAGACCTGACTGTTCCTGCAAGCATTGGGCAAGGGTGGGGTTGAGCTGCAAGGAAGATTGGTCTAGGCGCCTGGGGAGAAGGGTAACTTTTGATTTAACTATGGTTTTTATGGGTTGTTATGAGCCACCCAGTATCATCATATGAAATAGGCAGTCATATAAGACAAGTAAGTCATTAAGTAAAATTCTGCCTAGAAAGAAACTCACAGCACCAGATCAAGAGTGCTTCTGAAGTATACTACAAAACCAGCTCCAGCTCCAGAGAATTAGAGGACATTGGCTCAGATGATTTTGACAATTGAAATTTATTTTTATGACTCTGCACTGATTTATTTGAAATGAAAGCACATCAGTTGTTTCTTTTGCAATGTTGAATCTTGCAAGAAGTCTGTTCTGGATTGAGGAATTCTTGCTTCTTCCTTCCTGCCAGCATCTGAAGTTAGCCATCCCATTTCAGAGTCATTCGAAGAAATAAAACAAGAAAAAACAACAACAACCAACCAACCAACCACTACTGCTACCATCAGCTCTGAATCAGTTGGGTACTTTGCAGAATAGCTGATCTCCTGACAAAGAAGGAGGAAATACAAATGATTCTTGCCATTTGCACCTCTGCTCTCTACCTGGACCATTATGCATGTTGGAAAAATTACAAGGATCTACAAATCTTCTAAACAGCTGGGGGAATCAACCCTGGTTAAACTGGAATTCCTAGAGCATCTCTGCACTGCTTAGCATTTATCCCACTTTCTCTCTCCGCTGCCCGCAATCTCATGTGGTTTTGAAAGCCCACAAACTATTTGGTAGGATTTCAGAACTCTTAAAAGATTTCTGATTTTGGATCTCATTGAAAAGTTGTCTGTGCCAAGGTATGCTGACTATTGAGCATCAAACACAGCAGAAAACAAACTTTATTTATTTATTTATTGAATTTTGCAACTGCAATTTTGTAGAAACAAAAAGTTCAGAGACTTCAACATTTATTTCTTCATATGCTAGCTGTTTAAGCTTACTATTTTAATGAACAAAGTAACATAATCACTTAATGGTTTATTCATGTTTTTATAGCTATTCAATTATCTGACTAATTATGGTGTGCATATTAAGTTCTTGGAAATGAATAAAACACGGAAAATTAACACTTCAAATTTAAACTCAACACTTAAAGAGCTCAAGAGCTGCTTTTATTTCTCTGATTTTTGATGTACCCTAAAAAAAACATGTTAGACAAATGTACAATGTTTGTTCAATACGTTTACAGGTTTACAAGCATAAACGGGTCTTACTTAAAACACAACTGAAACACTTTTTCCAAAGACGCTGTGTGATTAATAACTAGCCTATGTGTGGTTGTGGAAAAACAATACAAAGCTTATCAAGGAACTCTGTAGTTTTCTACAGCGAGAACAAAGTAAGCTAAATTTATTAAAAAAAGAAAAACCCAAAACAAGTATATTTGGGGGGAGAGAGAGAGAGAATCTTTTGATGGTATAACATATACTTTCCAAGCAGAGAGGTTGAAATCCAACTTCTGGCATATCCTGCTTAATGAATAATAGAATCATATGAATGAAATGGACCTTGGAGATCATCTAGTCCAACCACCTGCTCAAGCAAGAGACTTAGGACTTTGTACAGATGTACAACCTGGGTTTCATGAGTTAATCGACAGATTATTGCCAACACTTCTGATCCTCAGAAAGCTCTGTTTTCTTTTCAGAACGCATACATCTTCCTTATAAAAGGAGGCAAAGACAATTAAAAGCATTTTAAAAATACTGAAGCTGAATTACTATTAAATCCAGCATAATAGGTATTACAGAACATATTTTTATAAATGCCTCTATTCACTGTCAAAGCTGGATCACAGATGATACGAAGGACAAATTTTGGAGCCTGAGATACAATTACTAAATTGAATTAACATGAGGACAAACTCCTATTGCTCCACTGTGAGATAATTTAATAATTGTTTATCTGCCATCCATATTACTATCTATTTATTCAGATATATCAGTATGAAATGCTACAGGTCAGCCCTCAAATTAGGATTACAACTGGCACCAGAAAATGTGTCACTAAGCGGTGCTGTCATTAAGCACGGCATCACATGATTATAACTTGCCAGTTTCCCTACTGGCTTCCTCATTAAATTTGCTTATTGGAATGCAGCTGAGAAGTAAATGGTGAGACGTGATGCAAGACTCTGCAAACATCATAAATATATGCTTGTTGCCTAGTGCCAGGATTGCAGTTGCATGGCTGCAAGGATGTTGAAATGGCTGTAAGTGTGAGAACTGGTCGTAAGTCACTTTTTCCAGCACTGCATAACTTTGAATAGTGACTAAATGGTCATTAATTGATGAATATTTGTATACTGTTTGCATTTAGGGCAGCCAAAGAGAAATGCAATTTTAATCAATGGGTTACTTTAAAAGTAGCTTAAAAGGATAAAACATTTAAGATAATCATGGAGTCAATTTGAGATATTTAACCCTGAAATTTTTTGAAGAAGGCTAATCTTTAGCTCTGCTTCAATGAAATTCTTTATTCAACCCATATAGTTCTCATTTGTGCCTTAAAGATACCAAACTTTATGGCTCCAGGAGAGTGATTCTTCCCAATGTTTCATCAACCATAAACTCTGTGTGGATTCTAAAAGAAATGAATGCTCTCAGAGCAACATGAGAAGAAAAGGGGGGAAAAAAAAAAGAAGAAAGACTGTCATTCTACCAGAGGCTGGTAAATCATCATTTGACAGGAATGTTAATTTTAGAATTTTACATTTCAATTTCACAATACGAACTTTGTTTTATTTTAAAATGTTGCTAGCCATGGTAACTATTAGTTAGGCAGGCGGGGTGTAAATGAAATGAAAGAATAAGAGGATGGGAAAGCTCCTCAGTGAGTAGGAGGAGGGATCAGATGGTCCATAAATGGTTTTTGAGGTTATGGTTCTCTGTCATAAATGCAGAATAATTCAGGGCTCAATACTTTTCCCTGGGTTACTTGACTAGTTTGAAACTGCTGGGTGAGAAAAGGTATAACACAATTAAAGAATATGAATTGGAAAAATCTCAGAGTATAAATTTAGCAGGATATGATAAGTCAGATAAACCAATTCAGTCTACAAGAAAATAACATTTCTTGGTGCTAAAAGAAGAAAGCCAACACAAGGCAAATAACCCGAGGAACACAATAGGCCTGCTATTTTCTGTAAGAAAACCATTTCCTAGATTAACGATGTAGTCCATTTCAGACAGTGGAAGCACATTTGAAATCAAGAGGTAGCTGTAAGTCAACCTAAGATGGACAAGACTCCTAGTATTAAACTTTTGTTATATTTTTATATATTTTAAAAACCAGACTCTTGTAATCTACCCTCTCAACAACCTTTTCCTAAAAAGGGAAGGTTGAAAACTTGATGGCAGTTATCCAAAACCATAGGATCTAAAGACAGACTCTTGAGGAAAGGCCGAGCCACAACCTCTTTCAAAGCTATTAAACCCAATCTCCAGCAAAGAGGTATTTACCAACCTCACATCATATCCTGGAAGGCTTTAACCAACCAGAAGGTCCATTGGCCCAGACTACAGGTTCTAAGTCCTCAGAATTCAGAAGCTCCAGCTGCTTCTATTAAATGATAGGTCAGTCTGTAATAAACCATATTCACTCACAATCTAGTTATGTACGAGAAGGCAAACCTTGCTTGTATTATGAAACTTGGATGAAGGAAATTCCTGTCTAAGAAATTTACCCCCTGTGTCTAGTACCAGCTGTGGTCCTGAAGTAGGATAGGTGAATAACTTTTGTCATCTGTACTAAAATATGCTGTTTTGCAGATATCAACCTTGTGAGATTAATCCATACAAGAGGCACATCTAGAACTATTAGTTCTAATTTTACACACACACACACACACACACACACACACACACACACACACACACACACACACCATTGCATGTCTGAAAATATATTCCTTCCCCCTGCCTTTAATATGCCAAGAAAATGGGGAGGGACTTTTCTGAGATGTTTGCTATGTTCCCATTGCTTCTGCAGGCTAAGCTGCCACTTGTCCAACCATTGTCTAATCTGCATCCCTTCTTCTCGGTCCCAAAAATCATTCCCACACATCATTAGAGCAAATAATTTCTTTGTTTGATCAGATAGAATCACCAGGATTATCCCCTGATGGAGCCTCAGAAGTTGGCATTTTCAGTAGCCTCCTTCATTCTTTAAAACTTCCTTTTAGAGAAGATTCAATTAGTTCCATCTTTCCCGATCTTTAGGTAGATGGTGAATATTGACCTATTCCATCATACATGGAAAGAGAGTGTAAATATAAGTTGGGCAATCCAGTTTGAAATCTGCAAAAGATATACTATGTTACAGACAGTGCAATGGATTTAATGTTCATTTTCAAAAATAAATCTCATTTTAGAAATAAAGGTCTAAATAAGGGATTCTCAGCCCTTTCTTCACCATGGCTCCCCTTTAAATACCTTTTGTGGTCACAGACCATGATCATGATCCTGAAGTCTTAACTCAAGATTTAAATCATATCATTTCTTCAAGCCTTTGTGGTGATCCTATGACAACATCAAACTGGGGTCTATGGATCCTTGGTTGAGAACCACTGGTTTAAATCAAAAGATAAATACAATGCACTTTTAAAACTTAATTTCTCCCTCCCTCTGCCCTCCCTCTCTCTGTCTCTGTCTTTCTGGCTCTGTCTTTTCTCATTGTCCTTCTCTGACTTTGTTCTACTATGATTACAGGAGTTTGGCATCTTAATCATAAAGTCCCTGCAGAGAACTTCCTGCCTTTTCTGCTATTTCTCTTGGCTCATCCCTTGTCCTTTGCAAGCAAGTAAGCAGAGAGAAAATAATGTCCTGCACCTGCCCTATTCTAGTGAAAATACTGAAAAGTACTAAGAAAATGGGTTATTTGTCATATTTTGGGAAAAAAGCCAATAGAAAGCATGTTCCTTGGAAACAAAATACAACTGATAGGGTGAAAGGGAAGAACTGTCTACTGTCTGTCTATGACAGACTACTGTGTGTCATCTTGTCACCTCACTCCATTCTTAAGAGGTCCTTAAAGGGGGCATGCATAAGCACACCAGCGTGTCTACTGTGCCAGTCCTACTGTCCTCATTTATTGGTACCTATTTCCTGTATTCATACTCATGTTTATACTAATAGAATAGAATAGAATAGAATAGAATACATTTATTGTCATTGCATTCAAAATACAATGAAATTTGAAAGCTGCTCCAGCACAATGCTCCAAACACCACATCACAATCACATTGCAGTATTTAATAATAATAATAATAATAATAATAATAATAATAATAATAATAATAATAATAATACCTAGTCTAAAACCTATTTAAAACATATATTAAGTTAGATAGTTTAAAAAGGCCACTTTATACATAGGACTAAATCACAAATGTACTGTTTGATTCAAGACAATTATTGCCTTGGAAAAGAAACTGTTTCTCAGTCTATTAGTCCTCATTTTAAGACACTTATAACATCTCCCTGATGGTAACAATTCGAAATATAAATGACCAGAATGAGAACGGTCTGTGGAGATTTTTAGTGCTCTAGAGAAGAGTCTGGGCTTCGCAATCTCTTCCAAAGAAGAAAGAGCAACTGATGATTTTGTTGGGCTGTGTTTATAACTCTCTGAAGCATCTTCTTATCCACTACAGAGTACCCAGCATACCACACTGTTACACAGTATGCCAAAATGCTCTTGATGGTAGAATGGTAAAAAGTAATCAGCAACTTCTTACCCAGACCACTCTTTTTCATCAGCCTCAGAAAGTGCAGGTCCTGTTGGGCCTTCTTTGAAGTGGCCATAGTATGGACCGACCAGGTTGTCGGAAATATGAATTCCTAGAAAATGAAAACTATGAACTCTTTCCACACAATCTCAGTGGGAGAGGCTCTGCTTTGCATCGTCGGAAGTCTATAATCAATTCTTTGATGTTCAGGGTGAGGTATGACTCTTGCACCACAAGACCAGTCTGAGAACCTCTGACCTATAGGCCGTTATACCTATTATCTTGTAAGCAATTGACAAATCAAATAAATAAAATAAAAAATAAAAACATTTATACACACAGATAAACTTTCTAATGAGGAATTGAATTCCTGTTCTGGCAGGAAATGGAAAGTTGGCTCAGTTTGGATTTAGGTTGCAATATAGACAAGAGAGATGGCTTGTGAGCCAAGATTGACCACTTTAGCTGATGAAGATTTGTTTGTTCAGAGCAGCCTGGGAGAAAACTGCAGAAGAAAAAAGGACTTTCTGGATCCTATCCAGAAAGAAGAGATCATATTATGGGATCTTATTCAGAAGAAGCAGACTATCATATTGTGGGATCAGATATCAGAGGAAGATTAAGGAAGATAAATAATACCCTGCCAGTCTGAGAGAGTGCCAGCCAAGCTTAATTCAGCCCTTGCTTAACTCTTAAAGAGTGGAGAAGAGATATAGAAATGACTGCACACATAATAGTTTGTGAAAAGTAAAAGCTTTACTTTGCAGTCAGATATATTGTTAATTTAACAATTAACATAGAAAACAGTAGGCTAAAATGAAGTATTGTCTTATTGCATTTTAACCTTGTCACAACAGAATCTGTATAAGGGGAAAAACAGGACAGGGAGATCAAAAATCCAGTTGTGTGACTTAAGCTAGCTGGAATTTATAAAGACTAAGGCTTAATAAATTAGTATCTCATGTGACCTTGACTGAATCCCTCTCTTAACATTTTCCTAGTTATATCCACATGCTATCGTAGAAGGAGCTGTAAGCCTAAGAAGGAGCCTCCAGATCATGAGCCAGATCCTTTGGGAAGAATGCAACTCTGTTAAGAACAACCACCACAGCTGATGTTGCTGAATACCACGATGTTTATAGACCAATAGCATTTCCATTTTGCTAAGGTTTAACTGAGCCTGTTTCTCATACAGATTATGAATAACAAAAGGAGGAATCCAATCTATGAGGCACAACAAATTGACACAACCAAAACTTTGACTGCTTTCTCCATAACTACTGACTAGAACTATCCTCTTGGTTAGAAGTGGAATCATTTTAAAATGGTGCTCTCCACTCCCAACCCTTGCAGGAGGTCCAACATTGATCGATTGATGATAACTTATATGTCTACCCATTCACTCTCAATGACTTTGGGTGGCTTACCAAAAATAAATAAATAAAATAAAAATAAAAACCCAATATAGAAGCAGTAAAAACAATAACCCCCACACTCCTGATTACAACAACCAATCAGATAAGCCATGTGATGGACTCCATCTCATTCTGGGTTCCTGGTTGGCAAAAACCAGTTCTTCAGGGCCTTGGTGAAAGAGTATCAAAGCAGGAGCCACAACACAATCAATGGTAGTGAATGCCACTGAAAAGTGAAGAAAGACCACAGGGTGCATTCTTCTCATTCAGCTCCTGACAAAGAGCATCTACACAAGAGGCTGTTGTTGTTTCTCCCCTAGAACTGTTATCTGAAAGGGATTCAAATAATCAGTTCCCTCTACAAATAGTTTCTTCTTTAATCTTTGGCTGATTCTTTCATATATAGTAATTCTGTTTGGAAATTTTTAAAGGCTTCCTGGGACGACTGAACAACCATGCATCAAGCTCTTCTTAGTTGAGAAGAATGAAGTCATTACTGTTTGTGTGATCCTTTTATAAATGGAGCCTCTAATTGCCAGGATACTTTTATCTTGCTGACCAGATGGTGCCTTTGATTGTCACTAAGGTGGAGGGTGGGGAGGAAATAATAGCTTCTGAATTTTGTATAAGGACAACTGCTTTGATTGCCCCATGACTTGCAGGGTTCCTTTTATGTGATGTCTCTACCTCTATGTTTGGCAGAGGTAAAACTTGTATTGTGCAGAATTGCTATATGACTCTGTTCACCCATACTACCTCAGCATTTTTTTTCCTGGATAATTACCATACTTAGTTTGGATCCTCTCCTATGGAGATGGAATGAGATGCTGTGAAAAATAATTTAGTTAACTATAAGCTTGGGGACACTTAAAATCCTAGCCAACTTCTCTCAACTTTCATCTGCTCTCCAAAACAAACACATTAAAAATTAGTAAGAATCTGTGTTTGTGTGTGTGTGTGTGTTTTGTGTGTGTGTGTGTGTGAGAGAGAGAGAGAGAGAGAGAGAGAATTAAAAAAATTCTGTTCTATTATACAATTATTTATAAAGGCTATTTATTTAAAAGTTGCTGAATCTTTTTCTGAAGACTCCCTAGTCCTTTCCATGGTTTTCATGGAATTTTTTATGCTCTAAAATAAAACCATTTTCAATCTGACCAATTATTGATTTTACCCAAACTTCCTCTTCTATTAGGAGGACACATAGAAAATTACAAAATTGTGCTTCTATCATTCCCGTATTCGTAACTTGGTGTGTACGTACATCACTTCTCCTTGGGTATGTGTGAGAGAAGAAAAATGATTGCCCAAGATCATCAGTGTATCAATAGGGACATAGCCTCTGTTAGGTACAGTGACTAGCTAGATAGATTGTTAAAAATGTATTCCGGTCTTTCTTCCTTGCTCACTTCATGGATTCTTCCCAATGAAACTTGGCCAATATTTATTTAGTTGTCACAATCTCTACATTAGATACTTAAATCCATAAGGAAAATAAAAGAACAGACTCAGTATCTTTCAGTGAATGTATAAAAAGTGAGTAGCTCTGCAATGTCCTGAGTGTGTATTGTTCCAGATAGTCATGTATCGAATTGCATAAGTGGAAATTTAGGCATTCATATAAATGAACACATTCTAGGTGCCAGTGTTTTAAACTCTATATTAATCATTGCAGTTATTGTATGAGAATATTATTAGGGGGATAAATAAACAATTGAATTCACATTTAAAACATTTCTAATTGCACCAATAGGAATATTTCTTTTATTTGTATCTTCATTTTTTTCTCTGAAGCATGCATGGTTCATCTGAAAGGCAAAAAGCCAGTTATGATTCATGAATAAAACTGAAATCTTCAGAATTCTAGCATGGGCCATACAAATCTACTGAAACTGATTTTATGCTTAATATATTACCCCCAGGCAGGGATGGGCTTCTGGGGGCTTGCAGAGGCTCTGGAGAACCTCTGGCTAAGACTCTGTGGGGCTTGGAGAATCCCCAATAACCTCAGAAAGACAAGCAGCAAGGGAAAGCTCTTAATAGGCTTAATTGAACTTCTGGGCATTCAGCCAAGAGCATTTCACACCTTGTAAAAGTGTTGCAAGCTAGATAAACAATCCACTCTGTGTTTGAAAAGGAGACCCATTGAGAAAATCAGTTAACATAGCTACTAGCCTCCAATGGGATTAATTCCCAAATAATAAGAATCACATAACTCACCAGAAACTCCACTAAGACTCCAAGATCCCTCTCAGATAACAGATAATTGGAGTTGGAAGGGACCTTGTAAGTCATCTAGTCCAATCCCCTCGCCCAAGCAGGAGACCCTACACAATTTCTGACAAATGGCAGTCCAATCTCTTCTTGAAAGTCTCAAGTGATGACGCTGCCACAACTTCCGAGGGCAAGCTGTTCCAATGGTTGATTGTTCTCACTGTCAGAAAATTTCTCCTTATTTCCAGGTTAAATCTCTCCTTGTTCAGTTTCCATCCATTATTCCTTGTCTGGCCTACAAGCACTTTAGAAAATAGCTTGACCCCTTCCTCTCTGTGGCAGCCCCTCAAATATTGGAAGACTGCTATCTTGTCTCCCCTGGTCCTTCTCTTCACAAGACTAGCCATGTCCAGTTCCTGTAATCATTCTTCATATGTTTAGTCTCCAGTCCCCTAATCATCTTGGTTGCTCTTCTCTGTACTTTTTCTAGAAACTCAACATCTTTTTTATAATGTGGTGACCAAAGCTGGATGCAGTAGTCTAGGTGTGATCTTACTAAGGCTTTATAGAGTGGTATTAGAACCTCATTTGCTCTCAACTGTATCCCTCTGTTAATGCAATTTAGGATTGCATTGTATTGGCTGCTGCTGCATACTGCTAGTTCATATTTACCTGGTTGTCCACTAAGACTCCAAGATCCCTCTCACGGTTACTGCCATTGAGCCTGGTTTCACCCAGTCTATATGTGTACTTTTGGTTTTTCTTGCCTAAGTGTAGGACTTTACTTTTCTCTACGTTGAATTTCATTTTGTTAGATACGGCTCAGTATTCTAGTCTGTCAAGATCCATCTTGAGCCTATCTTCTTGGGTGTTTGCTATTCCTCTCACAGTCACTGCTATTAAGCCTGGTTTCACCCAGTCTTTTATTTAAGTATTAAATGCATGAAATAATAAACAACTTTTTGGTATATATCTTTTTTTAGGTAATTAGGGCAAAGAAGCAACATCGACTTGGCCACACCCACCCAGTCACATGACCACCCACCCATGCCCACCCACCCACCCAGTAATTAGGGCAAAGAGCCCCTTGATAAAAAAATTGAAGCCCACCCCTGCCCCCAGGTATCATGATAAAAAAACACTGCCAGTGGATTGTAGTTTTACAATAATTTACATTTAATAAAATATTTTGTAAAAAACAATTTCTAATCAACAAATTCAACTTTATCATTTATTTATTGGAGATTTGCAAAACAACATTCAGTAATACAAACTTTTCTTTTCCCTAAAGCCAAAAAGCTTGTGAAGCTTCTGAGTTGTTGTCTTCAGTGTTCTTCAAGGTTCTTGTTTCAAAAACAGCACACCTATAGCCTCAAGCAGATTACCTTCCCAAATTAATTTGTTACAATTTATTTGCTGAAATGCTGCCAGGTATTAATTATTTCCACCCTGCTAATGAGTGCTGTTTAATATTTTTTTAAAAAGTCTCTTACAACAATAACAGAATGCAGATATAGATACAGCACAGTAGAGACGTTTACATCCAAGATACCCTAGAAGTCAGAAGGCTACAGGAACTGATGGAACCAACTGAAATAAGGCAAGCAACAGAAGAAGAATCTGTCAAGGTTCTAACCACCCTATGCCCAGCAAATTGGAGAATGACAGATTGGAAGAGGTCAATCTGCTTTACAATATCCCTCCCCCTCAAAAAAAAAGACACTTAAACAGGGCTTCTTTTTTATAATATTGTGTAACATTCTTAATATCACAGAGGAGCAAAATAATGCTTAGGATCATTCAACCAAGATCATAGATAGAAATAGAGATGCCAGATGATCAAGATGGCTTTAGAAAAGACTGAAGAACATGACACTTTATTGCTGGTGCATAGTAGATGATTGGAAAAGCCAAAAAATATCAGAAAGAATTCACTATTGTAAAAAGTGCTCAGTAAAAAGATAATATCAGAGCATTTCATGATTTTCATGAGAAACATATGTAAAGATCAGGAAACCACAGTATGGATAGACAATGTGGAAACAGACAGGGTTCATGCTGGCAAAGGAGTGCAACAATGATGTACACTCTCCATTTATTCATTTAACCTATATATTCAACCTATAAGAGAAGCTGGATTGGAACTGGTTTTAAAACTGGAGGAAGAAATATCTGTACTGTATTTTATTGATGACGTTACCCTGATAGCCCAAAATGCAAAGGTTTCTCAAGCTCTAGAAATACATATTAATGAGTAAAATGAAAAAAAAAACAGGACTAAAATTAAAAATAAAGAAGACCAAAATAACAACAGATAGAACAACCAGATTTAGAATTGGCAATTAAAGATATTGAAGAGATGGGTAATTTCTGTCTTTTAGGATCAATTATCAACAGTAAAGAAACATATAGCAAGGAATATGACACAGATTATCTATCTATCATCTATCTATCTCTATCTATCTATCTATCTATCTATCTATCTATCTATCTATCTATCTATCTATCTATCTATCTAATTTGTTTGCTCCCCATCTCATGGCAAGATGAAAGACAGACACTTGGTAGAGCAGCCTTGAAGACCTTGGAAAAGTTATTTAAATGCTGTGGCGTGTCTGTACCTGCAAAGATAAAAAATCATGCAAATCATGATATTATTGTAACATGACACAGAAGTGAAAATTGTACTTTGAAGAAGTAGAGAAGAAGAAAATTGATACTTTTGAATCTGAGTATTGGCTTGGACTCCTGAAAATACCATGGGAAACCAGGAAAGCAAGCCATTGCATCCCTGAATAAATCAGCCCAAAGTTCTCACTTGAGGCATAAATGACCACGCTCAAATTATCGTACTTTGGACACATTAGGGAATTATCCAGCTCTCTGGAAAAGAGTCTAATACTGGGAAGATGGAAGGAAAGAGAAGAAGAAGAATAACAGAATAACAGAATAACAGAGTTGAAAAGAACCCCCTGCTCAGGCAGGAAACCCTATACTATTTCAGAGAAATGGTTGTCCAACCTCTTCTTAAAAACCTCCATTGTTGGAGCGCCCACAACTTCTGGAGGCAAGTCGTTCCACTGATTAATTGTTCTATCAGGAAAAATCTCCTTAGTTCTAGATTGCTTCTCTTCCTTGATTAGTTTCTATCTGTTCCTTCTGGTCTTTCCTTCTGCTGCTTTGGAAAATAGATTGATCCTCTTCTTTGTAGTAGGTGCTCAAATATTGGAACACTGTTAACATATGACACCTAGTCCTTCTTTTCATTAAATTAGACTTACCCAATTCCTGCAACCATTCTCCCTATGTTTTAGCCTCCAGTCCCCTAATCATCTTCGTTGCTCTTCTCTGCACTCTTTCTAAAGTCAAGATGGATGAACTCAGTCACAGTGTCAATGAGTGTACTGTTGGAAAACCTGAATGATCAGGTTGGGGATACATTGTCATGGAAAAAAATCTATGTGGTCTCTAGGAGATGAAAATGACTTGGTGCCCAATAAACAGTTAATCAAATGAATACTGATTATATTTTCTTTTAAAAAGTTCTTAGAGTAACAACAGAATGCAGATATGGATATATATACATAGACATGTATATGTTTATGTAGTATATGTGTGTATGTATATGTATGTGTATTCTTGACTCCATCAACCAATCAAGAAATGACAACACAACTCCATCAACCAATCAAGAAATGACAACACAGCCAACCTCCCCACCAGTGTGAGACAGCAGCTCTGATCATGCTTTGCTCGCACAAGCACAAAGCCGAAAGCACCAGCCTGAAGATGGTGAGTGGGACCTCGTCAAAACCAACCATCTTGCCAAGATGCTTTCAACCTTACACGGGAAAAGACCCAAACAACCAAGACCCTATATATAAAGGTAACATATAGTATATAATGATTTCTAAACATTACGGGTGCTCAAAGGTTGTGACATGCCTTGTAAAGATATTTTTGGTTACTTTAATATAATTTAGATGTGCATGGTAAGTAGAATAGAACAGAACAGAACAGAATAAAGAATAGAATTTTTTATTGGCCAAGTGTGATTGGACACACAAGGAATTTATCTTGGTACACATGTTCTCAGTGTACATAAAGAAAAAGATACTTTCATCAAGAGTAAAAAATCATAAAGTGCAACACTTAATAATAGTCATAGGGTCAATAGTCACAATAAGCAATCAAATCATACTAGGAAACAGTCAATATAAATCATAAGGATACAAGCTACAAAATTATAGTCATACAGTCACAAGTGGGAGGGGATGGGTGATAAGGAGTGATGAGAAGTGTCGTATATCTCATACGAACAAATGACGCGAGTCAGTGACTTGGTTCAGCTCGTTTATTGGGGTCAAAAACAAGTGGGGGAAAGTGGGGAAGAAGTGCGGCTTAAAAAAGGTTTTCTGCTGAGTGCTGCGGCCAATCGGGTCGTTTTGAATCGCCCGCGATCGGCTCAGCCAATCGCGGTCGATTCCGGCGACCAATCAGTGCGCGCACTCAGCCAATCCGGTGGCTGTGCGTTTTAGCCAATCCGGGTTGCGGTTTCGAGTATGTAGATTTCTGTACAGAACACCCCTCCTCTTGGTTTGGTCCTACGTGGCGTAGTCCCGTAAGTAGGCGGGCTCCGTATTTTCCGACTTGACTTGCGTTGGTCAGTTGTCTTCTGGTTGTCGGCCGGTTCGGGTGGGACTCCTGTCGCTCTCCGCCTCGTTGATGGAACCGCCTGGAAGGTGAGTCAGGCCTCTCGCCGCGGCTCCCTCCTGGTCTTCCCGGGTCGGTCGAGCTGCTGGCTTCGCTGCTCCCGCTCGGCTTTTCCGGGCTGGTTGAGCTGGCTTGGCTGCTCCCGCTCGGGCTTCCGGGGTCGGTTGAGCTGGCTCGGCTGCTCCTTCCAGGTGAGGCTTGGTGGGTCGCTCTCCGGTTCTTCAGATGGTGAGTACTGCTGGTTCCTTTTCGGGTGGGTTTGTTCTTTGTGGGCTTCCCTCCCTCTTGGTTGGTGTCTTGCCGGTTCCCTACTGTACCTGGTGTCTGTGTGTCGGTTGTGTTTCCGCGGTGGTTCTTGATCTCAGTTGGTCGATGTGGCGCTTCCACGCTCGTCCGTCAGCTGTTTGGAGGCGGTGCGAGTGGCCCTGTTGCTTGGTGATCGTTGCCGGTACCCAGAGGGGTCTCGGTGAGGTTTTTTGCGTAGACCTTGTCTCCCGGTGAGAATGTTCTGTGTTTGCTGGTAGAATCCGGGGTCTTTCCGGGTTGTATGTGGGGTGCAGGCGGTCGGCGGGGATCGCAGTTTTCTTCCCATTAGTAGCTCCGCTGGGCTCTTGTTCGTTGTGGTACTCGGGGTTATGTGTTGAATTAGGAGCATTCGATTTATCTTGTCCTGTATGTCGCCGGTTTCGATCTTTTGGATGGTTTTTTTGTAAATTGGACCATTTTCTCCGCCCTACCATTCGCCGCCGGGTGCGCCGGTGCTGTTAATGCGTGTCGGATTCCTCGTTCTGCTAGGAATTTCTCGAATGGTAGTGCGGTGAACTGGGGCCGTTGTCCGATACGATGACATCTGGGAGGCCGTGGGTTGCGAAGAGTTTGCTGAGTTCTCTGATGACGGAGTCTGTGGTGGTCGTCTTCATGTTGCTTACCTCCAGCCAGTTTGAGTAAGCGTCTCACGGTTACCAGGAAGGTGTGTCCTCTGGTTGGTCCCTTGAAATCTACGTGGATTCGGGACCATGGCCCCCTGGGGTTTCCCATTCTCTGCTTGGGGCGGCGGGGGTTTGGTCTTGATTCCTGGCACTGTTTGCAGGAGGCTACCCAGGCTTCGATCTCCTTGTCCATCCCTGGCCACCAGGCGTGGCTTCTGGCCAGGGCTTTTGTCCTAACGATGCCTGGGTGCCCTTCGTGCAGCATGCTTAGGACTTTTTTTGTAATTTTTCCGGGATTACGACCCTGTCCCCCACAATAAACAACCTTTTTGTGTTGACAGCTCTGTTTGTCGGCTCCGGTAAGCTTTGAACTCGCTGTCTTCCTTTTTTCCGGCCAGCCTTTCCCCACCCATCTCAGGACCTGCGCCAGACGTCTGTCTTTATTGGTTGCTAGGGCAATGTCTGCCGCGGTCAGGGTAGGTTGGGTAAGGTCTCGATGCTCAGGGTAGGCGTGGTTGGTGCTGGGTCGTCGTCCAGGGTTGGCAACGGTGTGCGGCTGAGGCGTCTGCGTGCGGAATTGTTTTGCCGGGCGGTGGATTAGCCGGTAATTATAGGCGGCAAGAAATTCGGACCACCTTGTCATTCTTGGGGAGAGGATGATTGGTGTGGCCCGGTCTCCTGCCAGTATTCCCAGCAGTGGTTTGTGGTCCGTGATTATGGTGAAGGTCCTGCCGTAAAGGTATTCGTGGAATTTCTTTACGGCCGCGGCGATGGCCAGAGCCTCCTTATCAATTGGCTGTAGTTTCGTTCGGGTTTTGAGAGGGTCCTCGAGAAAAGCGATGGGCGCTTCTTTTCCGTCGGCGAGGTGTGGCTGAGGATGGCTCCTACTCCGAAGGGGATGCGTCGCACGTTACCGTGATGGGGAGTGTCTCGCTGTACTGGATGAGGACAGCGTCTGATGTGAGAAGGTCCTTGGTTCTGTTGAAAGCGTCCTCTTCTCGTCTCCCCCATGTCCAGGTGGCTGCCTTGTCGAGCAGCCTATGCAATGGCTCCGCCGCGGTCGCCTTTTGGGGCAGGAAAGCATTGTAGAAATTTATTAACCCCAGGAACGCTTGTAATTCCGTTTTGTTTCGGGGCTTGGGGCTTCTTTAATGGCTTTTATTTTGCCCTCGGTGGGGTGGATTCCCTGCTGATCTAGTAAATACCCTAGGAACTCGACCCGTGTTGTGTGCAGTTGGCACTTCTCTCTCTTAACCTTGAGCCCGCGTTTTGGAATCTCCTCAGTACTTCCCGTAGGCGGTCCTCTAATTGTTTCTGATCAGCCCCGGCTACCAACACATCGTCAAAGTACGGCACCACCCCTTTTATTCCCGGAGGAGTCTTTCCATTAGGCTTTGAAATACGCCCGGGGCTACGCTGACTCAATTGCAGCCTCTTGCAGCGGAAGGCCCCTCGGTGTGTGACTATTGTCTGTGCTTCGCGGTTTCCTCGTCTACCGGCAATTGCTGATAGGCTTGTGCCAGGTCGAGTTTGGCGAGACCCTGCCCCCTCCCAGTGAGTGCAAGAGGTGTTGTACTACTGGGACGGGTAGGCGCTTTGTTGTAGCGCAGCGGTTTAGGGTGGCCTTATAGTCCCGCAGATTCTCACCGACCCGTCTGGCTTTATCGGGGTGACTATGGGGGTCTCCCATCGGGCATGGTCTGTGGCCTCGAGGACTCCCTGTTCGATGAGCTTGTTTAATTGCTCATCGATTTTGGGGCGGAGTGCGAAAGGTACTCGCCTGGGTTTGAGGCGGATGGGTGCAATGGTGGGGTCTAGGCTGAAGCGATATTGGGGGCCCGGTACTTGCCTAGATTTCCGTCGAAAATCTCCTGGAAGTCGCGCACGAGCTGTTCCTCCCAGTCCGCCTCGGCGACGTGGTTGGTGCCGGTCACTTCTAGTCCCAGCGGCGCGAACCATTGTAGTCCCAGTAGGCTGGGGCGGTCTCGCTCGGCGACTGTTAGCGGGAGTATCTCGGTGCGCCCTTTAAAGGTGACCTTGAAGTGCCCAGTCCCCACCACGGGGATGCGATTCCCCTGGTAATCTTTAAGAACGCAGCGTTTGGCTCTCCAGCTCGTGCCGCTTCATGGAAGGTACTAGTCGCTTAATTTCCCGCCACGCGACCATGGACAGGTACGACCGGAGTCGACTTCCATTTTGCAGGGGCGGTCCTCGATCTCGACCTCCACGTGGACGTTCCGGCTGTCCCAGTTGGAGGAATGGCCGACGATGACCGTTTGGTGGGTTTCCTCACGCTGGCGGCCTTCGTGTAAGCGGCGGTTCCTCGCTTCCCGGCTCCAGCGGCTCTCGCTGTCCTGATCGCGGTTTCTTGGTGGAGTGTTGTTGCGCCTGGTGGTGTCGCGTCTTGGGGGTTGTGTCTCGGTGGCGGGGCTGTGGTTCCTCTTTAGGCGGCAGACCTTTGCGATGTGTCCCGTTTGTCGCAATGGTGGCAGATTGCGTCTAAAAACGGCATTCTGACCTTGGATGCTCACCCCCGCAGCGGCACACTGGAACTTTGATCTTCGGTTCCGTGGGTCGCGCCGGTCGCGCCCGTCTGCATGCGATGGACATCTTCCTCGTCGTCTTCCGAGCCTGAGGAGGACTCGAGGTCGCCGTGGTGCGTGGAGGTGGCTGTTCGGTAGTTGTCGTCGGTTGCGGCTGCGGTGGTCCGTTCTGCGGTGCCAGTTTGTTTCAGTTGGGCTGCGGATCTCCGGGTCGCTTCCGCCGCTGTGGCGTCTGCGAGGGCATCAGCGAGGGAGATGTCGCCCTTTGCCATGATCCGGCTTTGCAGGACGGGATCCCGGAGGCCGAGGGCGACGCGGTCCCTCAGGGCCTCGTCTAGATCGGTAAACCCGCATAGCCCTCCGAGGTCCCTGAGCTCTGCCACAAACTTACTGACGCTCTCACCCTGCTTCTGGTCGCGGCGATAGAATTCGTGTCGACGAATGAGGGTGGGCACAGCGGGTGCGTAGTGGCTCCTCAGCAGGGGTTCGAGATCGTCCCAGTCCATGATCTTCACATCGAGCGGCTTGGCAAGGGCTTTTGCCATTTTGAAGACCGTGGGGCCGCAGTGTGTGAGAAAGAGCGGCCCGTTTCCTCTGTCCGTTCGCGTCTTTGAGATTGTTGCTCTCTAAGAACATGAGGAATCGGTCGATGTAAGATTCCCATTCTTCAGTAGCAGCGTTGAAAGGAAGCGGGTGGCACGTTGCCGCTGGCCATGTTGCCGGTCGCGGTCCCGTGGGCCACGTGAGGTGTGGAATTTGCTAGAATCCCACCTTCGTCGCCAGTGTCGTATATCTCATACGAACAAATGACGTTGAGTCAGTGACTTGGTTCAGCTCGTTTATTGGGGTCAAAAACAAGTGGGGAAAGTGGGGAAGAAGTGCGGCTTAAAGGTTTTCTGCTGAGTGCTGCGGCTAATCGGAGTCGTTTTGAATCGCCGCGATCGGCTCAGCCAATCGCGGTCGATTCCGGCGACCAATCAGTGCCGCGCACTCAGCCAATCCGGTGGCTGTGCGTTTTAGCCAATCCGGGTTGCCGGATTTCGAGTATGTAGATTTCTGTACAGAACAAGAAGATTAATAGTTAATAGTAATGCAGGCATTGTAAATAGTTGGACAGTGTTGAGGGAATTATTTGTTTAGCAGAATGAAGGCATTTGGGAAAAAACTGTGTCTAGTTGTTCTGGTGTGCAGTGCTCTATAGTGTCATTTTGAGGGTAGGAGTTGAAACAGTTTATGTCCAGGATGTGAGGGATCTGTAAATATTTTCACAGCCCTTTTTTGACTGGTGCAGTATACAGGTCCTTGATTGAAGCCAGGTTGGTAGTAATTGTTTTTTCTGCAGTCCTAATTACTCCCTGAAGCCTGTGTCTGTCCTGTTGGGTTGCAGAACCAAATCAGACAGTTATAGAGGTGCAGATGACAGACGTAATAATTCCTCTGTAGAACTGTATCAGCAGCTCCTTGGGCAGTTTGAGTAATTACACAAATATCATAACTTTTAAACATTTTGTTTGTTTCATTTGGTAACATTTGCAATCAGCAAAGTGTTTCTTATAGCATTGCTCATCTCATTCATAATGTTACTATATTCAAAATTCTAACACTAGACCATCATGTGGAGGAACTACAGTATGAGCATTAAGATTTTCTTCTGATTAAAATATCAAAAACAATCCCCTTTGGATTTATTAGGTAATTCTTCTAGAAATGCTAATATTTAAGTAGCAGAACAATATTATTCATAGATCAGACAACTAGCCTAGGAAATCCTAAAGAGTGCAAATATTTTCAAAAGAATAATTTTGAAACAAAGGAGTCCAGCTGAATGATGAAGATTGAATACATTTTTAAGCAAATGATATTAACAGAATAACAGAGTTGGAAGGGACATTAGAAATCTTATAGTCCAACCTGCTACTCAATCAGGAAACACTATTCCATTGTATATAAATGGTTGTCCAATTTCTTCTTAAAAGTTTCCAGTAATAGAGCACCCACAACTTCTGGAGATAAGTCATTCCACTGATTAATTGTTCTGACAGGAAATTTCTCCTTTGTTTTAGGTTGGTTCTTTCCTTGATTAGTTTCCATCCTTGTCTTGCCTTCAGGTGCTTTGGAGAATCAGTTGATTCTCTCTTAGGGAACCCCTTAGATACTGGAACACTGCTGTCACTTCCTTCTGTTAGTCCTTCTTTTCATTAGACTAGACATATCCAATTCCTGCAACCATTCTTCTTAAATTTTATCCAGTCCCTTTATCATTTTTGCTGCTCTTCTCTACACTGTTTCTAAAGTCCCAATATCTGTTGATAACCAGAACTGGATGCAATATTCCAAGTACGATCTTGTTGATCATCTATCAAGATATTAATATTATTATAATATTGATTATCTATTAAGAAAAAATTGAATAAAATAGAATAGTATATCACATTTAAATATATCATATATCATATTTAGGCAGATCTCACTTGTCACATACCAAGACAAAAATAATATCATTTTATTAAAATTAACTATTAAAAATAGGAGGAAGGAGAATGAGATACGTTTGCCTCATATATACATATACATGTGTGTCTGTGTGTATGTATGTTTGGACGTGTGTATGTATGTATGTATAGCAAAGTGGCAAATGTATCTAATTCTCCTTCCTTCTATTTTTCTTGATAACAACAACCTGTGAAGATTATATATAATCTAAAAGAAATCCAATTACTATTCTTGCCTGCTAGTAGTCTGGAAATACAATGCAAAAGACACTATGTAATTTCACTTAACTAACATTTGCAATTCATATGTTTATATAATTCAGCACAACATTGGAGAAGAAAATTTGCAAGGAACCAAAAAAGACCTGAAATTACACTGAAAATATAATTATCGCAAAAGAAATCCAAAATGGTTATTTCAAGTAAAACCATATTCAATATTTGTGTAATTATCTCCCATTATTATGTAGAAAAAAGGTTTATGAGAACTCCTACTTTACTGTAGGAGTTTGTAAATATTTTTATAAAACACAAACTCAAATGATAAATGGATTGTAGACAATAACCAAAATTTACTTTAGTTATGTAATTACTATGTCACAGAAGGAAGAAAAAAAAAAACCAGCCAATAATTTTAATGCAAAGGACAGCTGGTGGAAAGACACCCTTTGAAACTGACAAAACTGATTGTAGCAGATGAGATTGCATTGTCCTTTTCTTATGGCCTCAGAGTTCTGGGTGTTTTTTGTTTTTTTTTGAGCTGGAAATTGTAGAGATGGGACACGAACAGAGGCAAGCTATCAGCTTGCAAGGAATTGCTGGTAAGGGGATATATGATTTAAGAAAACACTAAGAGAAACAGAAATAAAGTGGGCTGTAAGGCAAGTCGTAAGGACTGAATAATGGGAAAAGGGAATTGATCGTTCAAAGCCATCTGTTCCACAAAGCTGAATATTTCAAAGCCATCTGTTTTACACAAAGATTTAATTCTCTATCACACATTCCTTAACCTGAGGCATAGAACTCCAGCCTTTCCCAGGGTGTGCGATAGATACATCTGGAGAGCTGCAGGATGGTGCAGGCTGTCTTTGACTTTCTTTCTAGCAAAGAAAGTCAAGAGGTTAAGAGAACGAATGGAAGATAGAAGGAAAAGGAGAACATGTGCATACTGGGTGTCCAAACAGCCTCCAGACAAAGTTAACTGAGAATAGGATAAAAGCTATACTTTCAGAGTCAAGGGCAAGTAATGTAATAGCTTGCAGTGACTTTGATGTCTGCACCTTGAATGTGAAGGTAAGTGCTGGTTATGACAGTCTTCTACTATGGCAATAATGAAAAAGAGTTAGCTCCCTAGATATGATATATTTATTTAGGAGATTTATATTTCTGCTTTTTCGCACATGGTCATTGAAGGAGGCTTACAAAAATATAAAAACATCATATAAAAAAACAATAAAACTAATAAAAGAGAGAATCATATATAATAAAATAACTTCCCACCCCAGCGACAACTCATCATATGAGCCATTTAATGGGCTCCATCCCGCTCTGCATTCCCAGGCCTGCTGGCAGAAACAAGTCTTTAGTGCCTTCTGGAAGAGTGTTAGAACAATTCTAATCTCTGTGGAAATGATGTTCAACACAGAGGGAGCCATCATGGAGAAGGCCTTTTTTCTGGGTCCCACCAAGTGTATCTCCCTAGGAGATGGGACCTGCAACATTCCTTGCCTCCCCACTCTGGTGGGTCAGGTAGATGTGACTGACAAGAGATAGTCCCTCAGATAACCTGGTCCCAAGCCATGAAGGCCTTTAAAGGTGACAGCCAGCACCTTAAATAGCACCCGGAAGCAAATTGGCAACCAATGTAGTCCCCATGGGAGAGGTGATACATGTGCACATTGAGGTCTACACAAAACTACATGGACCATGGAATTTTGATTACATTTGATTACATTTCTCTGGTGGAACATTTATATAACACCCTGGTGTTCCTATCCTCTCCTACACATATCAAAAACTTTTCTGTTGCAAGCATTCAAAGCAAGCTTATAGCCATCCTCTTTCCCACACCTTTACTCAGATTTGCTTTGAAAGCACGGTAATGTCCTTCATCTTTGCTCAGCTGTGTATCAATTACTCAGGAATTTAAAAAAACTGGGAATATTAAATGGATTCCCTACTAATCTTTTCATTGTCAAGGGGGTTAGGAATGTATGAACAATGGTGAGATAACTCTGGATAAACTGTTCCAGTTCATCCACTGAGTTCATATTTAGCACAGCATATTTGTATGAATAAACACAAGCCTCTGAGTAGAATAGAATAGAATAGAATAGAATAGAATAGAATAGAATTATTTATTGGTCAAGTGTGATTGGATACACAAGGTATTTCTCTTGGTGCATATGCTCTCAGTGTACATAAAAGAAAAGATACATTCGTCAAGAGTCAAGGATCATAAGGTACAACACAATGATAGTCATAGGGTACAATAAGCAATCATACTAGAAAACAGTCAATATAAATCGTAAGGATACAGGTGATAAAGTTACAATCATACAGTCACAAGTGGGAGGGATGGGTAATAAGAAATGATGAGAAGATTAATAGTAATGCAGATTTTGTAAACAGCGTTGAGGGAATTATTTGTTTAGCAGAGTGATGGCATTTGGGAAAAACTGTCCTTGTGTCTAGTTATTTTGTGTGCAGTGCTCTATAGTGTTATTTTGAGGGTAGGAGTTGAAACAGGATGTGAGGGGTCTATAAATATTTTCACAATATTTCCTAAGACTAACTAGAGACTTTAAAATACAGAAGGGCAAGTCATGTTTTATGAAGGAGATTGCATCCTCAAACAGCCCATGTCTTCAAGCTTTCTGTCTTCAGGGTGGGGAAACAAAAAAAAAAAAAAAACCCTGTTCCTTTAAAATAAGAAGTAAGGTGATAGAAGGGGAAAGAGATATGAGCTGTCAAAATTCAGGCAACAATTTGGTGACACACAGATACAGAAATCTCTGGAAGGAGAGCTGTGTTCAGCTGTAAGGGCAAAAAAATCAGGAGGAATCTGATATCCTCTTTTCTGATTAACACATTTTATTCAAAGGCATATTCTTTCTGAGCTGCAACCGATGATGTGAGCTGCTGTTCTTGACCAGTAATGCTGTTTAATAAAAAATTTCAGAAAAGGTGCCACCAGATTTCATTGGAAAACTCTTACACATTTGCTAACTTCAAGTAGCTGTCCATTTTTGCTCTTGTCCTACTGAAAGGGAGAACTCAAGAAATGTATCAGTCTTCCAAGCAGGGTCAACAGAGTTCAAGAGATGAAAAAAGAATGAAGTAATTGGTTGCTCTTAACCTTCCCGGTGGTCAACTGCAGAATTAGTAGAAATAATTGGCACTTCTGGCCCTGCATCTCTTATAAATAAGAGGTTCATTCTTGACTTTCTCTACTGTACTTAACTTTGCATATAAATGGCTTTGGAATCTGTTTTTAATTCCTGCAGTGTTTTTATTTCAAACATTATCAAAAAAGCACAACAAAGAATGTTCTTTCTGTGCCAACTCAGAAAGCTCAAACTGCCCAAGGAGCTGCTGATACAGTTTTACAGAGGAATTATTGAGTCTATCATCTGCACCTCTATAACTGTCTGGTTATAAACTCCAGAGAGTAATTAGGACTGCAGAAAAAAAAACAATTACTACCAACCTGCCTTCAGTTGAGGACCTGTATATTGCACGAGTCAAAAAAAGGGCTGTGATCCCTCCCATCCCAGACTTAAACTGTTTCAACTCCTACCCCCAAAATGATGCTATAGAGCACTGCACACCAGAACAAGACACAAGGACAGTTTTTTCCCAAACACCATCACTCTGCTAAAGAAATAATACCCTCAATACTGTCCAACTATTTACAAAGTCTGCATTACTGTTAATCTTCTAATCACTCCTTATTGCCCATCCCCTCCCACTTGTGACTGTATGACTGTAACTTTTTCGCTCATATCCTTACGATTTATATTGACTGTTTCCTAGTATGATTTGATTGCTTATTATACCCTATCACTATTATTAAGTGTTGTACCTGATGATTCTTGACTCTTGATGAATGTATCTTTTCTTTTATGTACACTGAAAGCATTTGCACCAAGACAAATTCCTTGTGTGTGCAATCACATTTGGCCAATAAAGAATTCTATTCAGTATGCCTGTCCTGGAATCAAATCCATCTATCATTACAGTCAATTTGAATAGGCAAATACTTTAATAATACTGTTTATCATAGAAGACAGAAAATACATATTGGCAGATGTATTTGATTAGCTGCTGTGGAGATATAAAATATTCTACCTCAGATTTCTCTGGACATAAATTCTTATCAACCTTTGCAGTTGTGTGTATACTAGTATTGATGTCCAGCTAAACTTCTGTAAGGTTTAATGCCAATGCCTATTTAATCTCTCCAAATCCCAAAAGCATTGGCTGAAGAATATGACTTCACCCCTTTCAGGTTATAAAATCAATGACCAATCCTCTCCAGCCTTAGGAAATCACTTTTAAAAAAATAATTATAGTCTCTGGACACAAGAAAGATGCAAACTTCTTCATTGCATCATACTTACTCAAAACTGTTATACATATTTTGATATTTATAAAACAGTATTTTGTTTTTAATCATAATAAATTAGGATTTTTACTGCTGTTATATACTACAATATCCTATTGCTACAAGATGAATGCTGCTTAAAATATGTTCAATAAATATATGTTTTAGGTGACTGCTGTTAAATAAGGGATATATTTGTCTTTCTCATAAGGCATGGAATCAGATATAAAGCATAAACATTTAAAATACCATTGGTGGGAGAAATATCCATTTGGTTCAGTTCCAAGCTGGGAGAAAGACACTGGAAACATGGAGGCTGATTGGAAAGATGGTTTTAATGGTGAAGCAGAAGCACATGGGTGGTTCTGGGCAACTGACCACATGGAGTTGTGAGTGGGTTTTTTTAATACCTTCTCTTGGGTTTTGAACTTGAGTTTCCTGTTCCTGTGCAAGAACATGTATTCTATTGGCTACTGTCAGACTCCCCTGGGGCTATGCAGGGGTCATAGTTGAGATTGTTTGAGCTCCCAGGTTTAGTTGAAGCTTGGCTGATGCAATTTCCTTAGGAGATTGTGCCATGTGGTGATCTCTGCTGCTGGATGGGTTAATCCTATTATGTCCTGGAGGTTCATGTCTTAATCTCATCACTCGGCTGGAAGTTTTTGTGTCTGGTAGATAGGCTGGCCCAGTCTTTCTTATTGGGCACCAAATATCTGCTGTGAACAGGGAGCTGCTTTCTGTCTTTAAAACATATTTCTTCTTTTATCATCCAGGGAAATATAATATTCTGCTTTTTTAATATTTCCCAAAATATTTCATTCTTCTAGGAGAGGGGTGGGTGCTAACTTTGTACATCATTAAAAAGGTCGAAAATCACTAAAAGTGATTCAAGCTGAAGAAGCTAGAGCCATCTGATTATTTAAATGCTGCAATACAGGAAGGACATTGAAAGGATTTCACAGGAGGAAAAAATCTCGCCTCTGTTTTCAAGGGAGAGAGATGTCTGCTAAGAATCAAGTGAATGTTAGGAGACACTTGCCAAAGGACCCTGAAATTGCACTGCCAGGGACTGAGACAGCAATCATGGGATATGCAGGCATTTCCCCTCTTACTTTGCGGGAGTCATTAGCGTGAAATTGATTCTGTCTTAGATTGTGAAACTGTTGATCTGTTGGTGAATCAAGTCATTATGGAAAGTTGAATGCTTCAAAAGCAGAAGCTCAGAAGATGCATTCTGAGATAGAGAGGAATTAATTTTGACTGAGGAGATAGGAATGACCATTCCTGATGGGAAAATCAGCCTATAGTAAACACTCTGTAGCTTTAATCTAGCAATTTGAAAAATGTACTTATAAATTTTTATTTTTTAGAAATAGCCCTAAATCTTAGTTTCCCTTTTAGTGCTGATAACTCACAGGTGAACCACAAGCATCCACAGGTAGCCACAATGATGTCAAAATGGTCGCTTCTGTGCATTATGTCACAACCCAAACTCTGTCGTTTCATATGCTGCTTTGGCCAGACTTATAAATAATGTGTCCAGTTCCTAGAGCAACACCGTGAAAAGGACTCCAAGAAATTGGAAGAAGTTCAATAAAGGGTACCAAAAATGATCAAACAAGTAGGAATTATGCCCTATAAATAAAAAAATGGAAGATTAATTAATCTTTGGAAATGATGGCTAGGGGAGAGGGACATGATAAACTATCTTTAAATCCCTGAAAGATGTAATTTGAAGAATCTCAAAAGTTGTTTTTTCTTCTTCCAGACAGCAAAAATTAGATTAATGGATTGAAATTACAAGATTGCCTTCCTCTTTTGTGCAGGTTTACAAACAACGGCTGGGAACTTCAAGCCAAGTATGCCCCACAGCCCCTGCCTTGGCCATCTCCCAGTCCACATCTCGCCTTCATGGCAGAGGAAGCAAGGGACCACCACCTGCATCAGGTATGATGCCGGAGGCTGCACCACCTGCATCACCCCTCTATAGTGGTGGGATTCAAATAATTTAACAACCAGTTCTCTGGCTTAATGATTTCTTCCAACAATTAGTTCACCAAACTCTCAGAAAGTTAACAACCAGTTCTCCCGAAGTGGTGAGAACTGGCTGAATTCCACCACTGTCCCTCTACCAGCCCTCACCTGCCCACCCACCCAGTCAGGTGGAATGTGGAAGTGCCTGGTCTTCTAGCCACCGGCTGAGGGGGAAGAGCCCAAAAGGTGTTGGGTGAGGAATGGCTGGGGGAGTGGAGGGGCAGAGCAATGCGAGGCACCCCTCAATGTCAATGACTTTGAGTTGGGCATGCCCACCCAGTCAGATGACCACCCAGCCATGCCTATTTAGCCAGTCATTAGTGCAGAGAACTGATTGTTAAATTTATTCCACCACTGGGCAGGAGGTACTACTTCAGAGTGGTATTCAGCAGGTTCTGACCAGCTCTGGAGAACCTGTAGCAGAGATTTGGAGTAGTTCAGAAAACTGGCAAATACCACCTCTGACTGGAGATTTTACAGTATCCTTCCCCGCCATGCCCACCAAGCCACGCCCACAGAACCAATAGTAAAAACAAATTGAATCCCACCACTGTACTGCTTCTAAAACTTACAACTCACCTGCTTCTAATTTCTGGTTTTAGTTTCATACAAATAGTATTCTAAAAAAGAGTGCCACCATAGAAATGGCCTGCCTTCATAGGACCCATGCTAGCAACTTTATAGGGGAGATACCCAAAATAAAATCCTTTCCAGCTTTCATTAAACTAGAGATCACATCATCTTCTCCAGATTGGCCAAGTATTAAATTGGAGATGGATGAGAATTGTATTCCCATAAATGGATTATAAATCCCATCTTGGGGAGGCTGCTTTAATCTGTTGATAGGACCTCATTTATGGATGGCTAAAATGTCTTCATTTTAGGCATCCAATATAAGCATTCTATTTCTTTTTTTTTTCTTGCAAAAAACAGCATTGTCCATAAATATGTTAACAGTTTGCCTTAAGTAAACCTGGCCCTAGACAGATATTGTATTTGGAAAATTGCCATCATCCCTGCACTTGTTAAACAAAATGGGATTTTATCACCAATAATTTAGAAGCGGTGATATGTTTGAACTAATGGCTGCTTTAGTTTAGAATAATTGCTTAAATTCTCCTTGTAGGCTTTACTTTCTATTAAAAGACTTTTGACCTTGAAGCTTTTATTTGATTTTGAATGGCTTCTTATTCAAATGCAAATAGTAATAACCTAGAGAGAAAGACTTCATTTATAAAGTGGATTTGCTTTTTTTTTTTAAATCTAAAGAGGATGAGTTTGAACATTCATTTTTAATTTCTTTAAAATTAATGCATTTTAATTTAGGTCAATGACAGAAAATTAATAATGGAAACAAAAGCGAGAATTTCTTTTTTTCTTTTTTCTTTTCTTGGCAAGGAGGTATTATTACCACCTCTAGGAGGACTCTACTGAAGCATTCATTCTGGTTGGGTGACATCTATTTCATTCTTAATTCACATAACATATTTTCCATCCTATCATATTATGGTTTCCCTGCAACACAGTATTTATTTTTCTGGCTCTTTTTATGAGAATTTTATGAAAATCTATGTACAGGAAGGCAAAGTGTGTTCCAGATTTGTGAAATTTTAATAACACTAGCACTTAGACTTACATACTACTTTACAGTACTTTACAGCCCTCTCTAAGCAATTTACGGAGTCAGCATATTGGCCTCAACAATTTGGGTCCTCATTTTATCCACCTTGGAAGGATGGAGGGCTGAGCTTGATGAGATTCGAATACCAAATTTCAGGCAGCTGGCAGTCAGCAGAATTGGCCTGCAGGACTGCACTCTAACCACTGTGCCACTGTAGCTATTGGTCTCATTGGAAAAATTTCCATTGCACAGTGGTTCAAAAACTAAGCTGGGCTGAGATGAAATTTTAGAAGGAGCATCAACTTTGAGCACTACAGAGAATGCTGTTATGACCAGTACAAAATAAAGACACAAAGCCATTGATTGCATTCAGGAACAGCAAAGGACAGGAGCTTCTCCAGGGGAGACAAGAATTAAAGTTGATAGCTGGAGTTGTACACTTGAAGTCCCAGGTTCTTTCTTTTACCTGCATAAGTTGTAAAATTAATTCAGAGGTAGGCACCCTAGACCCCCTGTCAATCATAAATGCTGAAAATTGATGGTGTACTTTTTTTGCCTTTTTTGAAACTTGTGTATGTGAACATTGTGGTATAAGATGAAAAATACATGAAAAATTAATTTTTCTAAAAATGGGACAGGCTTGCAAATTCATTCCTGAAGTGCAGAAAACCAAATTTGGTCCTACTCAACTGTGTATGTATGTATGTATGTATGTATGTATTTCAGCTTTTATTATTGTTACAAATAACTGAAGGTGGCAAACACACCTAATACTCCTTTCTCCTCCTATTTTCCCCATGACAATGATCCCATGAAGTGGGTAGGCCTGTGAGAAAGTGAATTGGCCTGAGGTCATCCAGACGGCTTTCACAGCTAAGGGTGGACTTGAACTCACAATCTCTTGGTTTCTGGCCTGATGCCTTAACTGGCACATCCATTGCTGTGCTTAGATCTCCCACATGGTGTGTCTTTCTTGGTTCTTGGAGAAAAGAAAGATGGCGAGTAGGCAAATCTATGGAGAACTGATATTTTAATTCTTCTTGAGGATCCATGCTACTTCTGAGTTAGGCCAGCATTCCTCCAAAGGCCAGGTGAGCTCTTGTGTCATTGTCCAGGTGAACAATGACTCAAGAGGGTTAGGTCTATATTGACTTCTCTTTAACAGTTTGCCTTGGCAACCCTATGAGATATTTTCTTTTCCCAATTTCTCAATCTAATCTACATACTTGGATTTCCCTTCTGACGGAAATCATGTCTTTCATTAGCTTTTGCAGTCACTCTACCATGATCTGATGTTGTCTTGCTGAACTAACTGAAATATAGCTTATGAAAGATTTCTGCCTTAGAATTATAGTAAGAAGTATTTCTAACAAAAGTTGAAGGATATTCTACAGTTAGGTAGAAAATGGTATATATCATCTATAGTGGCTGGTGGGTCTGGAAGACCAGAGCAGTAAGGAGGAACTGGAAACAAACTCCCAGGAAGATCAAGGTTATTACAAAAATAAAGATGGAACTTTAGGAAATCAAGGAAATACTCATCTACATCAGGAGAGAGAAGAAAGTAGGACACATCTTCAGGCACAAGGAGAGACCGGAGCCATTACAAGACAAAGAGTGAAACAGAATTAATTAAATGGAAGAAGAAAAGAAACTACTATCAATTAATATAAATGGTTTAAACTTGACGATAAAAAGGAAAAGGATAATAGCTAAACTAATCAAACAAAATGCTGATATAATATGCCTACAAGAAACTCATATAAAGAAAACAGATGAAAAATACGTAGAATGTCCGAAATTAGGGAAGCTATTTACTGCACCAGCAGACATGGGATAAAAGAAAGGGATTGCAGTATATGTTAAAGAGAATTTGAAAGCAGATTTATTATGGTCGGATTCTGAGAGAAGAACTCTGGTTTTGCAGATCTGGATTAATGCCACCCCACTTCTCTTAGTGGTAATCTACGCCCCGAACAGAGATCAAAAAGAGTTTTTTAAGCATCTTTATGGAAAAATAGTAGGATTGGAAAAAAGAAATATTTGTATCATAGGAGACTTCAATTCTATTGCTGATTATCAAAAAGACCACAGTAATGGGGGGAAAAACAAATGAGGGAAAAGAGAGCTTCCCAAGATATGTATGGAAATGATGAAGGAGTTAAATTCGATTGATATATGGAGAAGATCACATCCTGAGAAAAAACAATTTACATTCTATTCAAATCCTCATCAAATATGGACACAAATTGATATGGCATGGATGAATGGGAAAATAGCAAATGAGATAAAAGGGATTGACATTTTACCTAATGAATGGGCAGATCACAATCCAATTCAGATAATATGGAAGGTTAGGGAAAACCCAAGAAAAGATTGATGTTAAATACTCAGTTAATAAGAGAAAAAGAATACACCAACAAACTCAAGGAGGAATTAAATTATTTCTTAAAGGAAAATGATAATGGAGCAACTACGAAACAAAACATTTGGGATACAATGAAGGCAGTAATAAGAAGTATAACAGTCTCTTATAACACCAAGAGGAATAAGGAAAAATACACCCAGCAAAACAAATCACAACAAAAAATTAAGGAATTAGAAACTCAATTACAGAGTACCCCAAAAGATTCAAAATTGCAAAATCACATAATAATAACTAAACATAAACTGAATTTAATTGAACAAGAGAGAATAATTATAAATTTGAATACAACTAGACAAACTTATTTTGAGCATGCTAATAAGCCAGGGAGATGGCTATCATATAGACTAAAAAAAGGAAAGAAAAGAGATTGATATACCAGCTAATAGATGGAAAGGGGGATATACAACAGGAGATAGAACAGAAAAAAGAAATTGCCCTTAAGTATTTTGAAGAGTTATATAAAAAGGAAGAAGTTAACGAAGATAGGATAAGAAATTATTTAGATGAAGTGAAGGATAAAGCAATTGGGGAAGAAATGGAAAAATTATTAAACAAAGACATTACTTGGTTTGAATTGAAATCAGCAATAGACAACCAGAAAAACAATAAATCCCCGGGACCAGATGGGATTCCAGGGGAGCTGTACAAGGCAATAGCAAAACAAATAGGACCTCTTATGGTGGAAGTTTTTAATGATGTCTTATTGGCAGCCAGGATGCTGGACTCATGGAGGGGGGCATTGATTTCGCTGATCCTGAAGGAGGATTCGGATCCCCGATATATACATAATTATAGGCCGATTTCACTGTTAAAAACTGATTACAAAATATTCACTTCTATTATAGCAAGTAGATTAAAAAGAATGTTAAATGAGCATATATAAGATCAAAATGGATTTCTCCCGACCAGACAAATCAGGAACAACTTAAGAACAGTACTAAATGTCTTAGAAATTTACGAAGCCCACCCCAAAAAACAAATTGCACTTATGTTTTTAGATGCAGAGAAGGCCTTCGATAATTTAAATTGGCAATTTTTAATCCAAAAAAATTATAATATGAATTTAGGCACCAAATTTGAAAATATTATAACAACCATTTATGATACACAACAGGCTAATATTATAATAAACGGGGAATATGCCCGCCCAATAAAAATAGAAAAAGGAGTCAGACAGGGCTGCCCACTCTCACCCCTGCTCTTCATATTATCATTAGAAGCATTATTAATGAGAATTAGACAGAACCCAGACATAAAAGGATTAAAGGTTAAGAAAGAAGAATATAAGTTGCAAGCGTTTGCGGATGATATGATTTTTTTCACTGAGGAACCAATAGAAAGAGGACAAAAATTGATGAATGAATTAGAACAGTTTGGAGCAGTAGCAGGACTTAAAATTAATAGGAAGAAAACAAAATTAATGACTAAAAATTTAACAGAAAAACAGAAAATAGAACTAGAAGAAGTTATGGGAATACAAGTGATAAAGAAAGTTAAATACTTAGGAATATGGTTGACAGCACATTGTAAGGCACTTAAGGAAAATAATTATGATAAATTGATGCAACAGGTAAAGAAGGATTTAGAAACATGGGGCAAGCTGCAACTTTCATTATTAGTCAGGATTGCTGCTATTAAAATAAATATTCTTCCAAAATTCCTATATATATTTCAAATGATCCCAATCAAAGTACACAATTTTTTTTTTAAGAACTTAATAAAATAACTGTAAAATTTATCTGGCAAGGGAAAAAACCTAGAATAAATTTAAAGGCAATGCAGGATGTGAAGAGCAGGGGAGGGCTGGTACTTCCAAATTGGGAGTTGTATTATAGTGCAGCCTCTTTAGTTGTATTATGAGTGAATGAGTGAATTTAACCAATAAGAGAATATTATTCTTAGAAGGCCATGACTTGCAAAGGGGGTGGCATGCTTTTTTATGGGATGTAGGGAAAACTAGCCAGAAATATTTTCACAGACACCTAATCAGAGACTCATTATTAACTAATTGGAAGAAAATACGGAAAAAACACTATTTAAAAATACCAATTTGGATTTCAACAATGGAGGTGATGATTCACCCAAATAATCTGGATATCACTAAAATGATTAAATATAAGGATCTATTGGATACACAAGAAAATTTGAAATCGCGGCAAGAACTTCAAGAGCGGGAACTAAAAATTGATCAGTAGGCATATCTTCAAATTCAAAGTAGATATAAACAGGAGAAGAAAGAATTTGGAATTAACAATAAACTCCAGCAATTAGATAAAATTTTATTAGGATCAGGCAAAAAAAAAAAATTTTTTTTTATAATTATTTATTAGAAGTAGAATTAGAAGAAGAAATTGTAAAAGGGAACATGATAGCCTGGAGTAGGAATATAGGATGTAGCATCACCATAACAGAATAGGAAAAGGTTTGGGGTAGAAATAATAAAATTACAAAATCGGTAGCATACAAAGAAAACGCCTATAAAATGTTTTACAGATGGCACCTTCCTCCTTCAAGATTAGCGAAGATGCACCCCAATATGAGTCTGAATTGCTGGAAATGCAAAAAAAAAGAGGGAACTTTTTTCCATATGTGATGGTCCTGTACAGAAGCTCAAAAATATTGGCAGAAAATTAGAAATTGGCTGGAAGAAATGACAAGAGAGCAGATTGAATTCAAACCAGAGTCCTTTCTGTTAGGGAACTTTGATAAACAAATATCAAAAAAAGTGAAATATATAATAATACACATTTTGACAGCAGCCAGATTGGCTTTTTCACAATGTTGGAAGCAGCCTCATGTTCCATCAGAGGAGATGATCATTCAAAAAATTTCAAGTTGTGAGAAATGGACAAATTAACTTTGGCATTAAAAAATAAAGACACTTCAATATACTACAACAGCTGGAACTGCTGATACAAATGGATAGACCAAAGATAGACTTCACACTAAAAGGTAAAAGAGGATAGGATAAATCCATAGTAGTGATACACAGATATATGTAATGATTAGGTGTGTGTATATGGCATAAAATAAGGATAAAAAAGAGATCTTACAAACTGTTGAAGATGAGAATGTTTTTAATTGTTTTCTATTTTTTTCTTTCTATTTTCTTCTCCCTTTCTTCTTTTTCTCTCTTTCATTTATATATGTGTTGTTGATTTGTTTTAATTGTAAAATCAATAAAATTTAGTTAAAAAAAAGAAGTTTTGTCCCATTTACAACTTTTCTTGCCATAGTTGTTAAGTGAATCACTGCAGCTGTTAAATTAGTAATATGGTTGTTAAATGAATCTGGCTTGTCCCTTGACTTTGCTTGTCAGAAAGTTGCAAAAGATGATCATATGACTTCCTGGACATTGCAACCATCATAAATATGAACCGGTGGCCAAAATTTTGAACATGTGATGCTGCAACAGTTGTAAGTGTGAAAAATGGTCATGTCACTTTTTTGAGTGCTGTTGACTGAATCTGGATGTTCTGCTTCGGATACCATGAAGCCTCCTCCCAGAAGGTAACAAGGAAAACAGATCATGAAGAGGATGTGTAGTATTCCAAACAATCCTGCGAACTCTGCTCAATGTTCTTTTCTGTCATCCTCACCACCACAAATTTGATAAATAAATCTTTTATGAAGTTCCAAAGGGGTGAATTGCAGGTCATAATATGCTGACTTGCAAAGTAAGTCCCTAGTTTACACATGCTTGCATAGATCACCATGAACATGCTTGGGATAAAATGTGGTGTTGGTTAGTCTGTGCCTTAGCCACCAACTTATGTCCCAACGGGCCTGTCCTCTCTGCTCAGGCTGTGCAAAGCATTGAAAAAAGGTGCTTTGCAAAAACAATTGAAATGAATCCTTAAGATGTTAAATCTGAGCCATGGTGGCACAGTGGTTAGAGTGTAATACTGCAGGCTACTTTTGCTGACTGCAGTACTGACCGGCTGACTGCAATTTGGCAGTTCAAATCTCACCAGGCTCAAGGTTGACTCAGCCTTCCATCTTTCTGAGGTGGTTATAATGAGGACCCAGATTGTTGTGGGCAATAGGCTGATTCTGTAAACCGCTTAGAGAGGGCTGTAAAGCACTGTGAAGCAGTATATAAATGCTACTGTTACTGCTGAAGGGTGAAAACTTTCATAGGTGCTCAGAGGCTTTTCCTAATTACGTGTGCATAGACTATAACTCTGCTGAAATTGTTATGGAAGCACTATGTGAAGGATTCCTTTCAAATCCTTCCCACATCCATACGTGTCTGAGGCTCTGTTCTCCTTGGTTGCTACATCCTGCAGAGAGTACTAATATTCAAGCCAGTGGAAATATTCCTCTATTTTTGATTTCTTAGGAGAACCTTGGAGGTCAAAGGAATATGAGGCATGTCTGAATATTCTATTCTGTTTCAAGCAAACGATGAGGACATCTATTCTATAAGCCAAGAAAATTGCACCAGTAGATACAAATGACACATTTTTAATAACTCATCACTATTCATACCAAGCACACATGGAGCTATTGGAGAAAAGCATTTCAGAAAGAAGGGAGAGCTTCACCAAATAGGTCCCTAATAACTTGAAGCCTCTAGGCAACACAGGCAGCTTTTTCTTCAGAGGAAAATTGCATTGATTTTGTATTTGGCTGGGTTTAAAAGAAAAGAGTGCTTCTGAGAACATTCAGCTTGGCATATATTACAGTAATAGAGTATGCTGCAGCCCCCTTGGATTTCCATAGAAGAGGCAGATAACTTTACCTCATCCCTTGAGATCCAAAGTGAAATTTATAGAGTAAAGTGGAATGAAAGTCACTGAATTTTCAGAATGCCGCTTGATACATTATTATGCATAAAACAAACTTGCATTTATGCAGCATTTTTTTCCTGCAAAGATCAAGAGTTGTATAAAGGCAGTAGTTCTGAAAAGATAGACTAAGAAGAGATGCAGGACCAGATGAGGAAATAAAACATCAGCTTGCCAACAAAAATATTACTAAGTTCCTGGCATGGCATGAAGTCTATATTTGATAATATGGAGAGAGATGGAGGGAGAGAGGAAGGGAGGGAAGGAGAGAGAGAGAGAGAGAGAGAGAGACTATAAATAGAAGTGCAGAATTAGTTTCTAATCTTAATAGATTTGGAGAGACATTGATTCGTTATCTATAGAAAGATAATTGATTTATAGCAGAAGTTTCAGTTTAGCTTAGCATCAGTAATGAGAATGTATACCAGAACAATCTGTTCATCTTATTTTTATGTCCATGAAATTGTATGAATTCTTAAAGAATGAGTTTTGTATGTATTTGCTTTGTAGTAATATTGAGAGCCCACCATGAGTTAACAGCTCCCAAATCTAGTTTTATTTCCCAGCATGCTCTGCTTCACATGAAATATGCATGGGAACAGAAAATTCTGCTCCAAAAGTAGATAGAAAGATAGATAGATAAACAGATAGATAGATAGCTATAGATACAGATATATATTGAAACTCAATACAACTCAGGAAAATGTTTAATATGCTGAACAGCCCAGAAATATCCTACTGCTGTAACTGAAAAGTTAGGAGCAAGCCTAAGAAGAATATTGGGTCATATGTTTTGGTCAGTTTTAGATATTGAAAGACAATGTGGTCAAAAGATAATAGTTGGTAGAAATCTGCTTCATCAAGTCATTGTACCCTTATGAGATACAGTCCAGGAAATGTAATTTTTACCAAGTATACTTTATTGATAGTATCTGCCTCCCTCTTCCACTTCTTTACCATTATAATGGCAAAATCATATAATTTTTGCCTCTGTCAGACCAAAGACAGTTTTTAAATGGTGAACTCCCCTACTAAAAATCTAACATCTTGTCAGAGTGTTTGCAGCGTGACTGCTATTATGAGACAACCCAGGAGCAAAACACAGCACACAGAGTCTTAGTCATTTAACAGTGGTTTATATACAACAGTTATATACAGACATAGGCAAATACCTTACAAGCAATCTCTCTTCTTCTTAAGTCTACACAGAGAACTCTGCAATGAATATCGGACACAAGAAGAGAGAACATGCCCTCTAATGGCTACCTTATATAAACTTCTGTGGCCTCATTCTTCATCTTAAAAGAGCAATGCCCATACTATGCTGATTCATCCTTAATTGCATCAGCCTTATATTGCATCAGATTTACAGCAACTGACAGCTATTAAATCTTATACTTCAACACATCTTATTACTGCCCCAAGACAAAAATCTGCTGTGATTTAGATTCATTTCAAATTTACCCTGCTGAAAGACCAGCTACTATTTTCTCAGATGGGGAATGTGGGCAAATGTGGTTAAATCATAGCTCAGCTGACCAAAGTTGAGTTAAAAAAATGTATTCATTTATTAAATATATATGGCTGTTCATCTCACGAGAAGTGATTCCTGGCAGCATACAGCAAAGAAGTATAAAAACAACGAACAATCAACAATAGTCATACAGGTAGTTCTTAACTTACAATCTGTTGTTTAACAACTATTCACAGTCATGACACTCTCAGACTGGGTGCTTTATGATTTGTAAAGCTCTTCCAGCCATTGTAAAAGGTTGTGCCATCACAAAACATTTGCATTTTCAATTGGTTGCCAAGCAGTCTCCAATCATGTGATTGCCATTTGCAATCTTCTCTTCTGACTTCCCCAGAAAATCAATGGGAAACACAGCAGGATATGCTGTAAGTACAGGGAACATTGGTTTTGAGATCCGTTCCACCAGCATGCCAAGGATTTCCTCCATTCCTCCATTCATACTGCAAGAATGAACCTCTAAACTGGTGAAAATGCTAGTGAACATCAGTGTTCTAACCAGGGTGTTAAACTGGTGGCCTGCAGGCCAGATACATCATGTGCAGGGCATGCCCACCCCAGCTCTCCAAAGGCAAAAAAATGTCATGATACATCATGTGATATCACGTGATGTGATTGAGTTTGACACCCATGTTCTAAAAGGATCACAATGCTGGTGTTCACTAGCATTTTCACCTCCAGAGGGCTGGAGACATTGGCATATACCCATTTGCCTTCCAGAAGGATGTTTTGCCAGAGTTGAGATCCATTCCTCTAGTGCATCAAGGGATTACTCCTCCAGAAGGGAAATCCCTTGGCATGCGGGAGGAATGAACCTCAAATATGAAGAAAACACTACCAAACATCATTGATCTTGTGATCATTTTCCTGATGTAGTGGAGAGAGAGCCTGGGTCTCCCAGATTTGCTGGGAAATTTGTTCTCTCCTCACCCCATCACAGCTAATAGGTTTGGGCCCTCTCCCTAACACCCCATGTTATAACCTTTTGAGGTTTGTGCTTATTGATATATGCATTTAAGAATAACATGCACAATAGATTCAATCAGCAATGGAACACCTCAAGATCTCCCCATTTCCCTGAGACTCTTGAAGGACTTTAAGAAAACAAAGAGGGATGAAGTTAGCCTCACTTCTAGATAGGAGAATGTTCCATAAGTGGGCACCATGGAAGAGAAGGCCTGCATCCCTGGGCCTATCAAATATAGTTTCCTGAGAGATCGGATCAAAGCATATGTGCCAAATCTGATAGAAAAAGCATATGTCATGAATTAAATAAATAAATGTAAAAGTAAAAATGTAATAAACATTTAAAGTGGTAATTAAAATCTGTCTCACTAATAACCCCAATTCATTTGACTATCTTCAGATTGCAGCAGACGAAGTTGACCAAGAGCAACATCTGTTTTTGCTTTTCAGCTTTCTAACATGGGTGAATCTTCAGAGTCATTATTTTATTTTTATTTTATTAATTTATTTATTTATTTTTGTCAATTGCTTACAAGATAATAGGTATAAGTAAAACATAGTTATGAATACATGGATACATATATGAAAAATAAAAAAAGAAAAGAAACAGTAGGACAGGGACGGTAGGCACGATTGGTGCGCTTATGCATGCCCCCTACAGACCTCTTAGAAAAGGGGTGAGGTCAATAGTAGACAGTCTAAGGTTAAAGTTTTGGTGGTTTGGGGAAAAAACCACAGAGTCAGGTAGAGTATTCCAGACATTGACCACTCTGTTGCTGAAGTCGTATTTCCTGCAATCAAGTTTGGTGTGATTAACCTTGAATTTGTATCTATTGTTTGTTCTTGTGTTATGGTTGAAGCTGAAGTATTCATTGACAGGTAGAACATTGCAATGTATGATTTTATATACTATACTTAGATCGGACCGAAGGCGGCGTAGTTCTAGGTTTTCTAGGTCTAGAATTTCAAGTCATGGTGGCATAAGGTATTCTACAATGAGTAGAGGAGTGGAGACCTCTTCTTTTGAAATATTTCTGGACTTTCTAAATTGTGTTAATATCAGATACATAATGTAGGTTCCAGACTGATGAGCTGTATTCGAGTATTGGTCTAGCAAATGTTTTGTATGCTCTAGTTAGTAGTATAATATTACCAGAGAAAAAGCTATGTAAGATTAGGTTAAAAACTCTTAACACCTTTTTGGCTATGTTGTTACAGTGGGCTCTAACACTTAGATCATTAGAGATGAGTACTCCAAGATCCTTGACAGAGTTTGGATCATCAACAAGGTCTTGACTATTCAACCTGTATTTTATTTTCTGATTTTTTTTTTGCCAATATGTAGGACAGAGCATTCATTTGTTGAGATTTGAAGTTGCCATTTGTTTGACCATTCTGATACATAGTCAAGGTCTTTTTGAAGGGTAGCAGTACTGTTTGTGGTATTGAACAGCTTTACATCATAAACGAAGAAAACACAGATGCTCTTAATATGATCACAGAGATCATTTATGTAGAGTATGAAAAGAGTTGGTTCTAGAACACTGCCTTGGGGGACACCACTGTTGACAGGTACAGAATTTGATAGGATGCTCCCAATTTTGACCATTTGTTGTCTGTTTACAGGAATGCTTCTATCCAGTAATGCAGGTGTCCAGAGATACCCTAAGATTTTAGTTTTAGGAGTAGTTTGTCGTGTACCACTGAATCAAAGGCTTTACAGAAGTCTATGTAGATTGCGTCTATTGCTTTGCCCTGATCGAGTTGTGTAGTCCAAATGTTTTTGCGGTGTAAGAGCTGCAGAATACATGATAGTTTTTTCTTGAAACCAAATTATTTATTAGAGAGTAGGTTGTTTGTCTCTAAGTGGAGGGTGATGGATTGGTTAATAATTGATTCCATGACTTTACAGGTGATGCAGCATAAAGAGATTGGTCTGTAATTTTCAACTAGAGTGGGGTGTCCCTTTTTTTATGGTTTTCCCCAATCTGCCAATGTTTATTCATTAACATAACTCTTTTACAAAGGTGCTAATTAAACCCTGTGCATAAATTTTAAACTTTTTAAAGAGAAGCAATACACATAGTTGTCCTTTAAAAGCGTATTTTCCTTGCCATCCACCAAGACAATGCACAGGCATTTTTAGGACCTTACAAATAGCATGGTCACAAATGGCTTCAGTTTTCCTATACGAGGCAAATGCTTGATAGCACACTTGGCTGCTTTAAACATCTTGTTCACAGACTAGCTACCTGACTTCTCATTACTTCGTGTCCTAGCCATGTGGCTGCTGCATTAATTTGTTACCTAACTGCCTTAGGCAGGGATTTGGTGAGAAGAAAGAGGCAGGTGGTCTAAAGTAGATGATGGAAAGTAGAGCTGCATGGACAGCAAAGAGAGTTTGGAAGGCTATGCTCTGTATCTCCCTGAAAATGTCATTTTCACCTCTCTCTCTCTCTCTCTCTCTCCCCCTCTCTCTCCCTCCCTCTCTCTCTTTCACACTCATTCTGGATCAGATCCAACAGTCTTCTGTTCATACAGGGTCCCTAAGAAGTTTTCAAGAAGGGCTTCCTAGTACCTGGAGACACATTGCCTCCAACGCTAAAGGAATTTATTGCCATCATAACTGGTAATCATTGATAATAAACATAACAGCCATGATTTTATCCAGATCCTTTTAAAAGTAATAGATCCAAATCGGGTTTTTTTTACTAGCTTCAGTGTAGTCAAAGAGGAGATAAAATTGAGAACAGTTGTTTTTGCCACTTTAGAAAATATGGGTTCTCCTTTTGAAGGAAAAAAAAAAAAGTGGAATTCTTCATACTATATCTGAGAGCCACATTATATGAAATCTAATAGATTAGTGGTTTAGGTCTAGGTTCCAAATTGTAACATGAATTATGCAAGTGAATTAGACAATGAGTGGGAAATGTTTATACAAATAAAGTAAACAAATACTTTTCTTATAAAGAATTTTCAACTAGAACAGCAGTTCTCGAAGTGTGGCCTGGGGACTTACAGGGGTCTTTGAGTGGGTTGACAAAGTGAAATTAATAAAAACAATAATTTTAGATTTCTCCATTTTAATTTCTAATACAGCAAATGTTGATAGATATAATCCATATCAACTAAAACTCTTTTGGGTCCTCAAACATTTTTTAAGAATGAAAAGGATTTGTCAGACTAAAATATTTCAAAACTGCTGATTTTTCTGTTCTTTAAACTGTGTGTGGGTTTTAAATCTGCCTGGATTTTTACTTGTTCCTCTCCATTTTGAAGTTCTTAAACCTTTGAATTGTATGATAAATGATTGTTCAATAACTTCATTAAATATAAATTCTCAGGAGGTAAGATATTATGCTGCAAAATAAATTGCTGCAGTATATCTGACAGTACTGCTGATGCTTCAATACAACAATACTTTTAAAAGGATTATTAAAATAATGTTATATTTCCTTTTTCTTTGTGCAGGGATAGAAGTCTATGGCAATATGTGTCCCATGCATTATTTGATACATTATAAAAATAAAGCTGGTGATGACAACAAATAACAAACTGAAAACATTTGCTGAGATTATAGTAAGTTCTGTTTTTTATAGTATTATACATTGTACACTGAAAGCATATTACTGTTTACCTTGGCATGCTTAATTAGGCTAATGGGAGAATTGGGTGCTCTTGGAATTGCAAATGTTAATTAATCTAATCAAATAATTTGGGGTAGGTCCAGTTATACACAGGGTTAAACTAAGCCACCCATCATCTGTGTCATGGGAAATGCTGGTAGTATGGTCTGTCCTGAGACAAAATTCTAGAGATGTCCCACAAAAAGAAACATTGTTAGGAATGTAAGTCACCTAACAGTTGGGTTGGAAATATATAAACCAGGATAGACATTTAATACTGTCTCCTTAAGGGAATGCTAAAATTATAATTGGGTGTGGTTCCTCAAACGGCCATAAGATGGAGCCAGAAACCTGGATTGTTTAGTCCTGTTGTTAAGTTGGTAGATGTTCTGATGTTCCCTGTTTCTTGAATATTTCCCTATTGACTGTTGCTGATCATCATTATTCTTGGATTGATGTGAGTCTATTACTGAACTGTTTTTGATACTAGACTTTGTTATTAGATTATCCCTGGACTGAAACCTGACTGCTATAACCATGTATGTCTTGGACTGTTTGTTTTGGACTTTGCTTAACTGTTTACTGGAAGTAAAAACCTACATTTTACTATTCAGTGTATCTGTGTACTGGTCGTGTGTTATTCAACATCACTCTCACTACATCTCCCTGTGTGCACTCATTCTCCTAATGGGGAATTACCTCAAAAAACATCTTCAGAAATTTTGTCTCCCTGGTTTTTCAGATTTTTGTCTCCACCACTGGAATGTGGGGGAAAAGAACAGAAATGGATGAGAAGCAGGCAAGAATACTTCTAAATCTGCCTTTGGACATGTATATTTCACTTGTGAGAATGTGTCTCAGCTTGTTTCTCTTGGTTTGAAAACAAACAAAAACAAAACAAGAGAAGTGAAACAAGAACTTAAAGCCTACAAATCTCTTTTGTAGCAGGTAGAAGACTGAAAAATGGCTGCTGCAAGGAAACATTAAAGCAGCTTCTGGTTTTGTTTTATTTATTGTCTACAAGCAATCGATTTATTTCCAATAACTATAGTATTAATTTATCAGTGGGAGTTGTAGTATGGCCAAGCCCAGCATGGGAGTCACTTTGTCTGTGGGCTAGTTCTTCCGATGATTTTTTTTTTTTTTGCTGTCAACGTTCAATATGTGCCCCTTTACCCAAAATTATTTGACTAGATTAATTAACATTTGCAATTCCAAGAGCACCCAATTCTCCCATTAGCCCCCAAAAGCATGGCTTAGGTGATGGGCGTGGCTTGATGGTCATTGACTGGGTGGACATGGCTTCGTGGTCACATTATTGCCTGGGTGTGGCCAACTCAATATCACTCACATCGAGGCACGCATCTCTTCGCCTGGCCTCTCATGGCTGTGGGGATGCTGCAACAGTTGTAAGTGTGAAAAATGGTCATCAATCACTTTTTCTAGTGCCATTGTAACTTTGAATGGTCACTCCACACAAGCAAAGTACCAGCAAAGGAGGGGGAAAAAACTCCAGAGAGGTTCCTAAGACAGGAAGTCTAGTCCTGCCAAAAATGTAGTAAGGGTTAATGGAGAGGCAGTTTCTGTAAGCAACACTAGAATGTTTCCTTCCTGCCTTCCTTACAGGATTAGACCAGTAATTTCTTCTAACAACCGGTTCTAGCGAATAGGTGTGAACTGGTAGAATCCCATCCCTGCCTTTACCCCTAAAATTTGGCTTTCAAAAGGGGATTTCAAGATTATATTTAATGTCAGAACTATCTGATCTAGTCTTGTAGTGTGCAGTTCTGAATTTTTTAAAAAAATCCACATAATTTGTCAGGAGTGCATTACAATGTTAATTTAAATAAATACCATTTCAATTGCATTTTGAGTTTTTAAAATCATAGCAAATTGATATGGACATTACATGATATGACTGGGTAAAGCCATGAACAAAAATCACTAGATTTTTACAAATCAGGAGCAGATACAGAAGTATCTATGGTCCTTTTGCCAAAAGGATGCAAGGCATATTTTATATATTTATATATAAATATATTTATATATATATTTAGCTTTCATTAGCTTCTGCTAACATTGTCAGAATGTAAAATCTATCATTGAAGACATTTTCGCTTTTATGCATCATTGATCAATTTAGCCATTGTGCGTGTAATAGGCCCATCTACCCACCTCCCACCTGTGGTTTACTCTATCATTTTTACTTCAGACATGTTAATTGATGGAGGCTTAACTCTTATTGCTTCCTCCCCGATCGCACCCCAGTTAGGCTGCTCATCCCCAGGAAATGGTGCTGAAATGTCAGCTATTACTTTGATGGCATTCTCTCTGGACCCCTCCGTCACATCAACACATCTCTGCCACACACACACACACACACACACACACACACACACACACAGTATCTATATATGCATTCTCTCCAGACCCCTCTATCACACCAACACATCTCTGCCTCTCTGCCTCTCTGCCTCTCTCTCTCTCTCTCTCTCTCTCTCTCTCTCTCTCTCTACACACACACACACACACACACACACAGAGTATGCATTCTCTTTGGACCCCTCCATCACATCAACACATTTCTGCCACACACATACATATACACACACACACACTGTATATATGCATATTTGTATGCAAATGTGTATGTACGTGTATGTGCAAACATATATCATTTTAGATCTGTCTATCCCTACTTTCATAAAGTTGAAACAGTTGGAATCTTTGGATAATCTATCAATGGCTAGATATAATTGCTTTCCCTAAAATAATGGCATTCCAAATGGGTCTCTGATATGAAAAATAGGTAGCAAACAATTCAATGTATGTGTATAAGCAATGAATCTGAAGAGAAAAGAAGTGTGTGATACATAAGAAATATTTTTCTTCCATTATAAAATATGATTTCATGTCACTTGTTTCTTTTTACTAACCAGGGACTAAACTCCAAGCGTTACATGATAATTGGCTGAATTTATACATCAGTAAATGCTATCTGTTGAACCATGACTAATACTGTTAAATACCACAAGTTAAAAAAAAAGTTTATTACAGCAGGCAGAGCGCAAGAGTTAATTTATCATCGATACTTTTGTAAACAACAATTATGCTGTTCTGCCCTACCTCCTGCCTTGTTTTCTGAGGTGTTTATCTTGATTTATCTTGATTTTATGTGAACTACTGTGCATGCTTATGGCATGAATACACAACTTATTTTTCAGGTGAAACCCTAATTTAGAGACTTTTGTTGATTTGAATTGCTCACCCTCCATCTTTAATTCAGCAGGACACTGTACCTGCATGTCATTTGCCATTTCTTATTACCTTTGTTCAAATCACTTGACTTTACTCCAAAATAACTAGATGAGAAAACTTGATTTTGTCCATCTTGAGGCTGCCCTTGCATGACGTTGGAAGAAACAGGGATAATCTTATTTTAACTCCAGTAGAACTGAAAGAAATGTTGACTGAGTATGTTTAAGCTATGGTTAGCAGCTAGTGGGAAAGACCTTTTCTTAAAATGCTGAAAGCAACATTCAAAAAGTAATGAATGGGATGTAAAATTGAATCTAGGTTATTTAAAGACCAGATTAGATAGCAATTAAGTTGATGGACTAGAGCTAAAGAGAGTGGAAGCTCATGGTTTGATTCTTAGTCATTGTTATTTCCCAGACCTTTAAGGGTAGGATCATTGTTAGAAGAAATATGATGGAGGGAGTGTGAAGTGTGCTAATTACAGGTAGTCCATGGCTAGCCAACAGTTCATTTAGTGGCTGTTCAAAATTAGTACTGAAAAAATGACTTATGACCATTTTTCATGCTTACGACTGTCCTCATGGTCATGTGATCAAAATTCAGATGCTTAGCAACTGACTCTTAGTTATGATGGTTGCAGTGTTGTGGGGTCATGTGATCACTGTTAGGCATCCAGAAATTATCCATAGTAATTAATTATTCAAAGACAAGCATAATCTCCAATTGATTTATTAGGAACAGCTCTGGTACGGCTATGGAAATTTCCAAAACAGAAACTCATTCCCAGCAGTCTCACAAAGTCCTCCCTATCTCACAAGAACCAATTAACTGCAGCTGGAATTTTTTAATGTGACATACTAAATAACCTTGAACTGTTCAACTCCCTCACCCCCCTTCATTGTTTCTTGTGGCAGCTGATCTTAAAGCTGACAATCACCTTTTGTGGCCTTCTGACAAGCAAAGTCAATGGGGAAGCCAGGTTCATTTAACCACCATGTTACTAACTTAACAAAAGCAATGATTCACTTAGCAACCATGGCAAGAAAAATGGTAAAATGAGACAAAACTCACTTAACAAAGCTCTCACTTAACAACATAAAATTTGGGCTTTATTGTGGTTGTAAGTCGAGGACTACTTGTACAATGCGTAGAGTAGTATTTCTTAAACTGTAGTCCAAGGATCCCTAGGGCTCATTCAATTTCCTCTCAGAAGACCATGAAATCTAAACAATGGCCAATATTGAAGATATTTGCAAAAAAGTACAGCCATGTCACTTCTCATTATTTTTTAAATAGTTTCTTTCCCAAAGAATATTTTATTTATGTAAATATTTAATGGGTTTAATGCTATTTTTAACAATTGAAAAAAAATATTTTTATGAATGTATCCATTTTAATTTTTAATATGGTTAGTATCAATAAATATAACCCATAAAACAAAGGCTCTTTTGGAGTCTTCCATAATTTTTTTATAAGTGGAAAGAGGTCCTGAAAAAAAAAGAAGAGACACTGTCTTATAGTAAAGTGGAATCTACATATAATTAATTGCAAACAATGAGCAACAACAACTTTATTAATTTAGATTAAGAGGCAAACTTAAAAAAAGAACACCGAAAAACCACATAGAGAAAAGCTGAAATGTCTGGAAAACCATGTCCCCTATCCCAACCACCCCTGACCAACCCAGTGATAGGGCTCCAAGTTGAATAGCCTACCCCAACTTTAATGAAACTATGTAGTACCAGAGATTGCACCAGTGGTGGGATTCAATTTTTTTTAACTACTGGTTCTGTGAGTGTGGCTTGGTGGGAGTAGCAGGGTAAGGATACTGTAAAGTCTCCAGTCAGAGGTGGTAATTGCCTGTCCTCCGAACTACACAAAATTTCTGCTACCGGTTCTCCAGAACTGGTCAGAACCTGCTGAATACCACCTCTGGATTTCACTCTATATGAGCCATAGTTGTGCAGTGGTTAGAATGCAGTACTGCAGGCTACCTCTGCTGACTGCCCACTACCTGCAATTTGGCAGTTCGAATCTCAGCAGGCTCAAGGTCGACTCAGCTTTTCATCCTTCCAAGGTGGGTAAAATGAGGACCTAGATTGTTGGGGCAATATGCTGACTCTCTAAACTGCTTAGAGAGGGCTGTGAAGCACTGTAAAGTGGTGTATAAGTCTAAATGATATTACTATTCTCCAAATGTGGAAACTTTAAGACTTCTGGACTTCAAATCCAGAATTTTTCAGCCATCTATGCTGGCTGAGGAATTCAGGGAGTTGAAGTTCCACAAATCTTTAAGTTAAGTTGCCAAGTGGTGTAAAAGTGGTGTCACTTTCTTGTTGTTGGATCTATTGTGGCATTTTTCACATTATTTATTATACCTAAGGATTTCTTCCTTCTTTCCTTCCTGGATTTGTATTTATCGATGATTAGATTAATAGCCCATTTTTATTTGTACTTCTCAAGCCACATAATACTCCTGCCTCTTATTTCACCCAAAATAATAACCCTGTTAGGTGAGTTGGGCTGAAATAGAGAGACTGGCTCAGAATCACCCTACTGACTTTTGTGCTGAACAGAGGATTAGAACTCATGACCTCCTCATTTCTAGTCCAGCATGTTAATCACTAGATTGGAACAGATTCTCTGTTTATAAGAAATACTTGTTTCTTATATTAACAGTAAAGAAAATATCTTCTATGGTTACTGTGTTTTCTTTTACAAGGCATGGTAAATGGAACTTGTGATAATTAATCATCTGAAATTAAATGCCAAACTATAAACCCAGTAACTGAATCAGAAAATTAACATTCAGCATTATGTTACTTTACAGGATCATAAATGATGACTTGATTCTGGGTTAACATGACTAAGCTACAAGGAGAAACTCTCATTTTATGAGATCATTAGTGTATGGGGAAAAAGAAAAGCACTGGATGTAAGAAGAGTACATAGGATGTAGGAGCTTAATTATGGTTTCCTAAATTGGCAATATGCAAAAAAAATCACAAGAAATTTCAGAATTTAATCATTGATCACCTGTGCTTTATGTGACTATGCCAGTTTATCAACTGTATAATACCTAACTTAGAAAAACAGAGTTGGAAGGGACCTTGGAGGTGTTCTAGTTTAACACCTGGCTTAGGCAAGAAACCCTATGCCAGTGATGGCTAACCTTTTTGGCACTGAGTGCCATAAACGTGCGTGTGCATGCACATGCCCCAAATGCAGTGCATGTACATCTATGTATGCATGATGCCCCCGTGCATGTGCCTCATCCCCACGCATGCACCCCTCCGTAAATGCACCCCCATATGTGCAGGCATGGCAGAGACTCAGCTGGCTGGCAGGAAGCGCATGCACGCATGTGCGGCAGAACTGAGCTGGGGCGATGGCTCGCGTGTCCACAGAGAGCTCTGCATGACACTTCTGCCGTGTGTGCCATAGGTTCGCCATCACAGCCCTATACCATTTGAGACAAATGGTTGTTCAATCTCTTCTTAAAAACTTCCAGTGTTGGAGGAGTCACAACTTCTGGAGACAAGTTGTTCCACTGATAAACTGTTCTGTCAGGAAATTTCTCCTTAGTTCTAGGTTGCTTCTCTCCTTGTTTAGTTTCCATCCATTGCCCTCAGGTGCTTTGGAGAACAGCTTGACTCTCTTTACTTTGTGTTAACCCCTGAGGTATTGAAATACTGCTATTATGCCAACCCTAGTCTTTCTTTTCATTAAACTAGACATACCCAATTCCAGTAACTGTTCTTTGTATATTTTAGCCTCCAGTCCCCTCATCATCTTGGTTGCTCTTCTCTGCACTCTTCCTAGAGTTTCAACGTCTTTTTTACATCGTGGTGGCCAAAACTAGGTACAGTATTCTAAGTGTGGCCTTACCAAGGCATTATAATATAGATTCGAAGTATCTAGGGAACGTTTCGATGAAGTCTCATTCATCATCTTCAGGCTTCTGTCTTCAGCTCTTGCTTCTCAGAGTGATGTGAGATTGCAGCTGCTTCTTCCTTTTAACTGCTAGTGGGGGTGGGACTTGATTGGGTGGGGGCTTGGCTGTGTTCTGATTGGGTGTGTGTGTGTTCTCATTGGTAGGGGGTTTGGCTGTGTTCTGATTGGTTGGGGGGTTGGCCGTGTTCTGATTGGTTGGAGGCGTGTTCTGTTCAGGTGGGGGCTTGGTTGTGCTCAGGTTGGTCTTAGTTGCTGGGGGATTTGAGTTGGTGAGCTGTGATCTTGCTGTTTGGCTTCAAGTTCGTGGTCGTGCTGCATCTTCATAGTGGGTGTCGGTTTGCTTCATGTATGGCTCGGAGGGGTTTGAAGTGGGTAGTGATGCAGTGCAGTACGAAAGCTAAAACTTTAGAACCTTCACGGTGAACAGTAATAAATTTAAGCAATCCAGTTTTTCTTATATTACAGCATTTGTATTTAGTTCATCCTAAACTGAACCAATTTTTATCAGTTTATACATGATATATACAAATACTTTAGCTAATCTCAAAACATGTAATCCTGGAAGTATTTTTCAGAACAAGTAAAGCAAAACAGGAAATGCAAGATGTTTTCATGCTTGGCTGATGTTGCCCAGTTTCTCTCCCATAACTGCCGATGCTTTAATGCAGCCTGACCTGAAATAGTTCTTACGGAAAATTTGTTCTGTGAGGAAGTTTATGTCATCCTATTTTTTGTACTTAAAGGAAATTATACAGATATTTTGACTAAATAAATATATTATACCACAATATTTATCTCCATTAATAACATTCATAATTTTTGTAGATCATATCCTTCCTTGAACTTTATATAGCTACAATCTGAAAATGATTGGCACAAATCTTTGGTATATTAAATCCTCAACAAAAAAAATAGCTGCATCAAAAATTACATTATAACTATCACCATCACATAAATGATTTTATTTTAAAGGGTTTTTTTAAACTAAGCATTTACATCTGGTGCAGTAGTCTTAGAGTAAGTCCATTACTTATCCGGTGAATTTACTTTTTAATTACAGATGTATGTTTTGTGTAAAGCCACATGCATGTAAGATTTGTGGAAAATCATTTACCTACAAACATGGTTTAAAGATGCACCTTGTATTACATGAGGCACAAAAGCAATTTAAGTGTGAATTGTGTGACAAGTCCTTTGTCACAAAAAGAAGCCTTCAGGAGCATGTAAGCATTCACACAGGAGAATCAAAATACTTCTGTTCACACTGTGGAAAATCTTTTCATAGAGCTTCAGGACTTAGTAAACACTTAAAGAAACACCAGCCCAAACCTGAAATCCGTGGCTATCAATGCAACCAGTGTGAGAAAAGTTTCTATGAACCTCGGGATCTCCGCCAACATATGAACAAACATCTTGGAGTGAAACCTTTTCAATGTCAATTTTGTGGGAAATGCTATAGTTGGAAGAAAGATTGGTATTCTCATGTAAAATCACATTCTATTACTGATCCATACAGATGCAATGTGTGTGGCAAAGAGTTCTATGAAAAAGCTTTGTACAGGAGGCATGTTAAAAAAGCCACTCATGGGAAGAAAGGGAGAGCAAAACAAAATTTGGAGCGTATTTGTGAACACTGTGGGAGAAAATTTACCCAGCTTCGGGAGTACAGAAGACACATGAACAACCATGAAGGTGTTAAACCTTTTGAGTGTCTAACTTGTGGTGTTGCTTGGGCTGATGCACGTTCCTTAAAACGTCATGTAAGGTCACACACTGGAGAAAGACCTTATGTATGTCCTGTATGCAATGAAGCTTACATAGATGCCCGTACGTTAAGAAAGCACATGACTAAATTTCACCGGGATTATGTACCTTGTAAAATCATGCTGGAAAAGGAAACTCTTCAGTTTCATAATCAGGGGACTCAAGTCGAACATGTCATCAGTATTTTAACATCGGATGTGCCAGAACAAGAAACAGAGGTCTGTACTGAAGAGATTGAGACTGTAGTAATTACTGAAGAAACAGTTGACACTGTTACAGCTACCGAAGAGTGTTCAACAGTTTCTACTCTTTCTGACCAAAGTATCATGCAAGTTGTCAATTATGTATTAGCACAACAACAAGGACAGAAAGTAGCAGAGGTTACAGAAGCTATTCAAACAGTAGAAGTAGAGGTACAGCATGTTTCTGATCAAGACTGAATACAAATGTTCATTAATGTAGTACCTTTGCAAAACAGCATGTAATTAACAAAATATTAACTATCTGACTGGACTTTTAATTTCAGAATCCTCTTCCAAGTTTTGCAAAAAAAACATACATCTGTAATTAAAAAGTAAATTCACTGGATAAGTAATGGACTTACTCTAAGACTACTGCACCAGATGTAAATGCTTAGTTTAAAAAAACCCTTTAAAATAAAATCATTTATGTGATGGTGATAGTTATAATGTAATTTTTGATGCAGCTATTTTTTTTGTTGAGGATTTAATATACCAAAGATTTGTGCCAATCATTTTCAGATTGTAGCTATATAAAGTTCAAGGAAGGATATGATCTACAAAAAAAATTATGAATGTTATTAATGGAGATAAATATTGTGGTATAATATATTTATTTAGTCAAAATATCTGTATAATTTCCTTTAAGTACAAAAAATAGGATGACATAAACTTCCTCACAGAACAAATTTTCCGTAAGAACTATTTCAGGTCAGGCTGCATTAAAGCATCGGCAGTTATGGGAGAGAAACTGGGCAACATCAGCCAAGCATGAAAACATCTTGCATTTCCTGTTTTGCTTTACTTGTTCTGAAAAATACTTCCAGGATTACATGTTTTGAGATTAGCTAAAGTATTTGTATATATCATGTATAAACTGATAAAAATTGGTTCAGTTTAGGATGAACTAAATACAAATGCTGTAATATAAGAAAAACTGGATTGCTTAAATTTATTACTGTTCACCGTGAAGGTTCTAAAGTTTTAGCTTTCATACTGTCCTGATATTTATATAATATTCTGTTTTAAAATTTAAGTGCCTAGATACTTCGAATCTTACGCAGGAGAAAACCCGAACAACCAAAGATCCACATACAAATACCTGCGAGAACCTCAGAAAATAAATATATATATATATATATTCAAACAATCAAGCTTCTATACATCTCCTTTCTATGTATAACTACAGAGATAATTGTAATTGTGCATCTAGTGCATGCAAACCATGAGAAATCATCAGACTGAATAATTGCTTTACTAAACTGAATTAAGGAAAGGGCTTATTTGCATCCACATGCCACAAATTTAGTATCACTTGACAGTAGTTTAGGTTCTGCCTTGCTATTTGCAGTGTAATTGCAGCAAGTTTTGCATTCTCTTCTTCCATAAATTTTTTCTTATAAACTTTACAGTAATTAAATGTCTAAGGGTAGATGTTTATTTACACAATCATTTCACATAATGGTGATTTCATCAATCTGGTAGTTTTTCTTTTTCACATCCATGGCAAGAGATAGGTAATATATTAATATATATTCTTAATATATTTTGAAAGGATAGCCACTACAGAACATTTCAAGAGACTTTTAAAGAAGCAGCTATTCAGAAATCAATATTTTTTACAAGCTTCTGAATACAATTATTTATTGGTAAATATGGATTGTTATGTCTAAGATGAATTGTAGCTGGTGGGAATAATTTTAATAATTTCTTTATCATCTTAGTAACAAAGGTAAAACATGATCAGATGTGACATATCAAGGAATAATACATTAAGTAGATTGTTGAAAATTCTTGCTTTAAAGTATACTATGCAATTTTTCATACTATGCATTGGATAGTTTTGGGACTGTGGCCTGATACTACATTTGAAACTATACCAGCTTACAAAATAGGCATCATCATGCCAAATGAAGAAAAGTGTGTTATGATATGATGAAGAAGATCCACACAATCTAAGCAGGAGTGTCAAACTGGCAGCCAGTGGGCCAAAGGCATCACATAGAAGCCATGGCCAACCCAGTGATACAATACGTTATGTGATACCCATGATCTAAAGAGTAGAGCAGCATTGCGGAAAGTGAAGGAGCATGAATGTAACACCTCTCCATTTACAACTCCTCAAGGTACCTGCATCTTTTGCAGGGATTCCTGGGAAAGTCTTGACTACTGTCAGGTGTTGCGGATGGGTGCCCTGTTCATCCTAAGCAGGAGTGAAACATTTGGCGTTTCTGAGAGCTCGTGAATATATTTGTACTGGAAAATGTTCCTTTCACTCTAAAAGCAAAAAGATGAAAAGATGTAAAGGCTGGAGGTGAAACTAATCTTGAAATACCAATGGTGGTGGAAATAAATTCAAAGTAAAAAGAGTTTGAAATTCAGTGTATATATTGGAATAAGCCTATTCAGGAGAGCAAATAGAGATAAGTGGGAGGAAGTTGATAAAAATCATTGTCAGTGTGTAGAAGGAATAGCCACACATTTAGATACCTGTTCTTCTTATTTCTATATCCTAACAAATTAGAGGTTAGAACAAGCTACAATTTAAAAAGAATAAGCAGAATCAGAAACTTTGTACAAAGTTATACCTTGTTTTTTTATTTCTGTCTGATTTCATGATATAAAAATTATCTTTAGAAATATGCTTCCACCCCCACCCCCTTTCCAGTAAAAAGCACTTACACCTAATTAGCATGATTAATTTTTAAAAATGAAATTATCATTCTTTTCATTCCTGAAAGACTCCTAACTGTTTCAAGAATTATTTGGAGATCCGTTCCTTGCATCTGAAATTATTGCAACCTCTTTCAAAAAAAAAAAAAAAGTAAAATGTGTTGGGACAAAACCAGTTGTAACAATTTGGTTTCGTCAAGGCAAGTAATTTATGTCATATACGACTGAAGGTTCAACAAAATAAGTAAATGTTAAAATGATATGAAGTGAACTATGGAGGTCAGGTTTTCATCTACACTTCTTAGATGTAACTTGGTTCAATGAAACATAAATAGCTGAAATTAAAAAAAAAATCAGCATGGCATGATTTAAAAAGAAGCCCAGCAGATAATGAGTCATTTTGCTTTGGTATTGATTTTGAAAGATTTGCAGGTGTTGAGATTAACATTTTGCTTGACAATTCCAGGACTTCAGAACATTTTATACTTTAAAAACATCTAGACAATCTTGCACTTGTTTACTTTATATGATCTTATTTTTTGTGCTTTTCCCCTAAGAACCTTAAATGAAAGAAAAATTAGTGGAAGCAAAGCTTCTGTTTGAGTCTTACATAATCATGTAGGTCAACACTTTGAATCAGGTTTGCCACAGCAATAAATCAGGATACTTTTTCTTTCCAAATTCCATTTTGAGTCAAACTTTTTCTATTGGTTCTAATATAGCATTATATTTATCTTGAATATCATAGGAGTAAGAAACTGTGTTCTGCTGTAGCTATTAATTCCTCCCAAATGAAAACTATTCTTGAATTAATCATTTCTATAGGTCAAATATCACTGCCTTGTAGCCCTGGTTGATTAAATTAAAATGCCCACTTTTCTTCTCCATTGGTATACAATAGACCTTCACTAGAATACATTTTACTTGGCACATTCCTACAAAATTCACATCCATACTCATCCATATCCCTTTCATAAGTCAATCTCTGAGTTTGAGTATGTAAACCAAAGACATACTCTGATGTCTTTAGGTAGCCTTTGATGAAAGCTAACTTGCTTCTTTTCCTCCCCAGTTATTTACTATGTCCTTCTTGCCTACCACTGGATGGCAGTAGGGTGATGTATATACTACATTGGAATTGTCTTGTTGAAAAGAAAAGGAAAAAACACTGTTGTCTTTACTTACACCACTCACCTGATTTATTTGCTAGCTCCTGCTTACCTCTTTTGCATCAAGGGACCACTGTTGTTTGAAAGTAACTGTATTTATTTAGAACAGTTATACTCCATATATCCTCTAAGATCTAATAGTGACAGGCATGGAGGATTTTTCTTCTTTCTATTCCCTTTCTATGGTATGAAATATGAAATAGATGAGGCTGAGAAAGATTAATCTGGCAGGAGACAACCCATCGTCTTCTGTGGATTTGAACTCATATATTCCATATATGAAGAAGCACTGAAAGGATGTGTAAAATAGGCATTTCTGTCCTCAGGAGCTGATACATTTGCCTCTAATTTTTAAACAACAAGGGCACCCTGAATCAATCCTATATCAACTGCCCTTCTGGTACCTTTCACTGTAAAAAATGATAGGTGTTATACAGTGAGGCGATTTTGAGAAAGAGTAGTGACAGAATGTATGGGCTCTCTGTTACACTTTTCACTGATCTTTCAATTTTCTACCTTTTTCTATAATCTGATTCTTTTAATTAGGTTTAAAAGGTTTAAAGGTTTCCCCTGTCTGGCTCAAGAGGGTAATTGTTATGTCCCTGGAACTTGCCAAAGTCCCCACCCAGGTCCGTTCATGCTGCGGGGGCGTTTGCTGCCCCTCATTGGCTGGCCTCCCTCGACAGCCGGCTATAAAAGCCAGCTGCAGGGTCCGGCCAGCCGCTGATCGCTGGAAGCCTGCTCCAGGCAGGGCTAACACGTTCAGTCCTTTATTGTTCCAATAAAGTCTTGTTGCACCCAAGCCCTGGTCTAGCCTCTCATTGCTCAACTACAACACTGGCGACGAAGGTGGGATGGCTACCAGAGGCAATTCGCAACAGCTGAAATCACTAAAATAACCGCTGAGCCGCAGCCACGCCGCCGGAGAGCTCGGTCAGCAAGAGCGAAAGTAATAGCGTCTGTAGCCGCTTGTTAGCAAGCTACAGAGGAAAGTGAAGCGCTGCGAGCCGCAGCCGCTCAGCACAAAAAGAGCGCGAAATTCAAATGGCTGTCGTTTGGATTTCTAGTCGGAATACAGCGCGGTGCTGTTATTCCGAGCTACTGACACTCACGCAGGCGCGATTTTCAAAGCGCTATCAGAGGCGGCAAGCCAGCACCGCCTACGCTCTCCAGGAGCGCGAATTTCAAAATGCTGCCAGTTGCAGCTCAGCCTAATTGTAGCCCAGAGAGAGAGCAGAGAGGTCTATGAAGCCTCTCCAGAGCTGAAGTCACTAGACTAACGAGAGCACAAGTGCCATTTGTGTCCCAGAGAGATTTCTCAACAGCATATCACGCAGGAGTCCTCATCATGAACTCCAACCCAGCCTTCCCACCGTTCAAACCGGAAGAAGAAAAATGGGAGTCATACAAGAATCGTTTTAACCACTACATCGACGCTATCGGTCTGGCTGATGCTGGGGAGCACAGAAAAAAGTCATTCTTCCTCAGCTATTGCGGAGCCATTGTTTTTGATACTGCCACAGCACTCGTCGCTCCACGTGAGTTAAAAATGTCCCCTGGCCAGAGTTGCTAGAAATCCTCACCAACCATTACTCCCCCAGGCCCTCACAAATCGCGAGGCGTTTCACCTTCCGGATGAGGAAGCAAGCAGAAAAGGAAACCGTCAATCAGTATATGGCCGCCTTGAGGACTGCAGCCCTCCACTGCGGGTTCGGGAACTATCTTGATGACATGCTCCTCGACCAGCTCGTCTGCGGGGTCAAAGACCTTCACCTCCAGAGGCGACTACTCGCCAGGAAGGACCTCAACCTATCCTGAAGCTGCACCCAGTCCGCCACTGAAATTAGGCCCGTCCCAAACAAAGCTGCGCCACCATTCATTCAGAAGAGGTAGTCAACGAAGACGACCCTAACGAGCAAACAGACATCCACCGCCTCACCCATGCCAAACAACCACAGGCAGGAGCCAGGCTAGAAACCAACAGCGCACCCAAACACATCATCCTATGCCTATCCTGTGGAGGACCTCACTCGAGAGCTACGTGCAAATTCAAGGGTGCCATCTGTAACCAGTGCCACAAAAAAGGCCACATCGCTAGAGTCTGCCAGGCGCGCACAACTCAGCACAAAGGTTCCTTCCTTTTCCCATTCTGGGCCTCAAAGGCAAGTACTCAATTGTCACACTTGCTACCATGCTAACCACACCTGTCACTCTATTAGTAAAATAACATTTTCCGTTCTATTAGAAGGTAAACCTTGTCGTATGGAGGTTGACAAGGGGTCAGCGCTCTCAATCATCTCTTGGAGCACCCTCAAGAAAATCCAGCCCAGACTATCCAGAAACCAGCTCCAGAAGTGCAGATCTCCTTGAGGGATTACCAGGGAAAAGACATTCCAGTGCTCGGCAAAGGCAAGTTCCTTGTTAATTTTAAAGCTTTTAAAGGCCACCTGCCTCTAGTGGTAGTTAACGCAACCTCCCCAGTCTTCTGGGGCTTGATTGGTTCCCCTACCTTGGCCTAGGGTTAACAGGAGTCCATGCTGTCTCAGCTTCTGACACTGACTCCTTATTCACTGACTACTCAGACGTATTCAGCAATGAGTTGGGGTGCTATAAGGGGACCCCCATCTCATTTGCAGTTGACCCCCAAGCGGTTCCAGTCCGGCTGAAATCGCGTAGAGTCCCATTCGCCATTCGGCCTAAACTGGACGCAGAGCTCGATAAATTATTAAAGCAAGGGGTCATCGAGCCGACAGACTTCGCCAAATGGGAGACGCCAATTGTCACACCCCTCAAAAAGGATGGCAGTCTGAGAATTTGTTCTGATTACAAAACAACAATCAACCGCTTTCTACAAGTTAGCGCGTACCCAGTCCCGGTCATTCAACATTTACTGCATACCTTTGAGCCTGGCAACATTTTTGCCAAATTGGACATGTCGCAAGCGTATCAGCAGTTCCCCGTTGACAACCAAACGGTGGAACTGCAGACCATTGTGACTCACAGGGGTGCCTTCCGGTGCAAGCGTCTCCAGTTTGGCGTAAGTGTTGCCCCGGGGATTTTCCAATCCCTCATGGAGCGTATACTACAGGGCCTCCCTGGCGTAGTACCCTACTTCGACGACATATTGGTCTCGGCCAGGGACAGACCCCAACTCTTCCAGAGAGTCAGAGCAGTGTTAGACAGGTTCAGACAGCATGGCCTCAAATTAAAAAGGAAAAATGTGCCATTGCCACTAGACAGGTGGACTTTCTGGGCTATAAGATTGACGCCTCAGGCATCCACCCCCTAGAGTCCAAGGTCAAGGCAATTCATGAGGCACCCACGCCAACCACTAAAGCCGAGCTACAAGCCTTTTTGGGATTATTGAACTTTTATGCATCATTTCTACCTCACAAAGCATCAGTAGCAGAGCCTCTACACAGGCTCTTAGATAAAAAAGCACCTTGGCACTGGGGACACAAGGAAGACACCGCTTTTCACGCAGTCAAATCACTGCTCACATCTGACGCGGTCCTCATTCAATTCGACCCACACCTTCCACTGGTACTAGCCGCGGATGCTTCCCCTTTTGGGATTGGCGCCGTATTAAGCCATAGACTACCCAACGGCTCTGAGGCACCGATTGCCTTCTTTTCCAGAACGCTCTCAGCAGCAGAGCGTAACTATAGTCAGATCGACAAGGAGGCTTTAGCCGCAGTGGCCGCAGTTAAGAAATTTCATGAATTCCTGTTTGGCCACAACTTTGAGCTAATCACGGACCACAAGCCTCTCCTGGGTCTTCTTTCCGGGGACAAGCAGACTCCCAAAGTGTTGTCTCCCAGAATGACGAGGTGGACTTTGTTCCTGGCGGCCTATTCGTACAAGCTCATCCACCGCCCAGGAAAAACGTTAAGTCACGCAGACGCCCTCAGCCGCTGCCCCTGCCAGCTCCAGCAGAAGACCCGGCCCCGGTCCATGCCATCTTCGATGTCACTGAGCCCGACCTCCCTGTCACCGCTCTCGACATCGCCACCAAATCCAAGACGGACAAAACCATCGCCCAGGTACTGGACTGGGTGAGGAGGGGGTGGCCGGGCTCAAACCTCGCAGCCGAATTCACACCTTTTAAGACCCGTCAACAGGAGCTGTCTAGCATACAGGGCTGCCTGCTGTGGGGCACCCGGGTGGTTATTCCGGCCTCACTTCCGCACACCAGTCTTAGAGGCACTACACGAGGGCCACCCGGGCATCGTCCGGATGAAGGCGTTGGCACGAAGCTATGTCTGGTGGCCGGGCCTGGACGACGACATCGTCAAGTGGGTAAGCTCATGCCAACCCTGCCAGGAATCCAGACCATCCCCTCCAGTCACCACCCCCACAAAGTGGGAGAGCGCCAACGCACCTTGGTCAAGGCTACACATTGACTTAGCGGGTCCGATTCACGGCAAGACCTTCTTGGTGGTCGTAGATTCATACTCAAAATGGATCGATGTGGCCCAACTATCCACAACCACCACGCTAGCAGTTACCAAGGCTCTAACTCGCCTATTCGTAACACACGGGTTACCAGACACCATTGTTTCAGATAACGGCCCCCAGTTTGCCTCAACAGAATTTAGCCGTTTTGCCACAAATCTTGGCATCCGACATATCTTCATGGCTCCCTTCCATCCTGGCAGCAACGGATTGGCAGAACGAGCCGTTAGATCCACAAAAGAAGCATTAGCCAGATTCAGCAAAGAAGATTGGCATCACAGGCTCTCCCGTTTCTTGCTGAGCCAACACTCGACCCCTTGCATGGTCACCAACAAGTCCCCTGCAGAACTTCTAATGGGTAGGCGCCTGAGAACTGTGTTGGATAGGCTCCACCCTCACTATTGTCCTGACACCCCTCTCGCTTCAATGACGGGGGTCAGAGATTTTGTCTTGCAGGAACTCGTATTTGCGAGGAACTATGCCGGAGACCCGCTGTGGATCCCAGGAGTGATAGTAGCCATCACCGGCCCCCGGTCGTACCGAGTCCAGCTGGAAGACGGCCGCATCTGGAGAAGGCACCTGGATCAGCTAAGGAAACGACAGGGTACCCTCGCCAGTGTCGGATCGTGGGCTCAGGTCGACCCCCAGGTGCCACACCAAGCTCCCATCGAAGACCATGCCAGAGCCACTGCACCACCTACACCCAGACCAGGAGAGTTGGCAGTAGACCGGGACTGCCAGATGGGTCCGCCACCGGCACCAGTAGACAGGACCACAACATCGCCAACCAGAAGCACCACACCGGTGCCAGTGCAAACCCCAGAGCGAGGCTGCACCCCATCACCAACCCTACCGGGTTCCTCGGACTCTGAGACACTTGGTAACTCACTGGAGTTACGACGCTCGGGGCGCCAGCACAGACCGCCCGCTTATTTAAGTGACTATGCGTGTTCGCATCTGGGGGGAAGGGGTGTTATGTCCCTGGAACTTGCCAAAGTCCCCACCCAGGTCCGTTCATGCTGCGGGGGCGTTTGCTGCCCCTCATTGGCTGGCCTCCCTCGACAGCCGGCTATAAAAGCCAGCTGCAGGGTCAGGCCAGCCGCTGATCGCTGGAAGCCTGCTCCAGGCAGGGCTAACACGTTCAGTCCTTTATTGTTCCAATAAAGTCTTGTTGCACCCAAGCCCTGGTCTAGCCTCTCATTGCTCAACTACAACAGTAATGCTCATCTTCACTTCTCAGAAGAGGGAGCGTAGGATGCCTGAGAGATGCTTCCATCACCATGTGGCCAGCAGGAACATATGGAACACAGTAAACTTTCCCACTAAAGTGGTACCTACTTACTTATTCAGATTTGCATGCTTTTGAATTGTTAGGTTGGCAGGAGCTAGGGTGAGGTCAGGAACTTATCCCATCGTGAAGAACTCAGGTCTTGAACCTGGGCTGTCAGCTTTCCAGCTGACTAGCTCAGCATTTTAACCAGTGAACCATTGTGTTGACCTCTTTTGATTAGAGTTGCCAGCAATTTGGGCCTACTTCATCAAAAGAAGGTCTTCTACCATTTTTGTTCATATAGAGTACACATTTATTTATTTAAAATTAACACTATGCTGACAAACAGAAGCAAAATTTGCAATAGCACAAGATAAATTTTTTTGATATCTTTAAAACACCCAAACAAATGGCAATTATTTATTTATTTATTTATTTATTTATTTATTTGTCAATCGCTTATAAGATAATAGGTATAAGTATAAACATGAGTAAGAATACAGGAAATAGGTACAAATAAATGGGGACAATAGGACAGGGATGGTAGGCATGATGATGCACTCATGCACGCCCCTTACAGACCTCTTAGGAATGGGGTGAGGTCAATAGTGGATAGTTTGAGGTTAAAGGAGTGGGGATTAGATTAATTAATTAATATAACCCCCACTCCTTTAATGCAGCCTGTGAGATTTTACCATGCCCATCCCTGCTGCAAGAGCAGGACTGTACTTGATAGCTGCAGTGGTGGCACAGTGGTTAGAATGCTGACCACTGCTGACTGCCCCCTGACTGCAATTTGGTATTCGAATCTCATTAGGCTCAAGGTTGACTCAGCCTTCCATTCTTCTGAGGTCAGTAAAATGAGAACCCAGATTGTTGTGGACAGTATGCTGATTCTGTAAACCGCTTAGATAAGACTATAAAGCACTGTGAAATGGTATGTAAGTCTAAGTGTTATTGCTATTGACAGTGTAGTTAAGAACAAGGCTTAATGTTTGCCTTAAACTTGGTACCATGTAGCATACTCCTGGTCTGCCCTTTGTCAAAACTAAAATACAGATATGTATTTCAGTTATATAAAATATATACATCATGTCAGAGACCTCCTATGTGTCACTGTGCAGAGGTAGTTTCCCTTAAGAGTAAACGTTCCTAACTAAATTTGTAAAATGTTGATGTTTGTGGAAACAGTAAAAAGAAAACAAAGGAACCATATCAATGTAAAATGCAGGTTGATCAGAGCAGTGGTTCTCATCCTTGCTGGACCATTCATTTGGCTTTTTCAGAACATTTCACTGAACTTCTCAAAAAATGGTTCTCCTGGACAGTATAATTCAATGAATTCCTATTTACCAGACGCCAAAAAAAAAAAAAAAAAAGGAAGTTACTTTCTGTTACCCCTTTATACCATAGTTGTTTATTTTTCTGGGAAAATGGATATACTACCTACAAAGCTCAACTACCATTTTTAGTTTCTAAGAATGGTTGTGAGACTTATGGAGGTCTCAGACATTCTTAGAAAGAAATGTGAAGCTTCCTATGCTTGGTTTGCTGTTTGATAATTTTCCATTTAAGTTTTAAAGTTATCTTTTTAAAGGAGTTGGATGCTGGGGATATTTTCATCGTGTATATTGGTAGTCTGAAATTGAAAAAGTAGATCCAAATATACCATATTTAGCGATATAGTGGAGAACTAGTGCTTGATAAGTTAAACAAATAAATATATACATATGGTAAGTGTCAAAGTGTATGCAATGTGTGTTAGTGAGAGATACTGCCGCAGCATTGTTTATTAGCTTAAACAGATAAATACTTTTTCTCCTTGGAGAATGTGTTAATTAAAGAGAACCACTCTCCATGTTACAAAGTGTTGCATATGCAACATTTATTGAAAGATTTATTTAAAGTTTTTTTGTGTGGCATACTTATGTAGCATCAACTGAAAAGTTTAATCTCTCAGACTTGAACACTGGTAGTGGAAGTTTAAGAAATATGACTGCAATTCAGAGTCATATATAATACAGCATATAGTGGTATGGAAAAGGCAATGTGGAAACTGTGGAATATTGTAATCTGGAGAAATAATTGCTGTTTTCTTGATTCTGATCCTAACATAAATAGCATTGAATATCAGGCGAGAAAGTGCAGTGGATGCATCTTCTAAATACATTTATTTATTGTTTATGTATTATTATGTCGTTCATTTCACCTATGTGTGACTCTGGGTGGTTTACAACATCATAATAAAAGCTTACAAATACATGAATAGTCATAGCTGCAAAACAGAAAACAGGTTATAACTTAAAGTTAAAGATCAAGTTGCATACATGATGTTTGAATTTCCCAAAGGTCTATGCATTCCATGTTGGTAGAATCTTTGGAGATACTTATATTCTATGTTCAAAGGAAAATGAACTCATTTTTAAAAACTTTTAAAATAGATATATTAAGAATTTTCTGCCAAGATACCGTAGTCCTTCAATTTCCTCTTGCTTCTTTCAAAGATGAGCAGTTTTGGGCAACTCACATATTTCTCATTGCTTATAAAAATATGAATTAAAGAGCCAAATTACTTTTTTGCTGTAAGTCAGCTGTATACACTTAAACTAAATGCAGTTAATATTTGATGTGATGTATTTTTTTCTACTGAATTTCCTATGAGTTAGTATTTTACTTTAGTGCTTTAATATAAACGTTTATGGATTTTCTTCTTTTTGTGGAGAACTTCGCAACAATAGCTTTTCCCGAGGATGCACAAATAACATGCAGAAAACATTTGTGCATGAATCATTGATGCTAACACAGGTGTTTTTTATAAAAGAACGTTGCATATAGAATCAAGTCTATTGCTTCCTATATAGGCTTCAGGGAAAAAAGGAACTGGGGCCTCATTTTGTCTTCCTGTACTAGGGCTACTGCAGATTACAAGATATCAGCAAAAATTCTTTCTTCCTTGCTACCATATAGTGGTTGTTGGAATTTTATTGGCCAGTTATGGTAATGTCTTCAGGTTGAGAATCCTGGTGACACTTGATTTTCTATTACTGAAGGTACCATTGCAGGATGTCAACTGTCACTGCCTTATAGTTCTGGTTGATTAAAGTAAAATCTTAGGTTTTTAAATGAAATATGCTTACTATGGGGCTCCATTAAGTGACATTTTTAAGCTGTTTATCTCTCATTCTGCTGGAAACAAAGTTGGTTTAAGAAATTGCTGTCTTAATTGTTGTCCATTTTCCAGATTTGGCAATGTCTAGATGTTGAAGATTCCCCCTTGATAATACTCCCAAATGTTGTGGTGGAAGACAGAACAATTAGTCACCCGAATGATTGCCTCCAGAAGTTGTGGATGCTCCAACACTGGAAGTTTTTGAGAAGAGATTGGACAGCCATTTGAAATAGTATAGGGTTTCATGCCTGAGCACAGGGTTGGACTAGTCACTAGAAGGTCCATCCCTGCTCTGATATTCTATTATGACAGACTGAAGATGTTCACAAACAAGTAGAGACAATAAGTTTTCAGTAGTGCGTATTTCATTTGTCTCCTGCACTCTTTTCCATGTCTAGAATTGGCTTTTCAAATTCTAAAGAGTCAGATCCAGTAGGAATAAGGATGAAACAATGTTCTCCATTATGAAGGTGGCCATTTGTTTCTAAAAAAAGAAATTGAATTATGGGTAAAGAGTCACTGTTGCCTTTTAGTAATCACCCAAATAGATCTTCCCCAGGTTGATTTGTTCTCAATCTGGCACTTCAAACCTATCACAGGTGTAATCAAGAGCATTCACATTGCTGCAGGTCATCTTTTTATTCTTTCCTTCCCAAACCAAGAAATGCATCTGCATAATAAATGAGACTTCACTCTCTACCAGTTTATTAAACCTGTAAATCACTGTAAATGAAAAATTAGTTTGAAACAAAACTTAGTTTAGCATTCACTGCTTCAACAGTATCTGAGTTGTGTGGAATTCATCAACACAGAGGAAAACTTTGGATTTCTGCATTCTTTCCATGCATGGCAATATCAAAATGTCACAACAAGAGATACTAAGAAGTATAAAAATGATGTATGCCTTTCTGTTTCTGGATGTTGTTGCCACTGCAAACTGCAGGATTGTTTTTGTACTGGCAGCATTTGTGACCTGTCCTAATCTGACCAACTCTGTACAATGTACAAGGGAACAAAAATGCAAAATATCTCAACTATTAAAAACTCTATAATCCTCAATCAACACATCATAGGAAATAATGATATTTACCTTAATCTTTCTAGGATCCAAAAGCCTATTGGTAGTATCTGAAGCTTCTTGGATGAGAAGAGAAACATCTTTAAGGAAAAACAAAGGAAGTCCAGTTGCCTCTTGAAAAAGCACCTTGGGGCAACCATGACCCAGATACTGAGAATCTTCATAGAAATTGGTAGCAACAATACACCATTTGACCAGAAAATGATCTGGCAAAGAATAAATGTCAACGTAGTCTACATTTATGTCTCCAAAGCAAAAACCAGTTCAATGCAGGTTGGGACTTGTGTCTGTCAATGCAGGTTGGGACCACTAATTATTGTGACAAAACCATGGTTGCCCTGCAGGAATGAACTTGTGAACTAATCTAGATTGCTTTTCCAAGACATGGAGTCTGAAGTTATGTAAAATCACTCAACTTGAAGGCTTGCTGCAATCTTGAGATGTTATTTAGCAGCTTATGAAAGATTGTTTTCAAGCAGTTACCAATCCATGTGCCAGCAACAGGCCTGCTTGTCTCTGAATCTCAACTTAATAAAACCTAAGGAACTAAAAATAGTTCATGATGATTTTGCTTAGCTTCTTGTTTAGGCATAATGCAGAAATAAACGTATGAAAGTAAAAACAAATATTCTACCTCACATAAAAAGTTGGTCTATCAATGCTTGGATAGAAAGGTCCTTAATTTAATTATTTCATTCTGTTTTATATTAGCTTTTGCAAGTTGCCCAGAGTTGGTTTGGCTAAATCATCTTCTTTCTTTCATCATCTTCTTTTAATGACCCCATAATCCCTTGTGGAATGGAGTCTGGGCAACCAATGTGCCAATGTGGAGTTTTGTTCAGCAGATATATTCTCAGTGTCCTCAGAGAGAGAAATATTTGCCTGTACCTAGGATCAAACTCACAGCCTCCTGATTGTAAGGTGAGAGCTCCATCTTTAGGCTACTACACCATTCCAGTTGTTTGGCTAAATCCATTAAAATAAAATAATAAATAAAGTAAAATAGCCAACAATTCATCCTATATCTGTCCTCTCTAGTCTATCATTTCTCTAATCTAGCAGTATTAGACTAGGATGATGACATTCATAAATAAGAAATGCTTCATTTTACATTAGAATGCAGTGATTGTTATGATGAATCTTCACTCCTTAGCTTTTGCAGTGCCACAATCCTCCTGACTACTACTTCAGCCACCTGAAATTAAGATTTTATGTGGATGCCCTTTTCAGCCAAGATTATCTCAACCACACTGACAAATTTGGTAAGAACACGATATATAATTTAACATACTATATCAACATCAACACTGGCTTTTGTTTTTGTTTTCTCTTGCGCTCTAATGCTGTCCTTGCTGAATCTCAACCAGATGAGAAGATTAGTTCAGCTAGTTCGTTGTTCTGTGAGTTATTGGTTTCTTTACTCTTTGAAGTCCTGTAGAGTTTATGGCACATCAGCAATACAGTAGTGTCCATAGTTCTTGCAATAATTATTTTAAGGTTTTCATCTCTTTCTTTTTAAAAAATTGATCTATTTTTCTTTTCAAATTATTATGAATTAGCATAATAATAAAGCCTAATATTTTAAAAGAACAATATAATTTGTACAATAAAAGGAGAATATTAAAGATAAGAAAAGAATAGAAAGCAAGATTTAGTTTTCAACGTTTTTTCAAACAGCTTTGTATATTCCTCAGAATACATTTCAGGCTTTGAGATATTGGTTCAAATCTGTTCACAAAAACTAAGAAGGGCATTGGGCATATTGGATACTACAAATCAAAGTTTTACACTGTGTTTTTGGCTTTTTCCTAAAGCTCCAACTTTAAAATAGGAATAGGATATCAAGCAGAAAGTTGCATCAGTGCATTCAAAATAAGTATTAAGCATTCACAGTGGATGTCTGTTAATGACTCAGAAGGAGATGTTACAGACTTTGGATTAAGCATGATTAGATTATAAAATAAACACATTCAAATGACAAAGTATAATGGCTGTTGTGGCCTCAGCAAGTGACCAGTGCACTGGAAAAATAATTTTGCCTGTGGGAGCCATGTTGTAAGGCTGATGAGTTTACTGATGAAAAGTAACACTATGATTATTAAGTAGTAAAGTGCTTGAGGACTGAATACTATCTGATACCCTCCATTAGAAAGGCTGCAATTTTCCTTATTGTATGACTTTTTTGTGTATGATACCAACTTCCCCTTATTTATAGGTATGCCATATATTTAGCTTGGTTATATGACTGACATACTATATCAGTGTTCCCACTTTTTACCTAATATCTTTTTCCCTTTCAATCAGAAAATGAACAATCTTCTTTTGGTTTTTAATTTGGTAAGAACAATTCTTTCTCCATAGAGAAAATATTTTTTTTCCTTACTCCAGGCTTTTCCTTCTGTTTGCCTGGGAATTCTGGGAATTATCCCCACAGAAAGAGGTGACTCCATTTTGAAGAAGACCTAGTCTCTATTTCAGATCAGGAAAAAAAAAAAAAAAACAGGACCCCAAAGACAGAGCGTAAAAAGGAGTTTTGTAGGTAGCCACAGATAATTCATTTAGAACTTTCCTCCTGATTTAATCATATCCACTTCTCAGAGACTGCCTAAACAAGGTTTTTAAAAAGGTGATTTACCATTACCTCCTTCCTTGGGCAGAGAGAAGGTAACTGGCCTAAGGTCACCCAATGTCTTTATGTCCAAGGCAGGACTAGAACTCATGAGCTCCTGGTTTCTAACTTGATGCCACCATACCATATTGGCTCTGCAAATTAGAACTAAGCAAATTGAAAATTTGATTCAACTGATTCAATTATCCAATATCTTTTCACCCAAATGGTTGCATCCAGACTCAGAAATGATAAATTGCATCAGAGAACATAGCCCTTTCAGCAGTCCCAGGAAGAGATCTAGCTGATTCCAGCTGCCTGAAACTGAAGAGTATTGTCCTGTTTGAGGGCCAATATGTTAAAAAATTATTTAGGCTTTACTTTCACTTTCTTTCAGCCTTTTTGCCTGCCATGGGACTTGTACTACCCACTGTTTGCAGCTGCTACAGTTATTACATGCATACATGCGTGCATATATTATGTATTTATGATGAATAACATGTCTCAGAATGCGGACTTTGTTATATATAAGGTAATTTCTTCAACTCAGCAAATATTCTTATAACATAATAAGGTGAGAAAAAAAATCAAAAGGAATAATTGTCCCTGAGATTACCTATAAATATTTTGCTATCCCAGTGATGGACCTGAAACAAAACAATAATACTTATAATGCTATATAACCTGCTTTGATATATCTCAATTTTGTACTATGATATATTAAAATCACAAGGTACATGCTGGACATTTTTTCTGCTTGCATAATGTGGGCTGACAGAATTGAAATATTACTTTGTTATTGATTTAGCTTCAGTCCAGGATTATATTATTAGGTTTTTAAAATGGATTATTTCATGTTAAGGAAATAAAACAATCATAACTTTTGGGAGCTGCTTTGAACTTTTTGGTTCTCTCTGTGCTTTGCAAATTCCATCATTTACTGTTGTTCAATATTAAATATCCATAAGCAAGAACAAGACTGGAATGTGAAAAATGAGATCAATGACTTGCTTTCTGGACTAACCTAATCCTGAAAGCTCTTACATTACTTAATCAGTTCACTTTTACATTAAAGTTAATCCCAGATGACTCTAGTAGAGCTAGGCAAAAATGGCCTTTCAACATTCTTGCACTAAAATTTATTGGCAGAAAAATTGGGTGAAGATCTCCCAAATAAAGGATTTTTCCTTAACCAAGCTATAATATCACTCCTGATGAAACTGAAGAGGGGACAATTTCTTATATTCAACCAAAATACAGAAACAGAGAAGCTGCAGATTCTTGGAGAGATAATTGTGTAATCAAAGAGTAAGCATTTATACACATGTCCCTTGGCACTCTCATACATAAATTAATTGATGAATACCAAACTCTAGCCATTAGAAATTTTATGGGACACTTCCATGGAAGATTTCTCTAAAGTCCTCAGTTTGTTTGAAGTGTTCTCATATTTCTGTTTGAAAGAATCTCAAAAAGCCATTTTCCATCAACCTAAATGAAAACCTCTACAAAAAAAATTGCAGGAGAATTTATCTGCTTTGTACCAATTTCTATCTCTGACTTGATCAGTGTTTTAGATTAAAAGGCCAATAAAAGTTTTGATGATCACTGGTCTATCAAATTTATATTTTCTATATTCAGTGTTTAAACCAAGTGTTTCTGTCAACTACAACACATACTGATTTGGTCTCTCTTATTTGACAGTGCAAATTTGCAATCAATTTGATGTACTCCCAAAGGTGCTTTTCAAAAAGCAACTGGACATTCTTGGTTTTACTTCTTGAAAATATTTTGCTTTTCATCCAGGATGTTTTCTTCAGCTCTGACTGAATGATGGGGAATAGAAAGATTTATATTCTTTGCAATTTGCAAAGATTTGTATTCTCACCATTTTGTTGAGATTTAACCTGGAAATAAGGAGAAACTTTCTGACAGTGAGAACAATCAACCAATGGAACAGCTTGCACTCAGAAGTTGTGGGAATGCCATCACTGGAGGCTTTTAAGAAGAGATTGGACTGCCATGTATCAGAAATGGTGTACGGTCTCCCACTTGCGTGAGGGGTTGGACTAATGACCTACAAGGTCCCTTCCAACTCTGTTATCTGTTATATCTGTTAGCAGTCTGAAGTCTATCTCTCTGAAAGTTGTTTAGGCTACTGTACCCTCAGAGTCACCTCAAAGTATTTTCACCAAGACAAATTCCTTGTGTGTCCAATCACACTTGGCCAATAAAGAATTCTATTCTATTCTATTCTATTCTATTCTATTCTATTCTATTCTATTCTATTCTATTCTATTCTATTCTATCCTATCCTATCCTATCCTATCCTATCCTATCCTATTATCAGAATGTAAATGGGTGCGGAACCTTCCTGGGACTGCTGAAAGGGCTATGTTATAGGCAGGAAATAGGCAGTATCCTATCCAGTGGTGGGTTGCTGGTGGTTCAGATTGGCTGGCTCATACTGGTAATTATGACCACCGGTTGGGCCCACCCACTGACCTAGGTGCTATATATCTTATGCTTTTGCTCACGTGCCCGTCCTCACAGCCCAATTGCTTTCTGTGCCTCACCCAAGCTACAGATCCTGGCCGCTGTGCGTAGGAAATTCCTGTGGTTTTGCAGCCATGCGCAAGCTCACACAAAGGGGGCGTGTGCATGTGCACATTTTTAGCAAACCTGTTGTTAAAGTATGTGTAGCCCACCTCTGATCTTATCCCTCCCACTCTGTTGAGACAGGGCTGTTCAATTTTAATATAAATGGCCTCTTTAACCCCATTTTCAAACCAATGGTCTCTTTGCCCAGAATGTGGGCCTTGCTATCTTCAATACTGTGACCTTTGTTTTTCAAATATAGATAAATGGCTGAATCTTGTTCTGATGGGTTTGTTTGTCAATGTTGTGCCCTACATTTTTGAAATAGTTGTTTGTTTCAGCAATGCACAGATTTGCATGGATCACATTGCTCAGTTTTTGTCTGGGTATTTTATCCTTGGCATGGATAAACTTCTGTGTTAATATATTCTTGAGGTTAAAGGCAGAAGCCTGTCCAACTCAGAGATAAAACAGCCAGTCAGAACTGAAGAAGCTTCTTGAAATGAAGTGAACCAAAGTGAAACATTTGTAAGAAAAAAACACCAAGAAATTCCAATTGCCTCTTGAAACAACACCTTTTGGTACAACAATGACCTGGATAATTGAGAATCTCCATAGACATTTAGTTTGGTATAGTGATTAAGGTATTGGCCTAAAAACCAGATGATAATGAGTTCTCATCCCACTTTAGGCATGAAAGTTGGATGGGTGATTTTGGAGCAGTCACACTCTCTCAGCCTAACCCACCTCACAGATGTCATGTGGAAAATAGGAAAGGAAAGAGTTTGAGGTATGTTTGTAACCTTGAGTTATTTATAAAGTAATAATGATGGGCTAAAAATCAAATCAAATGAAATAGCATACCGGTAGCATAGCATAGCATAGCATGGCATGGCATGGCATGGCATGGCATGGCATAACATAAAACATAACATAACATAACATAACATAACATAACATAACATAACATAACATAACATAACATAACATAACATAACATAACATAAAACATAACATAACCTGATTGCAGAAACAGCAATCAGCCATTCCATTTATTCGGCTGAAAAAAACAGCTCATTTTATTGTAAGAATTGCTGAACATTGCTTTAATTTGCATTTTTGCTGCTTCCATTTCCATTTGTGTATGCAGTAGCTCTAGGGCTATTAATCTGCTAGAAGCAACTATCTTCTTTGATAATAAGGACTCTCTAGGAAACTTTTTTTTGTGGAAGTGGAGTTCAGTGGTGTTCTTTATAATTTAATTTTGAAATCTCTTGTTGTAATATGAGGTTTAACCAGTGTGCAATAAAATGTCAAAAGACTGGACTTATCCTAGAGAATTGCAATATTAGATTAATGTTCAATTTGATCTGATACAAGTGTTAGATTAATTGTGAACAGTAGAAGAATATCTGGGTCTCTCGCCCATTGTGGGGTGGAGAGACAGAGAACCTCTCCCTCTGAAGCTATTAATTCAGAACCAGATCTCTGACATAGTGAAGCTCTTCTGAATGAACTTCATTGCTGTTTTTATAGCTGAGGCTCTGTTTAAGGATTGTTGTATTTCATTTTTAGTTATTATCAACAAACCCCAATAGTCTAAAGAGCATTTTTTAAAAATAAAAAGTGCTGCATCTCTTATAGCCTTATCCATGTCTTTGTCCTCAACTTTTCTTAATTTATTAAAGAATGTCAGTAACAAAATTCACCCATCCTCACAGTCCTCCAATAGAATTGTTGGAGGAAAACGATTTGGCCTAGCAACAGTTATTCCAAAATTTCAAGCAGATTTTCCCTCCTCCCACCTAGGCCAGTATAACTTTTGAATTTGAAATGATGCTTATCATCTACATGCAAAACACATACTCAGTCCTGGGGCAAAACTTTATGACAATGAGCAGTAGCATTCAAACATATATCAATGGCAGTAAGAACTATAGTTCTTATGATTTCTATGTTTTCTGGAGGATATGTGGCTAAATAGTTCAGAGTCCCCAAGTGGTCAAGCAGGAACTATAAGTGTGTTCCTGCTGTTACTATTTGTAAAGTCCAGACCAATCACTTCTGCCTGAGTTATGTGTGTTTTTGTATGTGTGTGGGGGAAATTTGAAATACATTATGAGCACAAAAAGTTTGCTCTGCTGTTATTGCTAGGTAGAATTTCTTTTTGTTTTTCTTTCAGTATTTTCCATCCCATCTTTGCCTTTGACAGGAAACAGAGTAATATTATATTTCCAAATTCTCTTCTTGTATTGTTTCTTGGAAAGGTTATGATAATGCAGCTTAATAAGAGTTCAATGCAGTTTGTTTAAGATCCTCAGCCAAAAAAAAATATTATAGTTTCTTGTGAGAAAATGATTTAATAGTCCTTTAACAACTGAAAATTGAGGTTATTTTTGGCTGTGATCCAAGGCATGCATGAGGGAACTGGGATCAGCTTGTAATATATTGATAAAGTAACCTCAAGAAGCATTGCATGTAGAGGTGGATGGCTGTGTTGAAAAACATTAAATGTAAATACAGGATGGCTTAATGTAGGGATAGTAGCTGATGAAACAATTGCATTTCAGAGAAAATGCAGAGATCTTCCTCCATAGGAAATGATGTGACAATCTTCTGGATCTGCTTAAAATCAAATTTGCACGGCCACTCTTCTGTGCAGTGGCTAATGCTTTGTGTGATCTTTGGCTGAATTGTCACCGTATTTTTTCCCCCAAACATTTTCAAACTGTCAGTAGAAATGACTTAAAGAAGCAGGGAAGGGAAAAACATGCTATAAAGCTGTTTCCCCCAAATGTGGTGAATTTCTTGAACTTGCAAGTCTCCAAATTCAGGGAATTCAACAGTTAGTGATAAATAGTAGGTCAGAACATGACTAGTAGGTCAGAACATGGGGGGAGGAAATAGAAATGACATCTTTGGTCTTAAATCATGGACAACATCTGCCTTTGAGTTATGGAGCCTGAAAAATCCATGTCTCAGAAAGAATGGGAAGCAGAAGAACTTCAGCTGTGTATGTTTGCAGAAAAATATTCATGCCCCCTTAAAAATGATGATGTCGCTATTTGGCCATGGGACAGATTATGAGATGAAGAAGCAAGAGATTGCAGAACACAGAAAGATCAAATTACCTGAGAGTCAGATTGGTTACATTTCAGTTGTGGGTAAATCAAAATTTTGGAAAATATAAATAATGCAAGATGAATAACTGATCTACTTGGAAAACTTACTTCCTGCTCTTCTTTGTCTCAAGGAACCTGGCCTGGATAGATATTCTCTTGGTTTCCATATATGGTAGTTAGTTTGAAAAACTTTGAAATAACTTGCTTTCATCTTGTGGTTGATTTTCTTGTTTTTCTGATAACTATCTTCGAACTCATACTCTTAACTCATGTGAATAGTGCTTGCCATGAGGTGAAACACCAAAACAAATATGATTTTGGATGAACTTCAAGTGATAGTTACTTTGTGTGAAAGTTCACCTACTGCTATTTGAAGAGTTTATCTAATTAATAATATTAATTAGATTATAATTGTTGAATATCAAGTTCAGCAAGATTTCTTGGTCATGCACTTGACATTTCTAAGGACACAGAAGGCTGAAATATTTTGCTTTTTAAAAAAGTGATGTGGTGGTAATTTTGGGATGGGGATTTAAGGATCAAGATAATACTTTTTTTCAACCTTTAATGAAGAATCCATCAAATCAGCAAAAGTGACCATGTCAGATTTAAATTGGTCTTGTGGCTAAATATCTTGTAGTCCTTAATTGTCCACTCCAGTGAAATACCATAAAAATTCTAGTTCTTCTCTTTGAATGAGGATCCTTCCTTCCTTCCTTCCTTCCTTCCTTCCTTCCTTCCTTCCTTCCTTCCTTCCTTCCTTCCTTCCTTCCTTCCTTCCTTCCTTCCTTCCTTCCTCCCCCTCCTATCCCTTCCTCCTTTGGTTTTCTGAGCTTCCTGAGAACAAGGTTCTGCTTGATGGAATTTCATGGATTCTCTTGATAAAAAAGGGAACAAAGTATGAAATCCTATGCCTGTTTTTTTTTACTATTTTGTAGAAAAATAAAGAAATCTGAATAATGTGCATTTAAAGAAAGTATCATTAAAGCAAAATTAATAGCTGAATTTCAGAGAATAAGTGATTTTTCTACGTATTTATGGCAGCTATTTACTTAAAATATAATTACTGTAATTAATCACAAAATATAATTTATAACCTTGGCAAAAAGCTCTAGAAAAGAACCAGGGCTACCATCTAGTTAATAGCATATATTTATTAAAGCTACTCTTTTGCTACTTTATCCACCTGACAATGAAGACTTTTGACTCACACTGCTAAGTGCAACATTTTCAGCAGATGAACATATACAGCTACAGTAGGTTAAAGTTTGGGATCTGTAGTCCAAAACAGTACTAATGAAAAGGTAGCATCTTCCAGAACAAAGCAGAGGAAAAGAGGGACACCCAACATGTAAAAAACCAATGATGAGACAAATATGAAAAGGTATGAGGAAAATATGGGATTGCATTGCTTGGTGAAACAGAGGGGTGAGTGCAAAAAATGACCACCAGTTTAAATAATTTTATTTATTTATTTATTTATTTATTTATTTATTTGTCAATCACTTACAAGATAATAGGTATAAGTATAAACATGAGTAAGATTAAAGGAAATAGGTACAAATAAATGGGGACAATAGGACAGGGACGGGAGGCACGATGGTGCACTTCTGCACACCCCTTAATAATTAATAATAATTAATCAGGCCAACAATATTGGCTTACATAAAATTTTTGAGAAGACCAAGTTTATGCAACTCAAAATTGCTCAGGATAATATGCCTATAACAGTCAGATGACCAGGCTATAGAACAAGTCTAATGATTTACTTATCTTGGTAACATTATGTCTATCAATGGAGGTACAGATAAGAATGTTAACCATCAAATTGTAATGGCACTGGCCATGTTTCAACACTTTGATCTATGGCAGCCATAAGTATTACCACAAGGATAAAACTTCACTATATGCTTGTGAAACATGGAAGTGTACAACCAAGATGATTAAATGGTTAAATGTTTTCCAAAAACATTCTTCAGAAGAATCCCCTGTGTCTCATATCATGACCACTTCAGTATGAAGAAGTAACTACAAAGATCAGATTTATATCAATTGAGAATTGGGAATGAATGTTGAATGTGACTTGTTGGCCATATCTTATGTATGCCTAAAGATTTGCATCCAAAAATTGCATTATATTGAGTACCTCTTGGAGGAAAGAGAAAATGACACTAGCCTCAGAAAACCTGATGCCAAATACTTAAGGAAAATCTTAAGATTATTAATGTCCCTTGGAACAATGCCAAAGATGCTGTGAATGATCAAAAGCACTGGAAAATATTTGCTGCCCCATGTGCACAGGGATGGGATTCTACCAGTTCGCACCTATTTGGTAGAACTGGTTGTTAACATTCTAAGCAGTTCAGAGAACTGGTTGTTAGAAGAAATTACTGGCCTAATCCTGTAAGGAAGGCAGGAAGGAAACCTTCTGGTATTGCTTACAGAAACTGCCTCTCTGTTAACCCTTATTACATTCTTGGCAGGACAAGACTTCCTGTCTCAGGTACTTCTCTGGAGTTTTTTTCCCCTCCTTTGCTGGTACTTTGTTTCTGTGGAGTGACCATTCAAAATTACAATGGCACTGAAAAAAGTGACTTATAGCCATTTTTCACACTTACGACTGTTGCAGCATCCCCACAGTCTTGAGAGGCCAGGCGAGGAGATGCATGCCTCGACGTGAGTGATATCGAGTTGGCCACACCCAGCCAATAACATGACCACCAAGCCATATCCACCCAGTCACATGACCACCAAGCCATGCCCATCACCTAAGCCACACCCACAGAACCGGTTGTTAAAAAATTTGAATCCCACCCCTGTGCAAAGTGGGAGGGTGGGTGGAAGAAAGAAAGAAAGGAAGGAAGGAAGGAAGGAAGGAAGGAAGGAAGGAAGGAAGGAAGGATAGATAAATAATAGAAATCAACAAAAACTCTAGCATATTAAGGAACCATTCATTTAAGATACTGTAAGGGCTGGCTCCAGCTGGAAATATGTTGCTTTGTACTACCCATTTTTAATATACTTGTAGGGTAAGATCTATTTGTACTTTTGGAGATAGACTGTCCTGATAGTGGTCATCAGTGACCAGAAAAAAGTCTTATTGTTCCTGATTAAATCTAAAGGTGCATCTCCAAGGAATCAAAAGGTATGAAAGTCTCACGGATAAATGTTATTCCTGTAAAAAGTAGATATTGATGTAGGCAGGATTAAAGGGCTATAGTAGTCTGGAAGACATAGACGCCAACATTTTTAGGGCAGATGATCAGGAAAATAAATAGATGAATATAAAAGCAATTTCAACATGAAGTTCTCTGTGGAACAAGGAAACTTCAAATGTAACCATGAACATTTAATCTTAAGCAAGATCGCCATAACTAGTGATAATAACAAGCCGGCAGGATCTTGGCTTGGCATTCAAAAGTAGAATCCTGTGGGAATATCACAAAACAATTTCTCCATATTAAGGCAGAGTGATGGCTACTAAGCCCAAGAGGTTTAATCTGAAGCCTATATTTCTCATCTGTCTTTAGACTTATGTCCTAGAGTATAATATATAATTTGAAAAATGAGGTCGTTGCTTTGAAATATGAGAATTTACGACATTGGATTGGCTTTCTATTAACAATTATTTTAAAATGTGAATGAATGGGATCCAAATTTGATTCATTATTGAGACAGGTTCAATAGACTAACTTATTATTAACTCATGAATAGCTCCAATTGATCATCCAATCATCCAATTGATTGCCCTAAATGGACTATCAGTAGATCATCTGTCTATTTAAATTCAAAGTATTTCACATTCTGTTTGGCATTAAAGTCAGCTACAAATTATTTCTATTAGATTTAGTTATGTGAAAGTACTACGTATATAGAAAACACACACAGTTTGTACTTCTGGAGTCCTACTCATAGGATTAAAAAATTGTTGTACCAAATAATGCACTAAAGTTGAATTAATAAAGTCCAATCTATGTGTATCCTATCATTAGCCAAAATAACGACTATGTGTATCCTATCATTAGCCAAAATAACAAAGCCTCCTGAGATACTGACTTGGAGCCAAAACTGTATTTTTTTTTATTGAGGGGGAAGTGAAGGCCATAAAGTGGGAAGGGTCACATCAGAGATACAAGTATATACTGAGGAGTTTTTGAGTTTAAGTAAATGTTATGATTTCCACCAACAGATTAAACCAGGGGTCGCCAACCTTTTGGACCTCACGGACCACCAAACTCATAATTTTAGATCCCAGGGACCACTAACCGGTTCTGTGGGTGTGGCCTAATTTGTGGGTGTAGCTTGGTCATGTGACTGGCTGGACATGGCTTGTATGTAAATATTATAAATATTTATATAAATATTGATTTTTTTTTATTAAAAAAGAGCAACTTTTACCCAAAATCAGGCAAAGCAGGCAGGCAGATTGAGTTCCTCACAGAATAACAGATTCATTCAGAGATCTATCTATGCCATTGGCTAGCTCAGTCTGTCACATAAAATTTGCTTGCAAGCTCACAACACACCATGCATGTAAATATTGAATTTTTTATTTAAAAAAAGAGCAACTTCTACCCAAAATCGAGCAAAGCAGGCAGATTGAGTTGCTCACAGAATCATTCAGTGATCTATCTATCTGCCATCGGCTAGCTCAGTCTGTCAAATTTGCTTGCCGTGAGTCTGCACTGAATTTGTTTGCAAGCAAACCTTCAGTCCTAAAGGAAGATTTGGCTGTGCTGAGCCGAAGATCTAAAGACTAGCTAGAAAGCAAGAAATCCAACCATTTCCTGCTTCCTAGCTAATCTAAATCTCCTGGCACAGCAGAACAGATGATGGTCGGAAAAAGGAAAAATAGGAATTTAGCAGGCAAGTTTACCGGGTAAGGAGTGAATGGGTGGGGAGGGTTCCTGTGGGCCATGTGGGCGGCGCAGCCTTGTGTTTCTGTACAGCCTGGATTAATTGCTTTGTTGGGGTGCTCTGGGGGTGAGATTTCTCTGTGACCCGCCAAAATTTCTCATGGCCCACCAGTGGCCGTGGCCCACCGGTTGGCAACCGCTGGATTAAACTACTTCCCATAGGAAATATCAGGGAACTGTGCTTTCAGTTTCCAAAAGGCACAGTCAGAAGAAAGTATGAGAATCTGGAATTGGAAATTGCACACCTTTTCTCTCTGCAGTTCTCAAAATAATATTGTATGATCACCACTGAGTAAAATTCAATTCAACTTTCTGCTCTGCTTCAAATAGCAAAAAAAATGGCTTGTGTTTGCCCTTCTTCCAAGATTCTAGTGTTTCAAATGTATATTTTAATGTGATTTTCCTTTCTAGTGGAAAATGGGAAATTGTGGAATCTTTAATATAGAATTTGTAGTGCTATTTCCAAGGTGATGTTTCCAAAGATCCCTTTTAAGGAAATTGCAAGCCAGCATAAGAGAATTTAGCAGCTTTTGTACTGCAGAAGAGAAAAAAGAAGACAAGTCACTTCCATCTCCTACCATTCTTGCTGGGATCAGTCATCTTTCCCAGGACTGACTCTTCAACAATTATTCCACATGATCATGTCTAAAAGAAAAATCGTATATTTTCATGGTACCTGATTTTGGTAGCATTCCTATCCCTCCCTATTCCTTTTCTCTTATGTGTTGGGTCTGTAAGATTAGGAGCTTTCACTGAAACAAATATATATTAGTGCTTAAAAACAAAGACTTCATATTCCACTCTATCTCTGTTGCTTATTCTACCCACAGCATATATTAAACCCAAAAGGTGAATCTGGCATTTCCTGAGTGAATACCCCTCTCTCCCCTTTCTAATTCATTCCACAGAATCTATTTGTCCAAGGGTCTCAGCTTCTGAAAAAGAGTAGGAAAATCATTTTATTTCTCAACCTTTTCTCCTCCTATGTTTCAAATGCTGGATTTGGCTTAAGGATTCACATTACAATCCTTATCTTCTTCTCCTGTGTAAAGAATATTATTTCCCCAGTTCAGTGTGGAACTGAGAATGAAGGGCAGCGCCTTGCCCTGGGTCATCAGAAGAAACCACAGCCGCATTGGCAAAGAATAGCAACACTCCACGAATGAATAGCATTCTGAAGCTGCCTTCTGCCACATCCATAGAGGGTTCTTTCACTGGAAGCAAGCAAGTGTTTTCGACGTGGGAAGGAATAACTTAATCTCAGGCAGGGAAATCATCATTAGGAGTGATGTGAAATTGCAGGAGAAAAAAAACCCTGAGAGACAGAAATAGTATTGCATGTCATTAGACAGCTCTGAAAGCAATATTTGAGGCAGTCTGAACATATTGTAAAGTTCATAGACTTTTGTTTGGTAAATTGCCAGGAAGAATAAGAAGAGTGGGCAGGACAGAGCCCATCTCTGACCAAATAAGAAGACACACAGTATACTATTTTCCCAGTCAAGCACAAATATAAAAAGAAAGGTTTAATATACAAAAGGATTGCTTGTTTTCTGCCAAGGGCAAAAAACCCAGATGAATAAAACATGTGGCAGGAGTACACAATCTTGGCATCTTATATATTGCTGGTGTTTGTGGAGTAATATTAACCCAGGGGGGGAAAAAGTTTTGGTTTCTATCTGCTGTTCAATTTGCTTTCATTCGTTATTAAAGCTCCTATAAACAATGTCACAATAGCCACCAGTCTACAGTAGTATAATATTCAATCACTGTTCTCATTCTTCCAGGTTGCAACCTTACATTACTGATGGTGTGTGTAATGCTGAGTCTATGGCGGTGCTTGTTCTAATTCAGTGCATTTAATTAGGAATCGAGAGCATTGCTTATATGAAGTCAGACCCTTGACATATAGCTCAACATGATTTTCAATGGCAGATAATAGTTCTTCAGTCAAATTCACTGCTCGTTACATTATAGCTACAAGTGCTCTCCCTGCTATTACTAATATACCTTTTTGGCAGCTATGGCCGGAAACCAGTTTAAGTCAATCAGCAGCATCCAAGGCAGGGTGGTGTCATTAGGGATTCAAGTCCCACATTTTTATATATTTGTTGACATCATGCACATGTCCAGAACAATGGGGCTTGTACCCCAATGCTTTGTCTGCCATCTTGACACACACTCCAATGTGTGTCAATGTGATACATAGTATTTTTTTTTGTTTTGTTTTGTAAATGTATGTTCTGCTAGGAGTAAAGCTTCACTCAGATGTCCAAGTAGGATTTTTGTGTGTGTCAATTTTATGGAAGCGCTACATTGTCTTTGCCAGGATTTCTTTTTCAGATTCACAGTAGCATACTTTTCTGAGATTTTCAGACAATTTTCCATCCAAGTTTTCCAGAAAAATCATTTTCAAATTCCAGCATGCTAACCTGGTAAACGTTTCACTTTCCATGTGTTCTCAACATTCAGAATTACATTGTTTTCCAGGCTTTGCATAGGACCTGCAGAAAAGCAGGTCCATACAACCTTGGATCTATAGCAGGGGAGTCAAACTGGCATCCTGTGGGCTAGATGCATCATACGCAGTTCATGACCACCCCAGCTCTGCAAAGAGGAAAAACGTTGTGATACGTCATGTGACTGCGACGTGACATTGTGAGTTTGACACCTGTGGTCTATAGCAGGGGTGTCAAACTCAATTTCATTGAGGGCCACATCAGGTTTGTGTTTGACCGTGAGGGGGTGGGGTGGATGTGGCCAGCTCAATGTGGCCAGCTCATTGAGGTCCTGTTTTCAGACACAACAGCCTCCTGCAGCCCTTTGCCATTGAAAATGGAGCTCCAGAGGGCTCACCTAGGCTCACATGGCTCACCTGGACTGTTTTCAGCCTGCACTGGCAGAGGGCTGCAGGAGGTTGTCATGGCTAAAAACCGCACCTAAGTAGGCCATTTTTGCTGGCAGAGGGCTGGTCCTTCACTGTTTTCAGGGCTGCCCCATGGGCCAGATTCGGCCCACCAGCCTTGAGTTTGACATTCCTGGTCTATAGGAACACTGACTAAGTGTGGTATATAACAATTTGTTACGGTATATGTTGTTAAAAAGAGTAATACTACGGTGCTTCACAGAGCAGTTTCTTTTCTTTTTTTAAAATAACAAATGGATTGAGAACTGATTATCCTAAAGTTACCCATTAGGTCTCCATGATTTATGATGACCTTAAACTTGGTCTCCCCTATCCTAGTTTCATACCTTAATCACAATTCAGTAGTATCCTGGGTTTTGATTCTATATTCATAGTAATAAACGTGCTCACATTCTATGAACTGGAGACACATTCCGAGTTCCCAATTACCCTGGGAATTCCTTTGTGCACAAAAGTTCCTGTGTGATAAAAATACTGAATGCACAGATTACTTTTTAAAGTGATGCTGTTCTGGGAGTGCATAAGGTTTGCTAGCATCTTATGTGTTCATTAAACACAATGCAAGAGGACATTTTGAAGGAGCTCGTGTCACTGTTTCTGAGTTGGGTGGCTATATAAATTTGTTCCATAAATAAATAAAGGTTCTTCTTTGGCTATCAAGTTGCCTGATCAAAGGCAAGGGTACAAAAGTGGTGCTTTAATGAAGAGCTTTAGTTCTCTCACAAATTAGCAGAAGCAGGATTTGTTGCTGCATATGTGGAGCTGAGTTCCACTTTGCACACCCATATTGTTCCTCCTACCAATTCTTTGCCTTCTGAAACTAAAACCCACAGCTTTTCATTGCAGAAATCTATGTGTCTTCTGATATCCAGTTCTAGGTGAATCAATCCCAAGAAGAGACTTACACATAGCCTTCTTTAAAGCTTTCAAATACCACTTTATAACATTATAGGAAAATATTTCTGGAGGCAATCAGATTTGAGCTTGTCTCTTACAATTTATTTAATGCATGGGCGAAGGAGCCCAAAAGTGAGGAAAACATTTGATATTAAGGGTAGCTGAGCATGGCTCAGAGGCATAGCAAGATTTATGCATACTGGCAAGAAGAAAATGTTCTAAAAAAGATTTGGCTGGTGGTGTTTGGGATCCATTTTTTTCTGCTTGAGAGAGACACAGCCTGTCACTGAGCATCAGGTTGTTTCTAGAAATCCTATCTTTCTGTACAGGGCTAAAAGCATTTGATTGGTTTGTGTAACCAATGGTTCCAACTTCCCTGTTCAGTGATATGTTTTATAAAGAACTAGAAATCTGAACAGCCTGTAGAATTCCAATGCTCAACCAAGATTTTATGGCAATATGGTCTGATGAATCCATCTGTAGCTGCTCAGTTTGATCTGCTTTTACTATTTTATCATTTATTTATGTATTTAAATAAAACCATTGAGAATAGCAAGGAGCACAATGGTTTGAATCCAAACTTACTCATGTCCAGAGCCATTTATTGAAATAAATAGGACTTATCAGCTTAACGTCATAACAGCTGACGGCACCCACTTGACCTCAGATGGTTTGGAGAAAGCTAAACAACATTAGACATGATTAGCCCTGGATAGGAATGTCTATGGAGATCTTCAGTCATCTGGATCATGGTTGTCCCAAAGGGGCTTTTTCAACAGGCAACTAGACTTTCTGATGTTTTTCTTTAAAGACATTTTGCTTCTCATCCAAGAAGCTTCTTCAGCTCTGAGAAGCAAAACATCTTCAGAAAGTCCAGTTGCTTCTTGAAAAAGCATCTTTAGGACATTCAGATAGAAAATCCAGGAAATCCCACAGACATCAGGATATTCTAGGAATATTCATTATATTGCAACTTTGGGGAAAGAAAGACAATGGCTAGCAGAAAAACAATGGGTAATTCCACAGTTTTGTTGCCAATAAGTCAATATGAATACATTCATGTAGTCAGCAGCAGCTCTACGTGATAGAAAATGGATCTAATATCTCTATTTATTTGAGGGTTTCTAGTCTCAGGTCATAGCTCCACATATTGTACTAGACCATGATTTGCTTAACTATGGCTGACTGGGTTTAACAAAATTAGCTGGATTTATATAATGGGATCAAATCATCCCACTTTGGACACATTATGGAAAGACCTATCTGTCTGGAGACAGCTTTAATGCTGGGAAAGATGTATAGATATATTGTAGATAGATATAGCTACATAGATAAAAGAAAGAAAGAAAGAAAGAAAGAAAGAAAGAAAGAAAGAAAGAAAGAAAGAAAGAAAGAAAGAAAGAAAGAAAGAAAGCGATCTCTTTGAATCCTGAATCCTTCCCAATTCGATATCAAAGTATTATTAATTCTATGCTCTTTCTCTTTCCACTTACCTAAAAGAGCTGCACAGAAGTAGATATTTTGTTAACAATTGATGTATTAATAAGTTCCTTTCATATAATTAGCAGTGGATTTGTAATGGTGTAATAAAATGTTAATGGAACATTTTAAAGACAAATGTACTTTTAAATGAATCATTTGTAGCTAAAAAAATGGAAAAAGTACTTTTGTTTTTAAAATGATGGATGGGAATACTGAAAGCTTCAGCTTTTTGAGTCAGCTTCTGACAAATGATCTAATAGTACTTGCCCAACTGAATCAAATTAGTTTTAAGATGTGTAGTGCCCAGCAGTTGAGGAAGACAAAAGTCTTACGAGATCAAACAACTGCATGGGTAAGGCAGGCATACATTTTCCTTTATACATTTTATTATGATGATCAGAAATGCAAAATAACACCATTTTAATAACTTAGCCTTTCCTGAAAAAAATGTGATTCTTTTTTGTTAAGGGGGATACTGCTTACCTCCTGGGATGTGAGCAATAGGAACAGTGAGTTTTTGTTTGGAAAAATGTTTTATTTTGAAAATATGATTTAAAGTGAGGTCTATTAAATATTTGTACATGGAAGTTGAATTGATATAAAAGCATGATTGATTTGATGGTTTATCTTGGATGACTGAAAGAATTAATGAAGGATTCAAGCGGGAGGAAAAGTTTTGAGGGTGTGACAGAAAATTATTTACTAGATAATAGTGCAATATAGTAGATCTTGGGGGAGGGGAGAAACAGACATAGAATAGGAAAGAATGGAAAGAAATACAAGTTTGCTCCATGATTTCAGGAAAGAAAAGTATAGGTATTTTATAAAAAAATAGTAGAAAACAGAGTAATCTCCCAATAGAACACATGGAAAATTAGATGTTAAGGCATAAGGATATGGAACAAAGTGAATTTTTTAAATACAATTGATCCAGAATTTAAGGTAAAGACATTGAGACTATTAACAAGCCAGCATGGAGCCCCCCAAAATTTGCAAAACATTTATGTGAAATGTATCTTTCATTAGAAATTGCCTCTCCGATCCAAGTAGTTCCATTTTTAGTATTAATATTATGTAATTTCCTCTAGAACCTTGATTGTAATTGAAGTCACCAATACTCAGTCCCATGGCAGAATGTTGTAAGCCAGTATGAATGAATCAAGATTGACAGTGTTTATATTTAATGATTACAACATCAACATCTGGGAGGAGTAGAAGGAGTAGTAGTAGTAGTAGTGGTAGTACGACCTTGTGTTCTGTGTAGTCATGTAGACATGTATGGTGTCTACATGTCTTCCTAAGAGAAATGGGAGATCAGGTTCCTCAAATATCAAACTCCTCCCTCTTCCTCTCCCTTCATTGCTATTTCAATAGTGGGCCCAAGGCTGGCCAGCATGATCACAATGCTTTTGATATGTAGAACAATAAACAGCTTTCTGTCTTGCAATCCATCTCTCCAATCTCTGCTGGGGTGGGACAGCAGAAGAGAAAGCACAGGTCAGGCACAGGACAATGGGTACTTATTGTAATGGTGATCATGTGATTAAGGGATGCCATGAAAGTCCTAAATAATCATAAATGGGCACTAACATTTTTTTCTGCACTGTCACAACTTCCAAATCTTCAACCCTCTACAGAGGAATGATTGAGTCTGTCATCTGCACCTCTACAACTGTCTGGTTTGGTTCTGTAACCCAACAGGATAGACACAGATTTCAGAGAGTAATTACGACTGCAGAAAAAACAATTACAGAAAAAACAAAAACCTGCCTACAATCGAGGACCTGTATACTGCACAAGTCAAAAAGAGGGCTGTAAAAATATTTACAGACCCTTCACATCCCAGACATTAACTGTTTCAACTCCTTCTCTCAAAACGATGCTATAGAGCATTGCACACCAGAACAACTAGACACAAGAACAGTTTTTTCTCCGAAAGCCATCACTCTGCTAAATAAATAATTCCCTCAATCCTGTTCAACTATTACAAAGTTTGCACTACTATAACTTTTAAATCCTGTCATCATTCCTTATTACCTATCCCTCCCACTTGTGACTGTATGACTGTAACTTTGTCTCCTGTATACTTACGATTTATATTGACTGTTTCCTAGTATAATTGATTGCTTGTTGTACCCTATGACTATCATTAAGTGTCGTACCTTATGACTCTCAACTCCTAATGAATGTATCTTTTCTTTTATGTATACTGAGAGTATTTACACCAAGACAACTTCCTTCTGTGTCCAATCACACTTGGCCAGTAAAGAATTCTATTCTATTCTATTCTATTCTATTCTATTCTATTCTATTCTATTCTAGTCAAGGCCAATACTGTCCCACAGTCTCTTCATAAGGAGTAGCATGTGAAGTACAAGTGGGTAATCTTTTGTCTCTTTTTCTGGAAGAGTTCTGCTGGGTATTGAGCTTGCCACTGATCTGTCAGTTTTCAATGTGTCATTGTCCCTTCTATTTCAGAGATGTTTAGTTTGCCATTTTCCTCACCCAGAAGTTGGCATTGCCTTGAAGTGTTTTTTTTAAAAATTCCACAATTCAGTTCATCATGAAAAAGAAGTTCAATTTTATATTCTCATAGAGGAGGCACTTTAAGCATTAACTGATCATAATTTTCAAGTAGAAAAGAGATGAAAAGATGAATGTATGCATAAGGGTTTTTGAAACTGCATATTTTTCAAAACAAAAATGTTGATTACCGTGTTTCCTTTCTTTGCAGGAACTTTGCCTACTGGTGAAGGCAGAGAGAACGAGAAAAAGAGCAAAGCCTATATTTTTGCTATTCATTTTACTAGTTAATCTTTAAAGCATGGCAGACACTTTGTTCTGAGGGAGATAGCTGTTTTTTTGGAAGATTGTAAAGGAAGCTTGAGCTCTTTAATGCATCTGGACTATTTGCCTGCTACTGTCTTCTCATCCCTTGAATATAAGTTTGTTTTAAAAGTAAGAAGCTGGAAAATGCACACAAATCTTGTTAAACAAAAGCAAAAATAATTAAAATTGTATTTGAACTCCTGCCTTGGCTTGCCTAGCATTTATCCCTCTTTCCTGTATAGCAGGAGGCTATAAACCTTACAAAAGCTCCTTTATTTGATCACAAATGCACAATTGGTCTATAGCCGTAATTAAATTTTCATTCGCACTTAATTAAATTTGTGCAAGGAAAGAAAAAAAAAGGAGTGAGCTTTAAGTATGGATGGAGGGAAGGTAGTTTCTCACACCTCACTACGCTCGCACCTGACAAGGGCTTCATTAGAATTTGGGCATGTTTGCCGACAGAACATTAATTTTCATGCCTATAATCAAGGAAGCCAAATGCTGCAAAAGCTATGGTCTGCCAAAAACAGCTCAAATATATCAGTGCTGACTTTTTAAATAACCAAGGCTTGTTTTGTGGCTATGATGATCTTGTTAGTGATGAAAATAGTAGATTCCCATAGAGAAAGTTTTCTTGTTGGACACACAGGTGGTATTTGAAGGACATTATCATTGTAGCTTCTTGTTGGATGCGCTCCAAAAGGGGAGAACCAAGACAAAGAAGTGGGTGGGGTGGAGAGGGCAAAATCTGACATTGATTTAATTTACATGTATGCTTAATTAGAATTAAATTAATTAGAGTTAATATGCCTATTCCCTCTGCATTTAATAACTTTCCCTTTCTGTCTAATTAAAAATTACATTGTGAGAACTAATTCTGGAGGATCTCTTGAGCTTCTCAGTAGACTTCAGAGATTAGAAAGTTAAAGTCTCCTTCAAGCTGAGGTCCACTCCTAAGTACTTCATGGAAATGGCCATATACTTTTTCTTGATAACGGTATGGAGGTGGCTTCGTGTTACTTCCTGGATATTTTTTCATCTACTGAAAAGCACCTTAATCCAAAGGTGCTTTTTTCAAAAGGCAGTCCTCGGGTGGGACATCCTCACACAAAAAAGATTCTGACAACAGGTTAACACTGATTTTACCTTGATGGTCATTGAAGAGACCCTTCTGAAGAAGCTTCTTGGATGAGAAGTGAAATGTTTTCAAAGAAAAAAATAAAGGAAATCCAGTTGATCTTTGGAAAAAGCACCTTTGGGATAACCATGACCAGGATGATTGAGAATATCCATAGATATCAAGCCTAACATGTATCTTATCAATGACCATCAAGGCAAAACCAGTGTTATCCTGTTGTCAGAATATTTTACTGCATGGGGATGCCTCTCCTGAGGCCTGGACTTGCAGGTGCCCCAGAGAATCATTTTTGTGACTCTGGAGCTTCTTTTGGTGAGATGCAATAGTTAAGGTATGGGACTGACATCAGGGAGACAAAGGTTTTATTCCACTCGCACCTGCAGAAGCCAACTTTTAGCCAGTCATAAAGTCTCAGCCCTACCTACCTCATAGAATAATTTCTGGGGAGAAAAATAAAAGGAGGAAGCCCTATATGCACCGAGCTCTTTACATAGAAAGTTTGGATTTCAATGAAATAAATAAATTGCATTTTGAGATGGGAAGCAAAAAAATCATAAAATCCCTCAAATTGATATATCAGAACTAAAAATATTGTCTGCTAGAAATGAAGTCTGAGGGTTGGCCTAGACTAAAAAAAAAAAATCTTAAATGGAGGAAGCTGCTCAGGATGTCCTGGATGAATACCATCTTGAGAAAGACCCTAGCAATCAGGCACCCACCAAGCAACATCTGCCTGCTGGATAGACCAGATCAGGAATCAAATTCCAATATAAGAATATTCAATATTCAATATTCAAATTCCAATATAAGAATATTATTGGGGAAGCTACAATAATCAAATCGTGCAAGCCTGGCTTTGTTTCATGTCCCCTCCTCTTATATCTCATGAACCTAAGTTTTTTTCTGAATATTTTCATATTTCCCAGGATTTAAGAAATGATTCTGCCCATTTTGCTTATGTATCTATTTCCTTCCTGACAGTACACACCAGGATTTCCCAAACTTGGCAGCTTTAAGGTGGGTAGACTTCATATATTAGAATTCCCCAGCCAATATGGCTGGTGCCAGGATTCTTCCTCACCTTGTAACACTTATGATTGATTGCAGATCAGAATAGAGGAGAACTGCAAGGCTTCATTCATGACAAGGGTACCCTGACCCAAAGGTGCTTTTTCAGGAGGCAATGGACTTTTTTTTTCTTTTGAAGATGTTTTGCTTCTCATCAAAGAAGCTTCTTCAGCTCTGACAGGATAGTGGGGAATGGAAGGATTTATATTCCTTGCAGACAAGCTGGTCATTTGCATCCTTTTAGAGGGTTGTTGAAGCACTTGGAAGTTTATCTGTATCCTCAGGGTCACCTGAATAGTCGATAAACTTCAAAGCATTTTAATGACTCTTTAAAAGGATGCAAATGGACAGCTCTGCAAGGAGTATAAATCCTTCTATTCCCCACCATTCAGTCAGAGCTGAAGAAGCTTCTTGGATGAGAAGTGAAATGTCTTCAAAGAAAAAACAAAAAAGTCCATTTGCCGCCTGAAAAAAGCATCTTTGGGACAACTATGATCTCAATGACTGAGAATCTCTATAAACCATTCTTAGCTGAAGTTGTTGAGATCTGGAAAGTTTGTATTTCTAGTTCTGCAAGTCTAAAGCAGAATGATGTCCTGATATTTATTGGGACTCTATCTATATCTAACTAGAGTCCAGCAAGAATATTAATTGGAACCCTTTGCCTTGAAAAAGTGCCCATCCCTGCTCTCTCTGAGGTGGCCTTAAATTTAATTCCATCCTTGGATTTGCTAGGAAAGCAAGTTGTTGGTTGCTATGATTTTAGTAAGGAGAAACAAAATGAAAGTTGTCACATATGAAAGACTATCTCTGGAATTCATATTTCCAAGGCAATTAAGCTTCAAATCACTCAAGGGTAATTCTGTACTTTAGGAACCACAGAGACAGTTTGGGATTCATCTTTAGGTGCCAAAAGCCTACACATTTCCCTTATCACATCTAAGCTGTGATTTGTTAACTTTCTTATTCTTATGCAGCTCTTTTTTAAAAAGTTGCATGCCAAAATCATTCAGGCAAAACATTAACAAAGTTGGAGTTTCATTTTGAGGAAGATGTGTTCATGCATGTATATGAGATGCCCAGCGGTGGCCTTTTTTTAAATATTCAGGAATGAACCACTTGTGCATTTTAATTAGCTTACCAGAAATAATTTGCAGCTGCTTTCAGGCATAAAAAAAAATCCAAAGGCAAAGAGGACATATACCTGACGTGATAAGATCTCCTGATCTTCCTTTGCCAAAATGTTGAAAAAGGGCAAAAGCTTTCATTGCAGTACACAGCCAAGAAGAACTGACTGAATAAAGACAGAATAATCATTGACATGAGGCAAATTACAGTCTGTGCTGTTCTTTTGCCTTTAGTAGCCAGGACCACTGCAGAGACCAATAGTTCTTGCTGCTAAATGGATTGTCTGAATGGCTATTATATTGTTTCAGGGCACCATTAAAAGAATTGTTTCTAACTCATCAAATCCAAATTTGGTCTGAAACCTATGTATGAAGGGCTGTTCATTCATGTAAAAAGCTGCTCATCAATCTGAATTGCCTTACCTTGTTGGGTGTTCTTTCTCCCAAAGCACTATAAATGCTTTTTGCTAAGTCTTAGATGCTTTAGATGTTGATTTATCTATACCCTGTTTTTTTCCTTTTTTATCAGTACTGTATCGAGGTCATATCTAGCAGATTAAAGGCATGGCTAAAACTGTGTTTGACTTACAAAGAAAGCATTTACTTGTGCCTATAATTATGGCTTTGTTTTAAATCAGTGTTGTTGTTTTTTTTAAAAAAAAAATCCTGCCCAGCCTGAGATGCTTTGCTGAATCCCTTGAAAAATGTTCAGACTAAATTGTAAGCTATCGTCTCTTCCCATTTGAAAAACCTGCTGCTTATAGTACGTTCCAGAGAAAATGGTGAAAGATACAGACATCCATGCACTACACTGCTTTTTGTTTTTTAATTAAAAGGAGGAAAATCTATTGAGGGGTAAACATTCTGCTTCTATGAAGTAGCCAAAGGATAGGGCTTGACCTAGAAGACAGTAAAACCATGGAAGCAAACCAAAAGCGGTACTTGAACCAATGGAGAGGGAAGCCACTACTTTGACAATGCAACAGGAAAATGTTCTTGGTGGAAGGTGAGGGTAGATGACATTATCCATTCCAGCCTCTTGTTGGACAATACTTGGGATGCGGCCACCAAGAAGTGTGGATAAGCCCAAAGTACTTCTAAAGAAGTGATGAGTAAAGTAATGAGAAAGTAAATTTATCTTTTTTAATGTCTCATGGTTTGTCTCTCTCCATTTACTGGGCCATGTCTGATTCCTGGCATGAAGAAGAGGACCAAGATTGGAACATGACAGCAACATGGAAATGGGTTGTGTTTTGTACATCACAGACCATTTTTTTTTGCTTTGCAATAAAGGGAATCTGGACCAGAAACCCTTTAAAAGGAATAGCTCCATTGGTATGCAATTGGATAATAATCCAATGACTTGTCTTGGATTTGGTTTAACCCAGAAAAATCTACAAGGTAACCAAAGGAATTTATGTCAACTGTATAAACTGATCTGAAGGTCTGCTTTAGAGTTTTGAGAATCCTTGGTAATAAGCAAGGATTTTTTATCCCTTTATTACATCTGGATTATTTAATCTAAATGCAAAGGTGGTATTCAACATGTTCTGACCAGTTCTGGAGAACTGGTAGCAGAAATTTTGAGTAGTTTGGAGAACTGGCAAATACCACCTCTGACAGGCCCTGCCAACCCCATCTATTCTCCACCTCCTGAGCCCCAGCTGATTGGCTGAGGCTTCTTTTTGTTGCCCTGCACAAGAGAAGGGAGCTGGAAAGCAGGTTAGTGGGGTGGGGAGGGATTGGGATTTTACAGTAACCTTCCCCCAGGCATGGGGAAGGAATGGGGAGTTTACAGTATCCTTCCCCTGCCATACCCACCAAGTCACACCATGCCAACCAAGCCATGCCCACAAATTTTACTGGTAGTAAAATTTTTTGAATCCCACCACTGGCTGAATGGCTTAATCCCCTGTTTCCAGATCCAAAGAATTCTGATGGCATTATCTGTTCTGAGATTCCTTCAGTAAGTTATATTTAAGTATATCTTACAAACTTTAAAGTGAAAGACAAAATATCATATATTGTCAAGATATGATACTTAAAACAGCTAGGCTTAGCTGTCATCAGCCCTGGTGTGCTTGATAGAAACATGCTTGTAGCATTACATTTGGTTCTCAAAGTTGCTTATAGTGAGAGATAAAACCATCTTTCCTGACCTTCGCCTGTCTTTTAGGTCAATTTTATTTAAACACCGAGTCTGTTTTCCAGATAGTTCTTTTCAGCTCTTAATAATCCCTTCCTTTGGTTTGATGTGACTTCTACAGAACCAAGGGGTTTTGTGGCAGCAGCTGTGATGTGCAGATTTTTCAAATTCACTGTGATGTAAAGATTCATGTTCTGACAACAGAGCAAGCCTTCTAAAGACACCAGTACAAGACCAGGAGATGCAACAGCATCAAATAGGCAACAAAGGTAGTGCTGAATGCAGAATACGTTTTAGTCCAACATGGTTTGTTTTTTAATAAAATAAAAAAAGATGTATAACAGTCTAAGGAAGGAAACAGTAGTTATTAAATATCATGTAACTTCCCCAGAATAAACATGAATAATATCCAGCCCACAAGGTATAAACTGCAGCTGTCTGGCTACCTATGTAACTTTGTCTTGTTATGAATATCTGTGCAGGTTCCTTCAGGGTTGATATTGGTTTCAACCTTTAAGGGATGAGATGTAAATGCATTTCTGTCTAGAACTGAACACACTATTCTTGAATTTGCATTATTTAGTTCTTCTGTAGAAATTATTTTTTAAAATCTCAGAGTGGCAAAGGTGGCAAATCCATTCAGATAGGTTGGTAGAGGAAAGTTTTCAACTTTCATTTCTTTGTGTTTGGCCCAAGAATTCCATAATTTCTACCAAAAGTCTGTTTTAGTTTTCCAAGCATTTTTCCCACAAGTGCAGGGTCAGTTTTTTTGGATCAACTGAGAATTGATTCAATGGTTGCAGTAGGAATTGACCAACTGGTTTGTCACCCAAACCTGATGTCATGGGCTGAGAAAAAGTGACTGGTCCAAAGTCACCCAGCCAGCTTTCATGCTTAAGGCATGGACTAGAACTTGCAGTCTCCTGGTTTCTAGCTTGGTGCCTTAACCATTAGACAAAACTGGCCCTATGTTCAGTCACACACTGTGCCTTGATTGCACCCTTTTAAAAATATCTTAATGATGTTGAAATCCACTTGCCACACTCCTTAGAATTTTAATGGATAAAGCCTATATTCTTTGTGGCATGTCCATCCAGACCAGTGGTGGTATTCAACCCAGTTTGTAGTAAGAAAGCATCCAATGATCAGCTGAGAAGAGGAAAAAAAGCCTCAGCTGAGAGGAGAAAGAAGAGAAAAGTGCAGGATCAGCCCTCCACCCTGCCCCCTCTTCTTACTCCTCTCAGCTGATTGGTGCTGCAGGCCTCAGCTAGTGTGTGGAAAGCTGCACGCACATGTTGTGCGCGCATTGCGGTCACCAAACCGGTGGTGGAACAGATAGGATCCCACTGCTGATCCACACTATGGTCCAGGTCAGGATTTCAAAATATTCTGGTCTCATAATCTGCCAAAAGATTCATACCAGAGCACCAAGGCAACTTTGCTTGTAAGTAACTATACTCCATCAATGGAAGAATTAATTAAAAAATGCTGCCTTTTCTAATACTTATAGGAAGATAGAAACATATTTCTATGGATGCCAGTGTCCGAATAATAGTCAGCTTATTCTCTAAAGTATCTGAAGGCAGAACAAGAAGCAATGGGTGGAAACTAATCAAGTAGAGAACCAACATAGAAATAAGGAGAGATTTCCTGATAGTTATAATAATTAATCAGTGGAATGAGTTGCCTTCTGAAGTTGCGGGTGTTCTATCACTGGAGGTTTTTAAGACAACCATTTATTTGGTTTAGGATCTCCTGCTTAAGCCAAAGGGTTAGACTAGAAAACATCCAAGGTCCCTTCCAATTCTGTTATTATGAATGCCCTGTAGTCTCAGACATCCTTTCCACAGTGATCTGGCTCTGGGTCCAGCACTATTAGTGGAAAACATATGGTGAGCTAGGTTGGATCAGACTAGACTTATTCCTAGTCCATTATTTTGTTTCTGCACTGACAACCCAACATATTCATCTACTCTTGTTTTTATCCACTATCAGGAAAGGGGTAAAAAAGTCAAGATGGTAGCTCCACCATCAAAAAATGCTTATGTGGAAATTCTAGTGAGTGAATTTGATTAGCTCATGAACGCTATTTGGGATTTGTTGTACATATTTCTGATTCATTTTCCATTTCACCATTATATTTCAGATTTCAGCATGGAAATAATGTAAAAAGATGGAGCTACACAAATCCCTTGTTTAATAAGATGTTTAGCTTGTGATTAGCTAGGTTTCTTGTCTGCATTACTGTGTGAGATGTCACTCACTTGGTATTTATTATGCCAGACCTGAAGCTTCAAAAAAATCTTTCTTAACCAGGCAGCCTTGGATTATATATCCTGTAAAAGGTTAATTGGAAATTGAGGATTCTGCTCATGAATTCCTTGATTGAGACTAGCAGAAAATTGCTCCTGCTAACCATAATAGCAAAGCAAATAATGAAAAAGAAAATGGAACTGCAGACTATGGATAGCAAACAACTATTTTTTTTTTTACTATGCAGTATCCTCACTAAATAATTCTTTGTATTTGTATTACAAAAGAATTGTAAAATTGAAAGTGATTCTGAACTTCTATACCCAACAAAACAAATTGGACATTAAACAATTTCATTTCTTACATCTTGAGATGGATAAATGGCAATTATTTTCCATGAGTCAAATAGCAACAATAATTTTGAACAAAAATGGTATGGAAACAGCTTTAATTTAGATGCACTAGCTGCACTGTATTCTTTTTGAATATTAATTTTATTAAATATTACAATTAGAAAGATAAAAAGTAATACTAAAAACTAAAAAACTAAAAGAATAAACAGAAAACAGAAAGTACAGAAAAGAAAAATTGGAAAGAAAATGTAAAAGTAAAACAATATGATAAAGAAAAAAGAATATATATTGAGAAATGATTGTCCCATCATCACAAGTATAAACAATTTTAGTAATTTATCAAATTGTCTTAAAATTCAACAAATGATTTCTTTTTCCATATCTAATGGAATCAAATCTATAAATAAATCCTTAAATTTTTATTCTTCAGTCCTGTAAGTGTCCATTAAAGTTTAGCAGAAAACAACATATCTATTTTAAACTTGATCAAATAAACCAACTTTATATTTTTCCCATATACTTTTAACTATCTTGATTTTTAATCCCTTCAAATAATGACCTGGAACTTGATTATATTTGTAAATGATTTAGATGAGGAGAACTCAACAAAGTTGCCAATGACACTATGCTGGTGAGAATAGCCAACACTGCAGAAGACAGGGTCAAGATCATAACAGGACCTGAACATTGAACCCTATCTGACATAATAAAATTCAACTGTGAGAAAAATAAGGTTCTACACTTAGGCAAAAAAATCCAAATGCACAGGTATAGAATAGCTGGTACCTGTTTCAGTAGTAGTGATTTTGGAGTCCTAGTGAACAATCACTAAAATATGAGCCAACACTGTGCTGCAGTCACCAAAAAATTAACACTTTTATTCTGATTTCTTCTCATTTTTTTCTTTGTGTCTTCCCACAAAATTCTTCAAAGCTTATCAAGACTTTTTTGTAAATCCAGTATAGGAGAATTATCCAAGTCACTCTTTCGGTTTGTTATTTATAATTAAAAATGCCCCTTTTAATTATTTAGATTTAGTTGGTTTTATTTATATATTCAGTATAATAATTTTTCCATATCATTCTTGCAGCCTGCCACTTTTCAATCAACTTTCAAGTCAGTCTCAATTGTGCCCACTAAAGCTTGTTTCTCTTCCATAACATCTTTTAAACACAGCCTATCTATAAGTGCAGATATTTTTAATTCTTGAAACAACAATGCAAATTTAAATTGAAGGGGAATGAAGTGATTTGTCATTGCAGAACATTTTCCCGCTGTTTTTTGTTTTTCCAGAAGAGCCTGATGATAATTTACAAATTAAAACCATAACATGCAAAATAACAAAATTTTTAAAAAATAGATCAAAGCTATTATCATGCAAAAATATCCCATTGAATTCAGTGAGACTTACTTCTGAGTAGAAATGTGTTGTTGTTTTTTGTCACTTATTAAAGCAAAAGCATAACAGAACTATATGGATTTTTTTCAGTCCAGGCTAGATTGTTCCCAAAAGTAATAAAATGTAAAAAGGTTTATTTAAACCATTTGGTTCCCACTGAAAAAGGAACATAACTTGCAAAAAGTTGTAGTGAAACTTGTGAGTATATACACATACTCAATGTGCATGTTAACTGTAGTAACACAATTGCTTCAAATGTCATGTCATACAAAAATTAGACACTTTGTCTAATTCAATTCAGAGTGTGGCACAAAGGCAACACAATCAGATAATCAGTAGGAGTTCCTTTACTAGCTCCAACTTTACCCCCAATGTCCTGGTTACCTTCTGGCTGGAGAAAAACTCCCCCAGGAACAGCCTTTGTCTGCAGAGAATCAAGTCCAAAATATGGTCAACAAAAATTGTAACTATGTCCAATCAAGACAAAATGAGATAATTAGTTTGGCAGGGCAGGAGCAAGAATTCCAGACATGAAGGCACGGTAACTCAACATGGTTGGGAAGATGCCAGGAACACAGATAACCAAAGTTAACACAAGATAAACTCACATTTGCTCCCAACAGCTGCCACGCTCAGCATGCATTTATTTTAAACTCTCTTTCTAGCTGTGGCTAATGAAGGGAATCAGGCCCTTTCTTTCTCATAGGCCATACAACCCATGTTGCTCTCTTCTCCGTTCCTCCCTGTGTGCCCTAGGATGAAGAGGGGGTGGGCCTGGGTCTTCCTCTGAACTTCCTCTCCCTTGTTCTATCTCTTCCCTGCTCTGCCCAGCCGGATTTTGCCCTTCCTCAGTTTCCTCCACAGCCAATGGAGTCACACTCCCGCTCCCTGTCAGCTGTTCATCTTCCTCCACTGATTCAGATTCCTACAGGGGCACAACACTCTTGGCTAATCTGAAGTAAGGTAGGACAAATCTCACCAGGTTCTGGATATTGCAAAAGTATGGTAATCAGTAGGTATCACAACAACAGTATTCTTCTGGAACTGGACCATGATTACCATAGAAGAATTGCAGAGCTGAAAGGGACAACTTATGACATCAAGTCTAACTCTTGCTCAGTGTCAGGATCCAGCTGGTTAAAATCCTTTTCCAGGCTCCACCTAATTGTTCATTTTGAATCCTTGTACTCTTTTCTTTTGTTCTTTCCTCACCAATACAACACATGCAATTTCAGATCGGATATTGCTCTCAAGCTCTACTTTTTTATTTTATTTTAACCACGGTACATTGTTTGAGAGCAGAAAAAAATCAGAGGCTATAGTATAGCAGTTGACAAATCCAGTATTGTGAGATGGGAGGCATGTTGCAGGATGTAAACAAACTCTTAATAACTTTTTAATTCAACAGTAATGGCTGTTAATATAATTTTACAAATTATGTACTTCAATTGAGAACATCAGTTCTCCAAAATAGCTTGAAAAGAATGCTGTGTTCTCAGCAGTTGCTATTTTCTTTTTAATAAGGGCATGCAAATAATAAACTTTGTTATCCACATATGTTCGTATAGCTTAGCAAAGCTGTTTAGAGGGCAGAAGAGGGGTGGAATGAAACAGAAGTTGTGAAGTGCCAGGAAAATCAGGCAGTTCAAATAAGTATAAGGATTTATTGTAAACTTAAGCTCTTTACAAGAATCTGAACCTCTAAAGCAATTTGCCGGTAAATAAGGAATTCATGAATAGCTGGACTTAGATCTCTTGCGGGTACGAAAGGATTCGCAACAGATGATGCACTTGACTCTTCCCTCAGACTCAGCCTGGTCATCTCCTACAGAAATAATTTGTACCTTTTCAATGTCCTGAAAGAATCCTTTCTGCTTCATCTGTACCTTTCTCAGGCCCACTGACCCGTCAGGTTGTTTTGGAATTTTACACTCTGTCAAAAAAGCAATTCAGCTGACAAGTTGGTAGAGTGCAATGCCAAAGTTAGACTTGTTGAGCTCCTAAACTATAAAATTTGGAGCCCCCTTGTTAAAAAAAGTATACCATAAAGGGATGTGTCCCAAAGGTGCTTTTTCAGGAGGCAACTGGACTTTCTTGTTTTTTTTTCTTTTGAAGACATTTCGCTTCTCATCCAAGAAGCTTCTTCAGCTCTGACTGGATGGTGGGGAATGGAAGGATTTATATTTCTTGCAGACAGCTGGACGTTTGCATCCTTTTAGAGGGTCATTGAAGCTCTGGAAGTTTATCTGTGTCCTCAGGGTTACCTGAGTAGTGCTCCTGGTTCCTGTAGTCTGCAATTTTTCCTCTGAAAATCCATTCCTTGGTGTGAGAGTAGAAATGGATGTGTGTGTTATATCTCTTAATTATTTAATAGCATGGTCTTAAAAATAATACAGATTATTTTCAAATGAAAGCTTTCTGATTACAAAGTTATCATTTGGCCGTTCACTCATAGATTATAGTATACTACACCCTGCAAACAATACCTACATATATATAAAATATAATTTTAAAGTAATTTTAAAATACCTCAAAATATAAACAAAATAATAATACTGACAAAACAGGTAATCAGGATTACTTTTATTGATATAAGCAATTATGAACCCATTTGCAAAATAAAAAAGAAACAGATTCTAAAATTTTGTGATGGATTGTGGATTTTTTTGGCCTTATGCCTAATAGGCCTTAGTGCCTAATATTATTCATTCCACAGTTAGGCCTTATGCCTTATACCATTCATTCCACAGTAACCTTGCCAGCTGTGTTTTATTTTTTTCGGGTGGGGGGAGGGAAACATGTATGCAGTATATCGGTCATCTGGAAGAATGCTAGGCATGCTTTTCAGAAGTAGTGAAAGGTTACTGACAGGAAGCACTTCTGCATTGGTATTCAATTACTTGGCAACCTATAAGCAACTTAAGCATTTGCCCAGCCTCACTTTATCTGTTCTTTCTTTTATTAAGGAAAACAATTGACTTTTTCTTCCAGGCCAGTAACTTGGGGTAGAAATAGAAACAAAGCCAAAGGAATTGATTGATTGCTGTTTTAAGCTATCTTGCAGTAAAGCTATAAAGACAGGATCACTTGCTAACCTTATTCTTGAGACAGATTAGAGCTTAGACATTAGGACAGTTTATATGCGCTAGCATCCTTTTTTTCACCAACTCAGTGAATGGGAAAATGCTCATTCACATGGCTTGAGTCTTAATACAACATGTAGATTAAGAAAAAAGTATAGGAAATGCTAGTCCTGGAACAAAGATTGTACCTGCACATATTGACCTAGGTATTTTTTTTAGCACACACACACACAGAGAGATATGTCATTATAATTCATTATAGTATGATTAGTTCAAGTAGATAATGTGATTTTTTTTGAAGGACTGTAGTAGTTTATTCAGTTACTGTAAAGTAAATAAACATATTTGCTGATATATCTCAATGTAATAAAGCCAAAGCAGGAATATTGAAAAGCAGCAGGCAATTCACAAGGATAGCAACACTATAATCAAAATTATGTTTAATTATGATGACAATAATTTTGCAACTATTTTTCTCCAGAGTAGAAATTATTGGGTACAGTGCTTGTTATTTCACTGGAGAATGAAATAACATGTTTTAGCATCCTGTACAGCAATAAAACAATCTATAATACTAGTAATCTTCTAAGGGTCAGTATCAGAGTAATGCCATATTGTCCCAGAAAAAGATTAAAAAGTAGTTCTAATGTAATGTTAAAGCATTATTTGGTACTGAAATAATTAACTATATTAGTTTGAATGCCATAGAGAAAGTGAATGGAAAGCTAATAGCATTGTTTCCTAATATGGATTTCTATTTCTTCTTTTTGGACTGAATAGACTCTTCTTGATATTGAATATAGAGTAATTGAGTTGGAAGGCACTTTGGAGGTCTTCTAGTGACAGCCCAACTCCCTGCTCAGGCAGGAATCCCTATACCATTTCAGGCAAATGGTTGTCCTGTCTCTTCTTAAAAACTTCCAGTGTTGGAGCATTCACAACTTCTGGAGGCAAGTTGTTCTACTGGTTAATTGTTTTGTCAGGAATTTTCTCCCTAGTTCTAGATTGTTTCTCTCCTTGATTAGTTTCCATCCCCTGCTTCATGTCCTGCCTTCAGGTGCTTTGGAGAATAGCTTGACTCCCTCTTCTTTGTGGCAGCCCCTGAGATATTGTAATATTGCTTTCATGTTATCCCTAGTCTTTCTTTGCATTAAACTAGACATACCCAGTTCCAGCAACCGTTCTTTATAAGTCTTAGCCAACATATCTGAAAACCGGGCCAATAGACTGCAAATTTCTAAAACTTCAGATATTTGCCACACTCAGAAAAGTTATTTGAATGTTCCCTTTTTTCTTTCAAAGATAGATGAAATATGTATCTCAATAAGGTTATCCTATTTTAGCAGCTATTTGTTTTTACTATTGGATAGATTGTACCCACTCCTGTCTAGCAACCATTTCATTTGATCTACCATCTAAGAAAAAAAAACATGTTAATATGATTTGATTCTTCAGATTTATGATTTTAATCTTATTTACAACAGCAGAGAGATTGATTCTTAAGATTTGGGACAATACTGTAAATAACTGATCCATAAGATATCAAAAGAATGAGTCCTTATTGATTGATTGATGCTTTCTGCTGATAGCTATTTGCTACTTAGATTGCCTGATACAATTCTAATTGTTTGCTATAAGTTCCATACTCTCAGGCATATAGTGAATAACCTGTTGAAAGTACTTGAGACTACAGATGGGGAAGGCAACATGGAGGTCTGAGTTGGTTTTAAAGTATATTGGAAATGCTTAACCAGTGGAAACGCTGGTTGAATCGGTATCCTGCTTTGCATAGCTGGAAGTTTAACACAAAAAGTTTTCCATTAGCATATCTATGGACTTTCACCAACCAGCATTACATTTTTTTCAGCATTCTGTCCATCATGAGTTTCTAACAAACTTACTTTTCAAACAGAAAGTATGACATGAACTTAAGAACCATTGAAGCACAGTTGCTTCAATAGTTTTTATTTAATAGTTTTCTTATTAGGAGAAAAGGAACCTTTCTTAAGAATTTTATGTGTTGGGTTGGATATTTCTTTTTTACTGGCTCCTTTGTTTAAAATTTCAGGATCAAATATTTCAACATTCAGATCTTGGTGCAAGGTAATAAATATATTCATTGTAGAACTCCACCTGATTTGAATAAATCATTTTCTTTACACCAGAAAATAAAGTTTTACTTTGCGGTGCAATTTCAGACAACTATTGCTACAATAAAAGGCAATTTGGCTGCATTCTTTGCTCACAGAATGCAAAGCAGGTAGCAACCTAACAGCTAACAATTCAAATGAATTTATTGTCAAATGAGGAGTATAAATAATGATCTTGTCTACTACAAGAGGTATTAAGTCACTTTATTAGATTAATAGAGTCTTGAGAAATTTGTTATTCGCTTTCTCTGATAGCAATGTATTCATGAAGATGCGCACTTTGTAGCAGTTATCTGATATCAGTGACTCTGAAAAGGATCCTATGGAATCTTCTAAGTGGCTTTTCTGTAAATGTGTTAGACTTCCAGAAGTAATGATTTTCACACCGCTGCTGAATATATTTATAAACTAATCTTCTAAAGGACTAGATGTTTGTGAACTGAATACCAAGAAGAGGTTTGATCTCCCCGTTCTTCCTGTGACTGTCTGTTATGTATTATTAATGACCGACTTCTCATATGATGGAGAAATGGAAGTGACTTTATTTTAATGACTTACACAAACAAAATCACATTTATTTGTTCCATTTATGGTAATTACCAAGCAGATCTCCATGATGATCAATACCATATAATATGCAATATTCAGAGCATATTCTGCTTCATCCTGGACATTCTTTATACTTGCTGTCAACAAAGTTGTTGATATATATTCTGCCAAAATATTAATGGCTCTTTAGCCATAAAGCATATGTGAAGGAACTGCATACAGACTACCTCTAAAGGGAGCCCAAAGGCTGGGAAAGAAGCATCTTCTCTAGCAGTTTATGCCCTGGGCTATTAATGTAAGATGGCACCTCACTCTTCATTTGTTTTGCTGCAAAGGCAACACGTGTCCCATTATGACTGCAAGCTCCTGCAGGAGAAACTGTTGTAGATGGCATAACTACTCTTTCCCATCAAGAAAGCCGCTGGCACGCCCAATTAGCTACCTTGAAAGATTGGCATCATTTGCATAACCCCTCCCTTCAGACATATGTTCGCTTCGTTTAGTTGAAGCAAGATATTTTCCTTGATGCCCTCCTCCCTGAGTTCTCTGCAAACAACAGCTGCTCCTCCCACTGTATACTGTAGCTAATACGCATTGTACCAGTTTTAATTGGCTTCCTTTTGGAAACAGGAACATATTCTTTTCAAGAGTGGAGAGAGAGAGAAATGCTATCAATAATGCACAAAGAGTGTTGGACCAGACTTTATTCAATTAACGTTTGTCACAAGTTTCTGCAATCCAGGCCACTTCACGGGCTAGCAGCCATTCTTTAGAAGCTCACACTCCACCTTTTAGCAGCCTTTTTGTACATCAGCTCTGCAAATGGATAATGCAAATGGCTTTCATGTACATGGAAAAACACTTGCAAATTGAAAGCAAGCTAACTTGCGTCTTGTTCCTGTTGCTGCCTCTTTGTTATAAACCACCAATAACTGACAGCACAATATTTCTAACAAAGTTCTTTCATCTGTTATGAAATATATTCCAACAAAGAGAGTGAAAGAAAAACAGGGAGAGAGAGAGACAGATAGACAGACAGAGAAAGAGAAAAAAGAGAGAGAGAGAGAGAGAGAGAGAGAGAGAACCCAAAATGTTGATTGGCATATTTTTAGCTGTGGCTTTTAGTTTGTAAGTTACAAATGACATCTCAAAATATTTGTAGGCTACCCTAAAATAACTTGGTTTTGAAGTGTGACCAGAAACATTTGAAAATAAGTAATAAGTAATGGTATATACTAGATAAATAGAAGGTAGATATCTGCAGGTAGATGAGAAACATCATTGCTTGGATACAGTTTGACTGATGGTAATTTCTTCTGTTCTCACTCAGAGACAACAGCAACAACAATATAGCTTTAAGATGACATTATTCACATACTTCTGGGACAGTTATTTGGCTACTGACCCTTGCTGAATACAAAAGTGCCTATTATTTAAAGAGGCTAAAGATGAAGATTGTTAAAAATAAACAGTAGGAATATAAAGTTGGTTTCCTTGATCAAGGTTAAAATAGATATGTTGTTATTTCTGATAACGATGGGTAGAAGAGATCATTTGTTATATTTTAAAAGAAGGTGGTAAGTTTCAAACTGTTTGTACTTGTAATGAAGTGGGAACTAATTTCTTTATTTTTCTTAGTTTTTCTTTCTTCTATATTTTTCTATTTTTCTTTTCTGTATTTTCTTGTTTTCTTGTTTCTTTTTTAGTTTGCATTACTTTTTAATCTTTGCATTTGCATTTTCTAATACAATTAGAGATAAAAAATATTTTAAAAGGTTCTTAACTAATGATCAGCTGACTCACCTACTGATTGTACAGGAGCGTTTCTGTCTTTCATTTGATAGCATGTAGGGATTTCTGACAGAAACTCCTTATTGAAGCGTACTTTGCTTACTTCATGCCTAGAAGACTTTCATAGGTTCCCAGTTTTCCTTCCACCTCCTGATTTTAGTTTAGAACAATGCCACTTGGGCTCTCCTGGAACTTCCTCACTACTCTCTTGATACCATGAGGCTCTGCCTTCTTATTTTCATTCTGTACAATTGGATTTGCTCCTTGTGGTCCATGTTTCTGGTACCCATCTCCAAGATTATGGTCTCTGAAAATTTAGAGTTATGGCTCTCCCATTCATGTATCAGCTCCCCTTTCCCCCACCTTTCTGGAAGCCTAATGGTAATTATTAAAAGAGGTTTAAAGAGCTTTTTATTTGGGTGAATGAATGCTCTTTTCATCTCACATTATTCTCATTATTGTTGACAGTTCTTAAGCAACTGCCTGTTTTGTATTAATTATGGATGCTTATGACTTTACCATTTCATCAGCATTGTTAAAATATGTATAGCTGCAGTGCTTAGTTTAATCTTAGTTGTAAATATCTGTTTATTGGTTTAGTTGCTAAGTTAAAACTATTATATTGGCTGATTAATTTATTGATTATTGTGTCTCCTTGGTTTTTTTACTATGCCTTGGTTAAAATGTATAACTTAAAAGAAATTAAAAAGTATTTTTCCTTCTTATTTCATTTCATTTTGACACAAGTAGAGATTTAAAGGAAAGGATTTTATATATACACACAACAGTAAAAAAAAAAAAACTAGATTAGAGACTGTGGGATAGAAAAATGGCTATCATATTCTGTCTTGCAACATCTGTTGCTTGAAGTGGCTTTCTTCACTGAGCCTCATCACTGGACCAAAGAATAATTGTATTTACTTTTATTAGCATGTTGTGCTTGGCTTCCCCTGTCTTACTTGCTGTGGAACCTGCTTTATTAAAGGAAACTGGCTGTCGAAGTTGAATTAATGTAGCACACAGTTTCTTTACCAGATAAAAATATTAAATGAAAAATGCAGAAACAATAGAAGAAATATCAGCCATCAGTGATGGATTACATGGAAGCTTGCCACAGTTGGTATTTATATTGTATGCAGACACATAACTGGAATTGTGGGAAGTGGAGGAGGAAACACTGGAAAAAAAAGAGGCTGTCACTTCCATTGTGCCAATACAATTTAAGTTAAAGCTTTCCTTCCTTCCTTCCTTCCTTCCTTCCTTCCTTCCTTCCTTCCTTCCTTCCTTCCTTCCTTCCTTCCTTCCTTCCTTCCTTCCTATAAAATGTAACATTGGTGTAAAAGAAAAGAGGGAGATCAAACATAATTACATTTGCATAATTCTGTTATAATAGTCCATTTTAATAGAAGTAGTTTTAGACTTCTGTGGAATTTTTTGCAGGTTTGGTTTACATTGTCAGGCTGCCAATATACATTTTTATTAATAAATCCTGTAATTCATTTATGATAATCAATATAACAGATATTTTGTCATCTTTGGTGCACAAGTAAATTCAGAGTTGACTGAGGAAAGCAGGAATTGTTAATGGAGGTCTGATAAGCAATTGTAGATCTAGAGCTTGAAGGAAATGTAAAAAGAAAACGTAAAGCAAATCTGCCTTGATTGTGTTAGATATTCAGTGGGGAAAAGTCAGTGATGTCAGACGTCCCCCATTGGTTCATTTTCCGGGCGCAAAAATGAACAGCCTTCAGTGGCTGAATTGTGGAAAGCAGCCTGTAAAAAGAACAGCAAGCACACTGGCGACAGTCTTTACTCAGAGCTAAATAAAGAAATCCTTTCCTTCTACCATTGTCCTGCTTCTTCAATCTAGCCCATATCTATCATATAGGACACAGAAAAAGCTTGGATAGGCTTCCAAAATTCTGTTATTTTGCCTCAGAACATTAAAATAACACTCGTGAAATATCTACAGTGCCTCTTTCTTGAGGTGGCCTGCTCTGAACAGCTAACATCTCCACCCCATATTGAACTAAAGAAAATGAATCCCTTCTCCAAGTCCCTCCCTTAATATCTCTCTCATACCTTCTTCAAGATCAGCTCTACATTCCTCTATAGATACTAGGTGGAAGGATCTTCATTTACCATAGAATTGAATACAGGTATGTGTTTTGGATGCCAGCATTCTTTGGGAATGGATGGTAAATAGCAGGTGGGAGGGGGAGTAGAAAACTGAGAACAATTTATTGCAAACAAATATAATTTATTAGCCATAACCAGTATGTCAGTTTTCCATTGTGTTCCGGACTAGCAGGCTCCTGCAAATCTAGACCTGCAAATCTGATTGGCCCGCTGAAAGCCGATCGTGATTGGTCGCCATAGACTGATGCGATTGGCCAGTAAACGGGCTGCCGCGATTGGCCCTGCCAAGAGCGGCAAACTCAAATCGCCTTCATTGGCTGCCTAGCCACAGCCAGCCCTATATAAGGGGCTGCTGCGGCTGGGGTTAGTTGCTCAGATCTGAAGTCACAAATAAAGAGCTGTTGTTGCTATCTGAGTCTTGCCTCCATTCTTGAACCGTCCTCCCAGATCTAACACTGGCGATGAGGATGGGATGCGGAGGCAACAGAAGCTATTGAATTGAGTTAGCCGAAAGAGCACGTGGCTGACAGAGCGCAACGACGGCGACATGGCCAGCAGCGCTATACCACCCGCACCATTCGATCCAGCTAGCAAAGATTGGGACTCATACATGGACAGATTTCAAATGTTCCTGGAGTCCAACAACCTCAAAGATGTCACGCCCAGCAAGAAACGAGCCGTTTTTCTAACCCATTGTGGATCAGCCGTTTTTAAGATGGCTAAAGCCTTAGCCAAGCCAGCTGAAGTAAAAACCATGGATTGGGACACCCTTGCTCCCATCCTGCGCAACCATTACGCCCCCGCCGTGCCAACTCTCATTCGCAGGCATGAGTTCTACCAGAGGGACCAACGTGAAGGTGAGAGCGTTGGGGATTTTGTGGCAGACCTGAGGAACCTTCGCCAACCTTGAAGAAGCCATGAGAGATCGCATCGTCCTTGGCCTCAGAGACCCAACCGTCCAGAGCAAGATTATGGCCAAGGGAGACATCTCGCTTGCAGATGCCATAGCAGACGCCACAGCAGCCGAAGCCACTCATAAATCGGCAGCACGAATGCGTCAAACCAGCGGGACCAACCGCCAACCCACCAATGATGCTGGGAAACCTTCAGACAAGTACACATCGACCACCCATCACGAAGACGTCGAGTCATCCTCAGACAGCGAGGAAGAAGAAGTCCACAGGCTCCGGTCAGAACGTGAGCAACGGGACCAGCGGGGTTGCAAAACCAACTACCAATGCACAGGATGCGGGGGAAACCATCCCCGATCCGAATGCAGATTCTTAGACGCCATATGCCGTTTTTGCGAGAAACGGGGACACATCGCGAAGGTATGCAGAAACAAGAGAAATTCCAGCCCCAGACGGAGAGGGAGCAGCCCAATGAGAACTGATGGCAACGCCACCACGCAGAGGGACTGCCCTAGCAACCAGTGGAACCGGTACAGCAGACCCCGAAGGTTTAACGACACCCCCAGACGAGAGGAGGCTCATCAAACCATCACCATTGGCCATGCTTCATCACTTGACGCTAAAAAGATCCGAGTAGAGGTTATGATTGAAAACAAACCTTGCAACATGGAAGTCGACTCTGGGTCATCACTATCCATGGTATCCTGGAGAACACTCAAACAGCTAATCCCCAATATCTGACGCCAAGACCTCAGCAGTCAGAGACTCATACTGAAAGACTATCAAGGCAACCAGATTCCAGTCGCAGGTACCCGCCATTTCCAGGTCTCGTTCAAGGGACATAAGGCAATTCTACCACTCACCGTCATAGACCGAGACCGGCCAAGTCTATTGGGTCTTCAGTGGTTTGCACCATTAGGAATCGGAATGGCTGGCATCCATCATACTGAAGACAATGACTGGGAGGCGGCTCTCATCCACGATTTCCGAGAAGTGTTCAACGAAAGCCTAGGCAAGTACAAGGGGTCCCCTATTTCATTTAATCTTCGCCCCGACATAGCACCCATTCGCCTAAAGCCACGCCGAGTTCCCTTTGCTCTTAAATCCAAAATTGACGAGCAACTGGACAAATTAATTGCGCAAGGCGTGTTAGAACCTATTGACCACGCCCAATGGGAGACACCAATTGTCACCCCCATAAAGCCTGACGGGTCCATAAGAATCTGCGGTGACTACAAGGCCACCCCTCAATCACGCTACAGCAGAGCGCCTACCCAGTACCAGTTGTTCAACATCTCCTGCATTCACTTGGGGGTGGCAAAATATTCGCAAAATTAGATCTGGCCCAAGCGTATCAACAGCTGCCAGTTGATCCCGAGACTGCAGAAGCCCAAACTATAGTCACACATCGTGGTGCATTCAAATGCAACAGGCTCCAGTTTGGTGTAAGCGTAGCCCCAGGCATCTTTCAAAGCCTCATGGAGAGACTATTACAAGGGATAAAAGGGGTCGTGCCCTATTTTGATGACGTATTAATAGCAGCACCCACAAAAAACCAATTAGAAAAACGCCTCAGAACAGTCCTACAGAGGTTCAAAAATGCTGGCCTCAAGGTTAAGAAGGAAAAGTGCCAGCTTTGCACAGAAAGGGTGGAGTTTCTTGGCTACCTCCTTGACAAGCAAGGAATCCACCCCACAGAAAAAAAATTGGCAGCTATCAAAAACGCCCAAGACCCAAAAACAAACCGACCTCCAAGCCTTCCTGGGACTTATTAACTTTTATAACATCTTCCTACCCCAGAAGGCGACTGTTGCTGAGCCCCTTCATAGACTACTCGATAAAAGGGCATCCTGGATTTGGGGATGTCGGGAGGAACACGCCTTCCAGCAAGTAAAAGACCTCCTTACCTCAAAGGCAATACTAATTCAGTATAACGAGACACTACCTTTGACTGTCATGTGTGATGCCTCACCATTTGGGGTAGGGGCCATCCTGAGCCACGTCCTACCAAATGGCTCAGAAGCACCAATTGCATTTTTTTCACCAATTTCTGTTTTTTCAAAAACAGAAAGAAACTATAGCCAATTAGATAAGGAAGTCCTTGCTATTGTCTCTGCAATAAAACGATTTCATGAATATGTTTATGGGAGACCATTTTCTATTATAACGGATCATAAGCCACTACTTGGGATCCTGGCGGGCGACAAACCTACTCCACACATTCTATCCCCCAGAATGACGCGATGGTCAGAATTTCTCGCTGCCTACGACTATCAATTAAAGTATCGCCCGGGGAAATCTATTCCCCACGCAGATGCCTTGAGCCGCTCACCGCTATCCGAGCCACAGGAAGACCCAGCTCCCACACTCCCGGTACTGCAAATAGAGACAATGCCATCACCTCCCCTAACGGCTCAAGACATCGCCCTTGAAACCAAAAGAGACTCTTGTTTGGCACGAGTTCTTGGCTGGGTGGAGAGGGGATGGCCAGATTACGACACTAAGGAAATGTTTAAGCCATTTAAAAACAGACAAACAGAACTTTTTTCACAAAAGGGGTGCGTTTTGTGGGGAGACCGAGTTGTTGTACCAACTAAGTTACAAAAAAGGGTCTTGCAAATGCTACACAATGGACACCCGGGCATCGTGCGTATGAAAGCGCTGGCAAGAAGTTACGCCTGGTGGCCAGGTATGGACAAACAAATCGAAACCTGGGTCGCCTCTTGTAACAAATGCCAGGAAAACCACTCAGCTCCACCTAAAGCCCCACCAGCAGAATGGGAAACACCCAGGGGTCCTTGGTCTCGCATTCATATTGACTTTGCGGGACCTACGAGAGGCCACACCTTCTTAATAACTGTAGATGCCTACTCAAACTGGCTTGAGGTCAATAAAATGAAAGCAACCACTACTGAGGCGGTCATTAAAAAACTGAACAGACTCTTCGCCACACACGGGTTACCAGATGTCCTGGTCTCTGACAATGGGCCCCAATTTACTGCCTTAGCCTTTGAACAGTATTTAGCGGAACGGGGCATCCGACATGCACTCACATCACCGGCTCATCCTGCGGACAATGGCCGGGCTGAACGAATGGTTCAGTTTACAAAGAAAACCCTGCAGAAAATGGATCAAGGCAACATCCACGACAAAGTCACTAGAATGCTGCTCCTACAACACATCACACCAAACAGCACGACCAACAAGAGCCCAGCTGAACTCCTGATGGCCAGGAAACTCAGATCGCCTCTAGATCGTTTGCACCCTGCCTACACCCCGGAAAAGCCCCTGGGTTCCAGCAGCAAGCACCGTGTTTTCAAGGTAGGAGACCTTGTTTTCGCAAAATTTTTTTTCTGGGGATCTCCTTTGGATTCCTGCCCAGGTAACTCAAGTTACAGGCCCCTGCTCCTACCGTCTACTCACCACTGATGGCAGACCATGGAAACGCCATATTGACCAACTGTGCTCCAGACTAACCACATCTTCCAACCCTGACCCTAACTTTGACACTGGGGGGGAGGGGAAGCAGTGAACTCAGAATTAGAACCAACACCTGTTTATTCCGAGCTAACACCGAGATAACCGCACCATGGTTGGCAACACTCACCAGCTGCAGCTGAGACTGGACAGTCGAACGCTTCGCCAAGAAGCAGCAACCAGGCAGGTTCAGCGAGCCCCGGGAGCCATGGCAGTAACAGCGAGGCTGAGGACTCCATCACCCCGGGGGCACCAGAGGAGAGCCCTAACCATGACACCGGTTCACTGTTCCTGTTTGATCCAGCAAGCAGTCCATCTGAATCCGGGTTTGAACAGGGTCAAGCGGAACTGCGTAAGTCAGGCAGACAGGTGCGAAGACCTGCCTACCTGCGAGACTATATTACTCCACCCCTTAAGCAGAACCGAGAGGGGAGGGGTGTTCCGGACTAGCAGGCTCGTAGCCTGCAAATCTGATTGGCCCGCTGAAAGCCGATCATGATTGGTCGCCATAGACTGATGCGATTGGCCAGTAAACGGGCTGCCGCGATTGGCCCTGCCAAGAGCGGCAAACTCAAATCGCCTTCATTGGCTGCCTAGCCGCAGCCAGCCCTATATAAGGGGCTGCTGCGGCTGGGGTTAGTTGCTCAGATCTGAAGTCACAAATAAAGAGCTGTTGTTGCTATCTGAGTCTTGCCTCCGTTCTTGAACCGTCCTCCCAGATCTAACACATTGTATTAACCAAAGTCTCTATTGCTAACACTTAGCACTTGCATCTTACATTTGCACCTAACAATAGCACAAATAATCACTGGCAATGTCTCTTTTTCTATCTTATTCTCATGACATTTCAGTCTCAGTCATGAGTGAAGTAGCGACTCTTGGCTGAAATGATATTAGTATTCTTTCCCGTGAAGCCCATAAGCATTCAGTGACAATTAAGGTGTATAGAATCAGTTACACTTAACTATTCAGTTAGTAGGAGGTGAAGTCAGAGATTGGTAATTGGTGGGATCCCAGAGACCATTTCAGATTTTTGCAGGCTTGTCCCTTCTCTGTGATCCCTGCAGATGTGGTATTCAGCAGGTTCTGACCAGTTCTGGAGAACCAGTAGCAGAAATTTTGAGTAGTTTGGAGAACCAGCAAAACCACCTCTGATTGGCTCTGCCCCCATCTATCTGCCTCCCAAGTTCCAGCTGATTGGTTGCATCTTCTTTTGTTGCCCTGCACAGGAGAACGGAACTGGAAAGCAGGTTAGTGGGGTAGGGAGGGAATGGAGATTTTACAGTATCCTTCCCCTGCCATAACAAGGAGCCATGCCCATCAAGCCATGCCCACAGAACCGGTAGTAAAAAATTTTTGAATCCCACCATTGGATCCCTGGTTCACCTTCCTTCTTGCTCCTAAAGAGCAGGTCACACTATGAGAATTGTGCAATAGTGCCCAACAACTCTGAAGGCGCTAAAGGTTTTACCAGTTTAGCATAAGGATAAAATAATGAAAAACATTAACAGTGGTACCTTTCCCACTGTTTCTTGAACAGAGGATGAATTCAAATAAGGAATTCAGCTTTGGTTACCTCTATAAAGAAAAGAAATGAAGGAGTCAAAAATCTCAGATGAAAAGTGTGATTTGTGACTCAGTTTATTTTGTGAAGCTGATAGAATCCCCACCATCCCACATCAACTTCGTGTTACACTGGGATGGGGTGCAACAGGAATGCCCAGAAAGGCAGCCACGCTTACTGCATTCCTGCTACAGTCTTATGCCTGCCAATGATTGTCTTGCAGACTGGTGACTTGCAGAGAAAGAAGGCAGCCAAGCCAAAGGATTCAATCCGTTGCTTTGTATATTGTATGTTTCACATGCATAAGCAGGACAGAACAATCAATCAGTGAGTCAGAATGGAGGCAAGAGAGAGACAAGATAAAGATTGGCAATTGGGGCAGCAAATTTCATGCCCATGTAGTTTTTTGCCAACTCAAAGATAGATGGAGAGCACTCTCACTCAGCAATGGGGAAAGGCGTGATGTATCGTTCAGATTTACAGAAACAAAAGTTTTGAAGGACCAAGTGTGATGGTTATAATATAAGACTTATTTGCAAGACCATTCTGGAAGGCACAAAGGAAAAAAAAAGAACACTAGTATGCTGAATCCATTACTGAGTTGAACATTTTAAAAATCAAAGAAAAACAAGTTCAAATTCATTCAACGTCCAAATTTGGTTTCAACAAGATCCTCAGATTTTTTTAAAAAATACATTTCTGCTGACAGTAAACAGTAGAAATCTTTTGATTCACAGTTTTGTGATGTTCAAATGTTGAAGAGGAACAAGAAGGAGAATAAGGAATATATATATTTTTAAAAAAGTTGCACCCCATTCTGACTGGCTCATGACTCAGAAATTGTAAGCAATGCAGAGCAATGGTTGAATAAATGGAAGAAAAGAAGCTGAGAATGGAATTGAAGCCCGTGGTCAGCTGTCAACGAAAGATAAATAAACCCACACAAACACATACATTTTCCATGCATTAGTTACCGAGTAAATAATTATATACTTCATAGAATATAAATAGAATTTATGAAGCTTGACATGGAGGCCTAAGGCACTTATACTGCTATGTATATGAAAATACTCCGATAGCTGAAAAAACATATCCGGCAACTCATCTTTTCTTGGTTGTTTAGGTAGTCCTCAACTTATGACAATTGAGCTCCACATTTATGTTGCTGGGCAAGACATGTGTTAAGTGAGTTTTGTTCCATTTTATTACCTTTCTTGCCACAGTTGTTAAGTGAATCACTGCAGTGGTTAAGTTAGCAACGTGGTTGTTAAGTGAATCTGGCTTCCCCATTGACTTTGCTTGTCAGAAGTTTTCAAATGGTGATTACGACCCTGGGACACTGCAATTGTCATAATATGAATCAGTTGCCAAGTGCCTAAATTTTGATCACAAAACCATGGGGATGCTGCAACAGTGGTACGTGTGAAAAACCATCATAAGTCATTTTTTTTCAGGCTGCTGTAACTTTGAATGGTTACTAAATGAACTAAATCAAGGACTACTTTTACTAGTTTTAGAATCCAGGATTAATTAATCTAAGAACACTTCTCTAAAAGCACTATTTTTAGCATAAAGTTCGGGATTCATTGGTCGTTTTCATAAAACATACCAAATCAGAACTAGGAAAGAATTGGATGCCATGGTAACCTGCCATTTTTTTCTTTCTTTCTTCAGCAAGTCAAATGACAGGAAAGTACTTATAAAGAGGAAACAGCTGCATCAATAGCACAAAGTTCATTTATCACAACTTATTTGAATTCTATGTGAATCTGACCCTATTTCAATTGCACTTCATTCTGTTATGTATGGGGTACAAACCTGTTCTTCCAGCCACTGTCCACATTACTTCCTTTTATGTGCTTCACTATTCTAATGCGGTGCCAACATTTTTAGAAGTAAATTCATCCCACTGTGGTTGGAAGGCATGCTAATTGTTCCTTACATGCCTCAATATCAATTGTTCCAGGCTGGCTTTGCAGTGCTGATAAATTTTGTTCTTTTTCTCCTTAGGCTTTAAGCTGCTTAGTTCTGGAGAATTGGATCTGTTTTGTTGTTATTTTTCTACAGCCCAAAACCTATTTGTGAATTGACAGTTGCTGATGTTTTCATCATTTCTCCATTTTTTTTTTCATTTAGGAGACCTAGCATTTAAGATCACCAACCTTGGAATCTTCTGGATATGGAACACCAAATAACCAGATCCATTAGGCAAATATTGTGAATCAGTTGGTCTTTCTGTAGTGATTTCTCACAAAGCTAGGCCTGTGGGTTAGGTTATTTTAGCCTTGGCATTTCTCATTCTTTTCTGGTGATTAGAAAATGAATGGATTTTCTTTTTACTCTCTTAAGGAAAACTATAAAGAACTGGTTGACTACTATTGGGAAATGGCCAAAGTGACATTTGGAAAGTGGTGAAAAGAAGACAGAAAGTTATTTAACTTCCAATATGGAGAAAGCTGATTTTAGCAAAGTCTAAAAGAGCTAGAAGGAAATTGCAGTGAATGAGTTAGTGGCTGTTTGTGAACTCTATTAATGTCAAAACATCTTGCAGTCTTATAAATATTGCCAATACAGTACACTGTTTGCAATTTTATACTACAATACAGTATTTAGAAAGAGAAAAAAGGAGGGGAACCAACAAGGGATGTCTAATTTCATGTATGAAATGAAAGCCAACTGTGAAAACGATTCTAACCCTAAAAGAAGAGATTAGGAATGATGTCATGTGCAACTAATACTTTCATTGGGATTTTATAAAGTACAAAGCATCTGTCTTTCTCTGTTTCCCTCTTTATTCCAAATTTTAGCCTATGCCAACAAAATGACTTGATGTATTAGAAATTCACTGTCATGGGGAAAAAAAAGAAGATTAAAATGCCATGTTTAGAAATAGATTTTTAACCTCAGCCATTACAAGTCAACACAACCATAATGCGTTTTGGGGCATTAAAATAGCAGCAACATAGCAACTATTAACTTTCTGCACAGTCGTCAGATTGCCTGCCTCCACAACCTCCAATTAAGTTGCCTTCATAATGGAATTGTGAAAACCAGAGCATATGATTAGATAATTTAAGTCAGGAAAGAGTTTAAGAAAGGCATGATTAGAAATCCATAGAATTATAAGATTGCACATTGTTTACCACCACCATCCCGTGCAGATGACAAAAAAACCTTTAACCAAATTAACCAAATAAACCTTTTATTCAGAGAAAAAAAAAACCCTTAACAAAATCAGGTAGGGCTTTGCAAAGCTTGGCATTTTGTTAATGTTGTAGGAAGTTAGCACCCACCCCTCTCCTAGAAAATTGAAATATCCTAGGAAATATTAAAAAGGCAGAATATTTCCTCTAAAAAGAGTAGAAACTCAGAAGCAGAAACTCATCTCAAAAGCAGAAGCTCACCCAAACCTTTGTTAATGGGTGCGCCGTTAAGGCCTGGGCCAGAATACTTTATCTGACAAAGATCTCCAGGTAAAACTGTAGCAATTGTCAAAAGCCCTTTTCAGTGCATCATCATCTGGCAAGGCTCAACCAATCCTAGAACTCAGGAAACCCTACAGAGTTGCCCCTGCATGGCCTCATGGGAGTCTGACAACCAATCAGAATACAAGCTCCAATTCAAATCCCAACAAAGGTTATAAAACCCAGGCACTCTCAGCACCTCAGCACCTTCTTGATCTCTTCCTTCACCTTGAAGCATGTGATCATCCTTCCTTTTCACTCTGGAGCTCCAGGCCATGTGGTCCTGTCCACCATTAAACCTTCCAAACAGCCTCCATGTTTCCAGTGTCTTTTTCCCCACTTGGAACGGAACACAGAAGGATTTTTCTTCCAACAATGCTTTGAAGAAAATATCCTCAAAACTATTTTGCATAATAACACACACACACACACACACACACACACACACACACACTTTTTCAAATACCAAAATTACCACAAAGCTCCATTTTCCTTTGTTTCTAGGATCTCCTTCAACACACCCAGCTTGCTTTCTAATACAATTCGCTGATGATGTAAAGCTGTTCAATACCCCAGACAATACTGCTACTCTTCAAAAAGACCTTGATTATGTATCAGAATGGTCAAACAAATGGCAACTTCAAATCTCAATAAATAAATGCTCTGTCTTACATATTGGCAAAAAAAGTCAGAAAATAAAATACACGCTGAATAGTTAAGACCTTGTTGATGATCCAAGCTCTGTAAAGGACTTTGGAATACTCATCTCTAATGATCTAAGTGCTAGAGTCCACTGTAACTACATAGCCAAAAGGGCATTAAGAGTTGTTGACCTAATCCTATATCACACTACTAACTAGAGCATACAAAACATTTGCTAGACCAATATTCGAATGCGGCTCATCAGTCTGGAAACCACATTATGTATCTGATATTAGCTCAATTGAGAAAGTCCAGAAATATTTCACAAGAAGAGTTCTCCACTCCTCTACTCATTGTAGAATACCTTATGCCACCAGACTTGAAATTCTAGACCTAGAAAACCTTGAATTATGCCGTCTTCAGTCTGATCTAAGTATGGTATATAAAATCATACATTGCAATGTCCTACCTGTCAATGAATACTTCAGCTTCAACCATAACAACACAAGAGCACACAACAGATACAAACTCAAGGTTAACCGCACCAAACTTGATTGCAGGAAATACGACTTCAGCAACAGAGTGATCAGTGTCTGGAATACTCTACCTGACTCTGTGGTTTCTTCCCCAAACCCCAAAAACTTTAACCTTAGACTGTCTACTATTGACCTCACCCCTTTTCTAAGAGGTCTGTAGGAGTTATGCATAAGCACACCAACTCGCCTACCGTCCCTGTCCTATTGTTTCTTTTATTTTTCTTATATGTACCCATTTCATGTATTCATAACTATGTATATACTTATACCTATTATCCTGTAAGCGATTGACAAATCAAAATAAATAAAATAAATAAAATAAATAAAAACAATAGACAAGCTCATTATCTAACCTAAATCTTTTGAAGTTTCTGTTTAAAGAGTATATGGAGAATGTCTAATTGTATCTGATCCCTTTGTTTAAGTGTTCTGTCTCTTCGTAATTAGTCATATACCTTTCCCCCTCTCATTTGATAGAAAATAAATTGTTTTACAAATTCAATGAACAACTAAAAATGAGTGTGTGCTTTTTTTTTCTTGGCAACCTCCCATATTTCAGTTAAAGATTAGAAGACACCATGAGGGAATTTTGTTAGTGTTTGGGGACAAACCCCCAAGCAGAGTGCACAGCAGCAGTCAAGCCAGGCAGCCAAAATGAGAGAGAGGCTGGGCCCAGGAGTATACACACACTGGAGACAAAAACACTGTTTGTAGTTTTAAATAGTTATTTAATTCATTTAGAGTTTAAGCAGTGTCATTCAGTCCATATGTCATTATCCAATATATCCATCCAGTAACCTAGTCCATTAACTAGTCAGTACAATGTCTTTATCTGCTTGTAAATCTTCTCCTTCCGATACCTTTCTCTCGAAGACAACGCTGAGTATGCACAGGATATTCAGCTCACCAAGTAAACAGTCCTTTTGTTGAGTAGAAACGGTATCCAGCACAGTAGCCAACAAGCAGACGTCTCATACAGGAGTAAACAGCAGGCAGCAGACAGCAGAGAGACCAGAGGAGCAGGGCTGTTACGTTTCTCTCACTGCCTTTTATTGCAGGTTGTAACCGCACCCTTAATTATCTAATTACATTGCAGTTTGGTGCTTAAAGCTACAAACACTTAAACCTAGGTTTATACATTTATTCACCCAAACCTAGTTGGTGTATCCATATACCCAACATTCTCCCCTTTTGGGTGATATAAATATATAATACCTTTACAATTTAAACCCATACTTTTCACAACTCTCTAGGTGCTTAATGGCACCTTGGGCTTTAGTAAAATTATCAGCTATATTGTCCTCCGACATGCAGTACTCCAGCTGTATCATTTTACTCTGTACAGATTGTCTAACGTTTAGATACCTTAAATCTGTATGCTTACTCCTAGTTTTTACAGCAATATTTGTGGCCATTTGAATTGCTGCCTGATTATCTTCATGTACAATTATAGGATAATTTACAGTTATACCCATATCATTCATCATTTGTTTATACATAATTAACTCAGTACATAATAGTGATAAACAGGAGAATTCTGCCTCCATAGTAGACAAACTTATATGCTGTTGTCTTATTGACTTCCAACCTATTAATGTCTTACCCAGCATTATGGCTGTTCCTGAAGTCGACTTTCTTGTGTCTCTTTCTGATGCAAAACTAGCATCTGCATAAGCACTCAATATGAGATCACCTTTTGGTTCTAGATACAGTGCATGGTGTAATGTTCCTTTAAGATATCTTAAGATTCTTTTCAATGCATTCCAATGACATTGAAGCGGATCATTATTGTGTCCTGCCAGTTGATTAATACTATAAGCTATATCTGGCCTTGACCAATTGCTAATGTATGATAAGCTACCAATCAAAGATTGATATATTGCCTTATCAAACTTGGGACTTTGAGCATCCATTTTGCAAATATCCTGACTCATTGGAGTCTTTGCAGGCTTACAAAGTTCCATCTTATAATCTATTAGCAATTTAGATATCTTATCCTCCTGAGATATCTTATAACCTTCCTGTGTTTTCAGTATATTCAAACCTAGATATTTCTTTATCTCCCCTAATTGCTTGATTTTTATTTTCTTAGCTAATGATGCTATTATTTTATTTGCTTCATCATTAGTCTCAGTAATCAAGGCAATATCATCAGTGAACAATAATAATAATGATATTTTACCATTTGTCTCCCTTTTAAACAGACATGGATCGGCTAAACCAGCTTTAAACCCTATATTGTTCAGTTCCTTTACAATATACTGGTTCCATTCATAGCCAGATTGTTTAAGACCATAGAGGCTCTTTTTTAACAACCAACAATCATTATTATTTTCACCTTTAAATCCAATAGGCTTTTTCATATATACAGTATGTCTTAGTGGAGCGTGCAAGTAAGCAGTTTCCACATCTAAATGGTTAACTATATATTTCTTGCTTGCTGCCCACACTAAAGCTGCCCTTAACGTTGCTGCTTTAAGACTAGGTGCAAATACCTCATCATAGTCATTGGCACTTTGTCTAAAACCTTGGGCTACTAATCTTGCCTTATGGATTATATTTCCATCCTTATCAGTTTTTATCTTAAAAATCCATTTGCAGCCGATGGGTTTTATATCAACAGGTAATCTCACATTTTCATAAACTTTCATATCCTTCAAGGATTTCAATTCCTTATTCATTGCTGCATACCAACTTTCCTTATCTTTAGAAGGATACATTTTTATTTCATCCACAGTATATGGAACCTTATTAACCTGGCACACTGTGTTAGCCTGGTATCTATCAGGCGATCTAGATATTCGTGTAGTTCTTCTGGGAATTACAGGGCTTGTATGAGGACTTTTTAGAGTTACTACCTGTTCCTCATCTTGCTCAGCTATTGGTTCTATTTCTTCTTCTATGGGCACAATTTCTTCCTGTATTTCCCTCTTTACTTTATTTTTAAAGTTACAGGGATAATTAATGGGATTTCTATAGGATTCAATAATCACTTCTTTATGGCTATCCTGTTCTAACTTATCCCATCCTACGTGCTCTAGAAATTGGGCATTGGCACTACATAACACCTTAGATGTGCCTTTCTCCCAAAATCTATATGCCCTATGGTTAGCTTCGTAACCAACGAAGAAGAATTGTTTAGCTCTGTGTTGCCCTTTACGCCTGAGTTGTGTAGGGATATGCACCCATGCTGGTGCACCAAATGTGTGCAGGTAACTCAGATCAGGCTTCCTGCCATGCCACATGGTGAATGGTATTTCACCAGTAGTTGAGTTAACAACGTTGTTCAATATGTTATTGGCACACATTGCAGCCTCCCCCCACACAGAATCAGGTAATCCAGAATCAGTTATCATTGTTCTAACCATTGCCTGTAGTGTCTGGCCTCTTCTCTCTATAAATGCGTTGTGTTGTGGTCTGTATGGTGCAGATTTCTTGTGCTCTATTCCAGCTACCTTTAATCTATTCTGGAATTTGTTATTAACAAATTCCGTACCATTATCTGTCACCAGGGTTATCAGTTGCCGTTTAGTCTTTCTTTCTGCAAACTTTAACCAGTTGAAGAAATGTTGATATGTTTCAGTTTTGCTTTTCATTAGGTAGCAAAACCCATATCTAGAGTAATGGTCCATAATGCTCAGTATATATATCGAGCACCCCCATACTGGGTTTCTTTGGACCTATAATGTCTGCAAATACTACTTCTAAAGGTTCTTTAGTTTTGAAACCATTTAGCCTATTTGCAGGCAATATTTTACTCTTATCTTCACAGCAGACATTACAACGCAAATATTTATCACAGGGTTTTAACCTTATGCCATCAGATAACTCTACTGTACGTTTTAGCATTTTAAAATTTACATGCCCCAAACGCCTATGCAATAAATGGATACATTCATTATGAGGCTTGATATTGTTAAATACAGTCTGTGCCTCCCCTTTCTTACTATCATGTAATACATATAATGCTCCATTTAAAGCTGCAGTTACCCTTTTGTTATCTTTATCAAGTATGCACTTATTATCCTTAAATGTAACTACATAACCTAGTTTATCTAATACTCTTACAGAAAGTAAGTTCATCTTTAACTGTGGTACATACAACATTTTTATATTCTGGTTTAAACATGGACAATATGCAATACCTTCACCCTTGGCCTTGAGGTGCCAGCCATTCGCGAGTGATATATGTTGAGAGCTTGTAGACATTTTTATAAACTTTGTCTTATCTCTCGTGATGCAGTGGGATGCACCACTGTCCACCACCCATAAATCATTCTTCACATCACAGTTGCTAAACGTGGCTAGTTCAAAAGATTTCTTTGGCTTCTTTACATTCTGGCTTTTTCCTTTTCTGCAGAATCTTGCCAAATGTCCTCTGCCTCCACAATTAAAACACTTTTTAATTGTGTATGCCGTCGAAGATAACTTCTCTTCTTCCGGGTGCTTTACTTTACATAGCTGGTTTCTTTCAAGCTTTGAAGATAATTTCTCTTCTTTATTAGGCTTATCTTCTCTCAGCTGGTCACGTTCAAACCTTCTGCTGGCTTCTTCTAATAGCCTGCCGGTAATCTCAGTTACTGATAAACTGTCTTTTGGCAATACCTCTAATGCAGTCACAAAATCATCATAGCTTCGATCCAAAGAAGACAGTATGATGTATACTTGTTGCAACTCATTAAATATAAGCTCTTTTTCTTGTAATTCCTGAAAAATGCTTTTCATACAGTTTAAATGAGTTAACATGTCTCCATTCTTCTCAAGATGTGTTCTAAACAGCTTCCGTGTAAGATATATATGAGCTCCTACACTGTCCCGAACATAAATCTTCCTGAGACTCTCCCAGCAGTTTGCAGCATTTTCCTCTCCACGGATATGAATCAGTTGCTGGTCAGAGAGAGTCAGTCCTATGATGCATAAAGCCTGCTCATTCTTTCGTTCATAGTCTTGTATCTTTTTGGCATCCTCTTCAACATTAGGATCTAAGTTAGATACATCTGGTGGGTTTGTAATTATGTCCCACAAACCTTCTCTTCATAGAAGTAAACTACATTTCATTGACCATGAAACATAGTTTGTTCCATCTAGTCTGGATATCATGGACAGACTTGGCAAATTTACTTGTGCCATTGCTCTTCAGATAAATAACTATTCAACAAACAGTTTGTACAGTAATGTGCAACTCACACCAAACTCTCACTGGTATATCCTGGTTAGTTAGACTGTGCTCACTGCTGGGCCCATAACCAATGTTAGTGTTTGGGGACAAACCCCCAAGCAGAGTGCACAGCAGCAGTCAAGCCAGGCAGCCAAAATGAGAGAGAGGCTGGGCCCAGGAGTATACACACACTGGAGACAAAAACACTGTTTGTAGTTTTAAATAGTTATTTAATTCATTTAGAGTTTAAGCAGTGTCATTCAGTCCATATGTCATTATCCAATATATCCATCCAGTAACCTAGTCCATTAACTAGTCAGTACAATGTCTTTATCTGCTTGTAAATCTTCTCCTTCCGATACCTTTCTCTCGAAGACAACGCTGAGTATGCACAGGATATTCAGCTCACCAAGTAAACAGTCCTTTTGTTGAGTAGAAACGGTATCCAGCACAGTAGCCAACAAGCAGACGTCTCATACAGGAGTAAACAGCAGGCAGCAGACAGCAGAGAGACCAGAGGAGCAGGGCTGTTACGTTTCTCTCACTGCCTTTTATTGCAGGTTGTAACCGCACCCTTAATTATCTAATTACATTGCAGTTTGGTGCTTAAAGCTACAAACACTTAAACCTAGGTTTATACATTTATTCACCCAAACCTAGTTGGTGTATCCATATACCCAACAAATTTCTCTCATAAGATTTCTTCAGATTTGTAAATCAGAATGCCAGGAAAATGTGAAATAGATAGTGTGATGCAATATAATCCAGATTCCCAGGAAGGAAGGAATGTATCCCAGAAGAGCAAGTGATAGCAAAGTTTGAACTTTGGGAGGAAGACTGTTAAGACAGCTCTTATCTAGGAGTTTTCAGAGTATATCTTGATATAATTAGTCTCCATTAGTTTGGAAAGATTTTTGTCTATAGGTGAGGAACAATAAAGGGAACTGCTTAGAAGAACCTCAGTGTGTCTGTCTTAATTTTTGGAGCCTGTCACAACAAATTAAGAGGCTGACAGAAAGGGGAAAGTACAGAGTTCTGAGTCACTTTGTACATTAAGGGAAATTTCCACCTCTCAAAACCAAAAACAACAAAAATAAATTCTAAAGCAACTGATAATGAAACAGAAAAATTGAAATTACTTTCTGTCGGGCTCCGAGTTTGCTATGGAGCCCGTCAGCTCCAAACACATCTTGCAGCAAAAAACACCTTTATTTGTAAGCGCGGGTGGGGGTGGGTGGGTGTTGGTACAGTAATGTTGTCTGTCTGGCAGGGTTAGTAAATTTATTTCCAAGTTTTGGATGTAATCTTCTCATTAATTTATTTATTCTCCACTATTGCCATGAATAATGGTTAGATTAAAATACATAAAGGTAACAAAAGTCAAGAAGTCTTCCATGTTCCTTTGCAACATATTTTTCAAAAAAACCAAACATTAAAACCATTGTCAAAATGAAGATGTCAAACTGATAAACTGTATTGCCACTATTTTTTTTTTCAAAAGTCCTTTTTTATTGACTTTCTTTTTTAGATATCAATGCCTGTTATTTTATATCAAAAGGTGGAAGTTCAGCCCTGCAATGTTGGAGGACTCTCTTGCTCATAGATATCTGCAGGGAGATAAGATTGCTGTTGTGATCTGCCGGCAGCTTGCGGAGATGGCAGCAGAGTCAGACCATGGGGAGAAACATGGGCCAGTCTTGGACTCTGGGGAGGACACAGATGAGGGTCCTGCATCCGATACAGAGGTGGGGTCAGGGCTATCTGGGAGTTATGTGCTGACTCTGGAGCTTCCAGAATCTGACAGGAGCGAGGCAGAGGAACAAGGGGAGCCTGTTCTCAGTACGCATGTGTGCAGAGCTGCCAGAAGGCAAGAACAGTTCAGACAAAAGGGGCAACTCGGGAGTAAGGCTGGGAGGTGATTGGCCCTCCCTTAAGACATAAATGAGGAGCAAAGGAACAGGAACCTTTGCAGGAAGCAACTTTGTTCGCTCTGTTTGGATTAAACCTTGAATCTCTGTGTTGAATTTTTGCTTCAGTTGGCCTTGTATAACTAATTGGAAATTTAGTTGTTGGCAGCATTTCAAGGAAGATAAAGGTGTATGGTTATCAGATTTATCCTGAAGGACTTTGGCATACTTCCATGGGACTATTACAAAATGTTTGAGACTCATTATGGGCTGACTAAAATTCACAGCTATTGAAATAAAGAAAAAAGGGTTTATTACTTGTTTGTTTACTATCTTAATAAGCCTTGGTTAGAACAATTGCAGTTGTGATCGCACAATGAAAGTTATCCCTTTTTTGATGCAAGATGCACTTTAAAAAGACATGAGTCTTCAATTATATATCTGTGCTGCCATCTTGATTTATTTTAAAACTTCCATTAGATGCCCAAACTCCTACTCATTTTACTGTTTGGGGTCCCAGTGTCCTGTCATGGTAGCACAACAGTTTGACTTCATTTCTCCAGGAGCCTCATAAGGTACAATGACCATAGTACTGTTGAGACATCAGCATTTTTTCTCCCAATATTTTCCCCCTTTCCTCTCCAAGCACCTGATTTCTAATGCATCTCATCTTGCAAACTAATAAATTGTTTTAAGATGTGAAAATAATTAGCTAACTCTGGAATCGAGGGAAAGAGTAACAGCAGCAACTTTTACAAAGATAATTGATACACTGTTCAATAAAACTTTGTAAAAAATAAAACTTTGTAAAAACCGAACTTTTTAGTTTTAGAATAATCAATATTCACCCAAGCTGCTCAAATTCCATTGCTTTAAAAATAATAACAGATCTGCCTCAAAGATTGTAAAGATATATGATTTCTGACTTTTCTTCTTAATCGTTATGATTGTCCAGAGAATAGAAGTAAATATGAGCTCCAACTTTATCTTTCCACACTAGTATCTATTTTCACCACAATGTTTTACACACACCTTTCTCACCTGTCTTAATGTATAGGATTTTCATTCTTACAGCAAAACAGATAAGCATAGGCACAGAAAGTCTATTGAGGATGCAGAAAGCCAAGCTAGTGAAACATCTTAAAAAGTTGCTAAAACAACTTCTAAAATCACCTACCATTCAGGAATGACAAATGCCACATTACTTCTAATGGAAATTGTCCTCAGGGATAGTTTCTTTCTCTTTTAAAAGATATTTATTGTTGCAAGGAACTGAAGCAGTTCTGTGTGGATAGATCAAGCTATCACACCTCTGAATATAGAAGTCCTGTTGAAAGCAGGCAATGGAAAGGGAAGACAGAGCACTCAATGGATGCTTATGTAGGCAGAGATGATCTTCTGACAAATCCTTTGTATTCATTCTATTTCATGCCAGCAGCCCTCCATCACATACCAACTCCACTATCCTTTCCTTCTTGCTCAGTGGCTGTTGCTGGTTTATATAAGACCTGCTACTTGGTGATAGCTTTCACAGCATTATTTGTTGTTGGCTGTTCTCTGGTTTTGTCTGTTTCAACCTGTTTGCTCCTGTGAAGGAAAACCATCTCAATTACTTCTTAATTCTCAATTACTTTTTATTTTTACTTTGCTTAACATGATGTCTCTCACAGAATAGGCAGACAAGTATTTATAAAGGGCAAAAACAGATGATGTTGCCTTCCTGTTCACCTTCAAAATAACTTCCAGGCATGTTTATTTTTGCTCCATTTCCAAAGTATATTTTCCTTACTATATCACCTGGAGTGCTCCTGTCTATTTAGGCTTGAGTTCTTCAGCTTGCTGCTGGCTAATTCCATCATTTCCTTGGCTATTTCTCAGAAGATGGGTTGTCCTTCAACTGAGACAATGCTCACCATGGACTCTAAATAATTCTATACCAGCTCTTCTCAAAAAGCGATTCAGATCCCACAGTATTATTTTTAAAACTTATATTTCTTTTTCTGAGTACCTGATTTTTTTTATCTGAGATTTTTTTTACACCCAAGATTCCCCCCACCAATTCCTAGGGAGCCCTGAGGAGGGCAAATGATCAAAGGAAAAATTAAATAGGAGTTAACCCATTAATTGAATATTTTACAAACTTTTGACAAAGTGTCTCAGTCTGGACAGGATTTTCTTTAACCAGATTAGAATTAAGCTCACCTGAGCACAAAACAGAAGGAGCTTAAATGGGAAGTTACCATGCAAATATTGGAGCCAACTTGGAATGTGCATGGATAATAGAACAGGAAATTCCTTTTGTAGAATAGATTTTCTCTTATACCTGTTAGTATTTCAGTTTTGTAGAATGGTTAAAATGCAGGAAGCTTACTTTCATTCACTAAGGATGCATAGATTATTACTATTTTTTTCTGAACTATTCAGATAAGAAAGCATGATGTAGATAATGCCACCCAGTATAGAGAAAGAAAAAAGAAATAGCTATCAGATTTGAAGGGGAACTTGTGAGAGTCACATGATCTTCCAGGAATATTTTTGTAATACATTTACATAAGGAGCAACCATGTGTCTCCAGAGAAATTTAATGTTTGAAATGAATGGAAGCATCATAAGTCAAGGAAGCTGAAACTTCAAATAGTAAAAACAAAGATTTATCATTACGTCTTATTGTTTCAACTAAGTATTCTCAGTTGAGTACCTTGGGAGAAAAGATGTTTGTTTTATAAATTGGAGCTTGGAATAAAATGCTACCTGAACTTTATGCAATTAAAAATAACTGGTGTGCCAAGCAATTAAATGAACTTTAATGACACATCCTTGTAGAGAATATTTCTGGAATATTGTGTATTGGCTATGCTGAGTACTTTACTGAATTTCAAATGAAAGAGAAATAAATATTTAGTTGAAATATTAACTGTGTTATCTTTGTAAAATGATAAAGTTAAAATGTATACAGTTTTAGGTATTGTATGAGTGTATTCAGTTTCTGTACAGGTGTGTGTGTGTGTGTGTGTATACAAACAGACATTACCCTTATATCCCAGATGCTTTAATAAGCAGGCAATTGGACTTTCCTATTTTTCTTTGAAGATGTTTTGCTTCTCATCCAAAAAGCTTCTTTAGCTCTGATTGGATGGTGAGGAATGGAAGGACTTAAATCTTGAAACAAGCATCTTTGGGACACCATGACCTGGAGGACTGAGAATCTCCATATCTCCATAGACAATTACCCTTATATGTATTTACACTCATTTCTCCACCCTGAATGTCTGATTTTACTGAAATTTAAATACCGTTTGTATTATATAATAAGCAACTCAGAAAAGTACAAATTTACTTTTCAGTAAAAAGCATCCAAGGGGTATGAAACAAAGTACACAATCATAGTATTCTCTATCTCATTATGGTGTATGATTTTGTGCTCAGTAAAAGAAGTGATACTCAGCTTTCATAAGCTAGGAATTTAAAAGTTCTTTGAATTACTATATCAAATTATTTCTCTCCTAAATACTAGACATTTATAACACAGAATAAATGTGATGATTATTTGGAAAAAAACATAAAGGAATGAACATCATTTCCTCAAAATCCAATCTGGGAACAGTTTTTGATGGTACATTATATTGCAGGAAGAATAATGATTACATTGGAATGGATTGGATGAGATTACTATATCCCAGAGACGTCTTGGAGTTTTAAATCTTCTCAAGTTATCCTTATCAGGAGATCACTCCAAATATGAAAGTTATCTAAAATGAATTCATTAATAAAAGTAATCAGAGTGAAACAAATTTACCTAGAGCCTATGCTACTTGTTTTTCTGAAGGTGACTAATGCTGTGTTTTGACAACAGCACTGTGTTTGCAGCTTGATCATTCCTTTGCTTCTCACCTTTCCCATTTATAGAGATGTGTCAACCTTCACTGGTTGTCTTCTGTACTCTGTACTTCTGTCATTGTCCTCCTCCTCCTCCTCCTCCTCCTCTTCCTCCTCCTCCTCCTCCTCCTCCTCCTCCTCCTCCTCCTCCTCCTCTTTTTGTAGTAGTCCCCATTGTGTGTCTTTCCTTGTCCAGATATTTGCACACCCTTCCCAGATGTTTCTATCTTGACAGTCATGTTACCCCTTTCTCTTTCCTGCTCCCTTACTGTAATATTGTTGCTTCAAAGTTATGTGATAAAGCAAAGAGAAGATGTCTTGAGTCTACAAAACCTCTGATGGTTTGAGTTCAGAGACCTGGACTGTTGCTCTGCTGTCAGTCATCCCTACTCTGGTTTTCTCTGAAATGGACTAGTGAAAAGCTACAGCTTGTGGCAACACATGGAGGTATTTCTACTTCCCCAGTGCATATTATACCTCTGCTCTTGAGATGCATTGGCCACCAATATGCTTCCAGATGCAATTCAAGGTGCTGGTAATGACTTAGAAAACCTAACATGGTCTGGAACCAGGATATTTAAGGAACCACTTCTTGATTACATCTACTTATCCCATTAGATGCAACAGAAAAGGAATATTATGGGTCCCATCCATTAAGGAAAGTCATCTGGAAGAGAACCTTTTCTGCTGTGGTGCCTGCCTTTGGAACATCATACTCAAATAGTTTAGATTGGCTTCTTGTCTTCTGGTCTTTAGGAAGTACCTGAAACCATAACTGTGTCATTGTGCTTGGGGTTCTGGTAGAAGTTGTGAACGTTTTCAATGGTTCTACTGAATGGAATGTATGAAGGTATTCAATTAGTGATTATTATTATTGTTTGTGTTTAACTGAGCTTTTAATGACTGTATGTTTGTTTTATTTACCTTTTTATCTTCCTTGAATTCTTTAGTTTTAATTGCTGTGAACTGCCCAGAGTCACACATGTGAGACAGCTACACTAAATAAATAAAAATAAATAAATTAAAACAAAGCAGATAAATAGCATTCATCGAATTATTGATGCTTTTGTTCAATGCCTATTTTGTAAAGTAACGATGTATTTATTTATTTATTTTAAAAGAAAAGGGCCTTTGCAAAACAATGGACATGGGATAAAAAAAGAGGGCTGTGAAAATATTTACAGATCCCTCACATCCCGGACATAAACTGTTTGAACTCCTTCCCTCAAAACGACGCTATAGAGCACTATACACCAGAACAGCTAAACACAAGAACAGTTTTTTTTCCTGAAAGCCATCACTCTGCTAAACAAATAATTCCCTCAACACTGTTCAACTATTTACAAAGTGTACACCACTATTACTGTTAATCTTCTCATCACTCCTTATCACCCATCCCCTCACACTTGACTGTTTCCTAGTATGATTTGATTGTTGATTGTACCCCATGACCATCATTAGCTGTTGTATGTTATGATTCTAGATTCTTAATGAATGTACCTTTTCTTTATGTATACTGAAGTATTTACACCAAGACAAAATCCTTGTGTGTCCAATCACACTTGGCCAATAATCGATTCTATTCTATTCTATTCTATTCTATTCTATTCTATTCTATTCTATTCTATTCTATTCTATTCTATAAGAAAAAAAGGAAAGTATGCTTTACATAGCCTGGTCAGAAACTGAAAGGGTGTTCACTTGTAACAAAGAGTGGAACAAAGCTGTGGTGACAGAAAAAGTCAGGAAAACATGCTAACTAGGAAACTTTATTGGATTTTTTATGGGGAAATTGAAAGGAGAAAATAAAGGCAGTTCCTGAATCCTGACTATCAGAGAACCTAGGATGAAATGACCATATAGAGTAATAACCAGTCACTGGAGGGGAGAAGAGATGCCATCTATGATAGCCAGCTTGGTATAGTAATGAAGATGCTGGCCTAGAAACTAGGAGACTGTGAATTCTAGACCCAGTTTAGGCATGAAAGCTGTCTGGATGACTTTGGACCAGCCACTCTCTCTCAGCCCAACCTACTTCACAGGATTGTTGTGGGAAAAATAGGAAAAGGAAGAAGTATTATGTATCTTCTCCATCTTGAGTTAGTAATAAAGCAATAAAGGTGGCGTAAAATTTAATAAATAAATAAATGTCTATTCCTGGAGATATTGCTAGACTGGAACAAAGCGGGTAGACCAATCACTTGGTTTTATAAGACTGGGAATGGAAGATAGTATCTATACTAAAAAGAAAGGAAGAAAAAGAAAAGAAGGAAGGAAGGAAAGAGAAAGCAAGCAAGCAAGCAAGAAAGAAGGAAAGAAAGAGGAAAGGAAAGAAAAAGAAAAAAGAAATGGAAGGAAGGAAGGGAAAGAAAGAAAAAGGTAGGTAGGAAGGAAGGAAATAAAAGAAAAAGAACAAAAGAAAAAGAAAAAAGTTTGGTTGCTCATACTGGTGAAAGGGCAAGAATGAATCTTGGATCTACAGTATCCTCTGCTCTATGGTTTAGTGATGGAAAGGAATCATTATCTCATGAAAAGCAAGTGCCTATCAAAATGAGCAAGTGCTATTTCCAGATAATTATCTTATCTGAAGACTGAATGCCCCAATTTCTGAAAAAATATTATTAATAGGATAACCATATAAGAAATGAATATGAAGGATGTACAGGAAGCCAATTTTAGTATTATCTTGAACATTTTCCTACAAATAGTTATATAAAGGTATAAAAGCCCTTTTTTCACCAAAAAAATCACATTTACTTCCTGACTCTTTTGGATACAGACTCAAATAATGCTCATAGCTTTCTTGTTCCTGCTCATCATGGCCTCATTATTACAGTTAATAATTTCCTGTAGGTTGCTGTTTCTAAGCACAAGCAGCTTGGAGACAGAGATGACTTGAAACAGAAAAAGGGGCACTTGATGCTTCTCTATTTCTAATTTTCCCTCTAGCTGTTTTTTCCCCAAAAGGGTTCAATCCAGTAATGGGATTCAAATTTTTTTACTACTGATTCTGTGGGCTTGGTAGGTGTGGTGTGACTTGGTGGGTGTGGCAAGGGAAGGATACTGCAAAATCTCCATTCCCTCCCCATTCCACTAACCTGCTTTCCAGCTCTGTTCTCCTGTGCAGGACAACAAAAGAAGAACCAGCTAATCAGCTGGGACTTGGGAGGCAAAGAAAAGATGGAGGCAGGCGCAGTCAGAGGTGGTATTTGCCAGTTCTCTGAACTACTCAAAATTTCTGCTACTGGTTCTCCAGAATTGGTCAGAACCTGCTGAATACCACCTCTAGTTCAATCATACACCTGTTTGGTCCAAGGGGAGCTTTGGGAGAATTTGGCTCAACAATTATAAGAGATGTATTTGTGAATTATCTCCTGAGACCTAGATATTGCCTTGTCTTACAGCTTTTCAAAAGGCTGTCAGGAAGGAGCTCTTCTACAGAGCTCTTGACTGTTGAAGGGTGTTGAGTTGCTTTGATGTCAGGTTCTGTGCTTTATGATAACTCTTAATTGTACTGTATATCTGAAGGTTCATTCACCTTTTCCTGATTACAACTACCTGTCCTATCAAGTCTGGCAGGAGGGACAAGTTGTGGGTTCCATCTGCTTAAGTATGTATCCTTTGTTTCAGCAGTTATTCAGTAGGTAAAAGTAATATTTCGAATAAGTAGGTTTTTTTTTAATGATACAGAAACTTCTTCATGGAAAAAAATTAAGAAGAAATTGAAATGATTGTAGATAGTTAATTTTACTTCATTAAAAAAAAAGACTTTTGTAGATGGACCTTCACAGATGTTCCAACATAGGTTTTAGATATGCAGATAATATATTCAGTATATGGAATTTCACTAAAGCTGTTCAACTAGTTTTAGTCCTAGAATTAATTCAAAGGTCCATAAATGGGCAAAGAATTGCATTTTAGGCAATAATTGGAAGAAATAGAATACACCTATGTGAAATACTTTATTAATCTGCACTTGGTTACCTCTAAGCCTATCATAAACAAATAACTTACCAAAAAGCTTGGACCTCGCACAGAGGAGAGAAACTACTCTTTCAACTCTACACTACACTGACTCCAGAAAAATAAATACCTAAAAATAGACAAAGAGGAAATTATGGTTTCATTCAAAGTCACAGAACTCTTTATGCCATAGATCCAGAACTAGTGAAAGAATACATGGCAGCACTACTACACAACATATCTGATCTAGCCAAATACACTAGGATTGAAATATCCAGAATCATGGATCTCATCAAATTCTCCTTCACTACTTACTTTTAATTTTATGGACAAATATACCAACAAATCAGAGGAATACCCATGGGATCATCACTTTAGGACTCATAGCAGAGACTGCAGTGATTATTTTATAATAGATTATCCTAAGGAACTGGTATGACTAAAAACCAAGTGCAAAGCCCTCCTGGTACCAATAAAATATAGCAAGTGATTTTGTAAAATGAGGAATGGCAGATAAGTGGATAACAAAATGGAGTTCCTGAGGCCAAAAATAAAACATACCAAAAAATAAAAATAAAAATGGAAGGCAATATCTTTTTTGTGAATTTGGAAGTACCTTCTATTTCAGTATGGTTGCAGGCAACCTAGATACACAACATGGACCTCTAATGTATTTAATCTAATTCTAGATTTGTGTCCTTTCTGGGTAAGAAATATATATAATATATATATATATATATGTATGTATGTATGTATGTATGTATGTATGTGGATCTTTGGTTGTTTGGGTTTTCTCCCGCGTAAGATTCGAAGTATCTAGGCAACGTTTCGATGAAGTCTCATTCATCATCTTCAGGCTTCTGTCTCCGGCTCTGTGCTTCTCAGAGTAATGTGAGATTGCAGCTGCTTCCTCCTTTTAACTGCCAGTGGGGGTGGGACTTGATTGGGTGGGGGCTTGGCTGTGTTCTGATTGGGTGGGGGTGTGTTCTCATTGGTAGGGGGTTTGGCTGTGTTCTGATTGGTTGGGGGGTTAGCCGTGTTCTGATTGGTTGGAGGCGTGTTCTGTTCAGGTGGGGGCTTGGTTGTGCTCAGGTTAGTCTTAGTTGCTGGGGGATTTGAGCTGGTGAGTTGTGATCTTGCTGTTTGGCTTCTAGTATGTGGTCCTGCTGCATCTTCATAGTGGGTGTCGGTTTCATCATCCAGATGCCCCAAGCTTTATGGTCTCCCCAAAATACACAAAGAAGGAACCCCACTCAGACCAATAGTCAGCTCCATAGGCTCACCTCTACAAAACCTGGCCAAATTCCTCGCCAAACAACTACAACCCTATGCAGAATCCATCAACTCACACGTAAGAAACTCATTCCAGTTCATCAAGATCATAAAGAAACAAAACTTACAACCTAGCGACCTACTAGTAAGCTTCGATGTCATATCCCTCTTCACCCAAGTGCCAATAAAAGAAGCCTTGACAGCCATCCAAAACAAATACAACCCCCCCAAGCACATCCTAGATCTAACCAACCACTGCCTATCCAATACATACTTCACCTACAATGGACAAAAATACAAACAAATAGAAGGAGCACCCATGGGATCACCCCTCTCACCTGTCATCGCAAACCTCTACATGGAACACTTTGAAACACAAGCTCTAGAAAAATACGACCACAAACCCAAACTCTGGCTCAGATACGTAGATGACACCTTCATAATCTGGCCACACGGGAAAGAAAAACTGAACAACTTCCTCACATACCTCAACAGCCTACACCCCAAAATACAATTCACCATGGAAACAGAAGCCAACAATCAACTTCCCTTCCTAGATGTCTTGGTATACAAAAGATCCAATGGCTCCCTAGGACACACCATCTACCAGAAGAAAACACATACTAACTGCTATCTACATGCACTCTCACACCACCACCCAGCACAGATCAATTCCGTAGCCAAGACACTCATCTCCAGAACAAAATGCTTAGCCGATGAACAACACCAAAAACCGAACTACACACTCTCACCAACGTACTTACAGCCAATGGATTCCAAAGAAAGAAGATTACCCACCTAATCCAAAAAGAAACCCCAACCAAAATCCAAGACAGAGAACAAGAAAACGGCAAAGCCCTCCTCCCATATATAAAAGGCACTACAGACAAAATTAGCAAGATCCTCCAAAAACACAACATCAAAACAGCATTCTGCACAAACAGAAAAATATCCACCATCCTAAGAAACCCCAAAGACAAAATCGAATTAGAAAACCAAGGAGTATACGAAATCCCCTGCACTGCCTGCCCTACCACATACATTGGACAAACTAACAGAAGAATAAGTGCACGCATTGAAGAACATAAGAACTCAATCAAAAAGAAGAAACGACCTCTTCCTGGTCCAACACCTCAAAGCCACAGGACATGAAATTGATTTTAAAAATACCAGAACTATCGCCAAAACCGAACACTTCAACAGCAGAATAATCAGAGAAGGCATAGAGATAGAAAAACGCCCACACAGCATGAACAAACGAGATGACACCTCCCGCCTTCCAGCCATTTGGAAACCCGCCTCATGAACAGACGAGTACCTAACATGAAGAAGGACACCAGACCCATACCCATGAGAGCCACACAAGATGCCACCACCACACTTCCATATAGAAAACAGACTCCCACCCATTCAGAAAATGAGACACGACCATGGACCAGAAGCTGCACTGCAGCTGCATCACTACCCACTTCAAACCCCTCTGAGCCATACATGAAGCAAACCGACACCCACTATGAAGATGCAGCAGGACCACGTACTAGAAGCCAAACAGCAAGATCACAACTCACCAGCTCAAATCCCCCAGCAACTAAGACTAACCTGAGCACAACCAAGCCCCCACCTGAACAGAACACGCCTCCAACCAATCAGAACACGGCTAACCCCCAACCAATCAGAACACAGCCAAACCCCCTACCAATGAGAACACACCCCCACCCAATCAGAACACAGCCAAGCCCCCACCCAATCAAGTCCCACCCCACTGGCAGTTAAAAGGAGGAAGCAGCTGCAATCTCACATTACTCTGAGAAGCACAGAGCCGGAGACAGAAGCTTGAAGATGATGAATGAGACTTCATCGAAACGTTGCTCTAGATACTTTGAATCTTAGAAACCGGAGAAAACCAAAGATCCATATATATATATATATATATATATATATATATATATATATAACAATATAAAGTATTTTCATGTCATGTGCTTTTGTTGTATAACGCTTGTTGAATCTCATCTGCCACAAGGCTTCATTGTGTTCATCTATGCTGAGAGCAAGAGCAGAAGAACAAGCCTGGATGATGATGAGAACCCTCAGAAACAATATATACATACAAATACAAATATATATATATATATATATATATATATATATATATATATATATATATATATATATATATATATACAAAGCTAATACATACTTAAGAAAAAATATATATATATATATATATATATATATATATATATATATATATATATATATATATATACATACATACATACATACATACACACATTATTCCCCTTTGAAAGAACTAGATCTCCATACAAGAAGGAATACTAATAAAGTTCAGTAGTACTTGCATCCCATTTACATCAAAGGTATAATGGAAACTCAAGAACTGTTCATTTCAGCAGCTTTTGAAATAACTCAGTTGGCCCAAAGAAAAAATTAAGACAAGAAAAACACTCTCGGCTAATAAATCACACTTAAATCTCAGTCTTTGTTCTTGAAATTTTCCATCTATCTTTGCTGCATTTTGTCACTTTTTAGGACCACAACAGCCATTGCTTCCACTGTGACAACATTATCACAAGTTTTGCTCAGTATAACACATAGCATTTCACTGAATTATCAGGAATTCAGCAGGGCAAGTTTTTTTTTTTAAAGAAAGGATTATAAAATAAAGTAGAAAAAATGAATATACTGATCAAAATGTGTCTTCTTCACAATGAAATTTACTAATAATATAATTGAACCATCTCCACATGAATTTGTTAAAATTAACCAATTGACAGATCCATCAACCAGACAGACATGGATTTATTTATCATTCTTTGGACTGGGATGCAAAGAATCCAAAGATTTAAAAAGGTCAGATGAAACCCCTACGGTATATCTGCAAAAGAAAGTAACATTGAATTTTATCATTTGATACATCAAATAAAACAAGGTCATATGCAAAAGTAAGTGATAAAAAATAGTCAAAAAGAAAAACTCTGTAGGATACTATCCAACGAAAAGTGATTAACCAAAAAAGTCAGATAAAATGAAGATAACCCAAAGCTATGAAAAGTTCTGTCATTTAACACCAGAAATCTAGAATGGTATTTTTTTCTTTTTGAGAGCCTTTGTTACTGAAGTTTCTAAGTTCTGCAATTTAGCTGCTGAAAGTGGCCACTGATACCCAGTTCAAAAGAACCGAGACCCATGCATGTCTTCAAAAGGTTAAAAGAACTGCACTTTTTTCAAACATCAAGGTGAGAAGTTTCCCTGAGACAGCAGCCTTCAGAACTAACAATAAGAGAGAATGATTGCCTAATCTATGAAAGAAAGAAAGAAAGAAAGAAAGAAAGAAGAAAGAAAGAAAGACAGACAGACAGAAAGAAAGAAAGAAAGAAAGAAAGAAAGAAAGAAAGAAAGAAAGAAAGAAAGAAAGAAAGAAAGAAAGAAAAAGATAAAATTTAAGGGGAAAAAAGAGGGGAACTACTCAGATTAAAGAAATAATATTTGAGGTTAAAGTCTTCTGTATGAAATTAGATATTTATTATCCAGCTCAGATATGTCCAGTTTATGCACATAACCATAAAACAACTCGAGGTTGATACAAACCTGACACAGTTCCTCTTGTTTTCATTTTGGCATTGGTATATGAATTTTTTTTCCAGAAAAACTAATTAATATATCTGTCTTTTAGATTTCCAAAAGTTAACAAAAGTATTTGGAAAGCTTTATTGTCTGGTAGTTGTAGCTATTGTTTAGTTGTTATTATTATTACGGTCTGTGGCACCGTCAGTCAGATGTTCAGACTGAATTTGGCATTTTTGTCCACCTATTGAGTCCTTTCCAAGGACCTGGGGATAGGCAGATGTGGATGCTTGATGGTGTTACAGATATAGTCACAGGATGTAATCTGTTCCAAGTAAAGCCACCTTTTGCAATTGACTGATGGTGAATTTGTCAATGCTGATGTGTTCAAGTGGTGCTCCAGTTGTTTTGAGTTTCATAACATTTTTCTTTTCTTTTGTGCTCCTCTTCTATTGGCCGGAGGGATAAATGAGAACTCTAGTTGAGCCTCTGGGGTCTTGAATTCCCTTCCTAAATAAAGTCCATGGTGATATAGTTGCAGCTGTTCTTTGAAGTATTCTTTTTCTCTACATTAGATTAGCAGGAAGAGATAATTGTCAGTGAACTTGTTAAGATTTGGAAGTTGTTCGGTCACATCTCTGATCTATACTTCTGCCAGACAGCACACTTCATGAGCCAATAGGTCCTGTCAGTACATATTTCTTTTGGTTCCTTATAGTGGTAGGCATTAAATTAGTTGTCAATTTCACTAAAGTTAGCTCTATTGCTAGATTTCACTTAAGGCATAATGCATGGTAAAAACTGCTGGGTTCATATCAGATCATTGCACAATGAAATTAATGGGAAATTATATTAGAATTTACTTTATTGTTGTCATTCCTCAGAAATGTGCATGCCAAGAAAACTTATGTTTATATTAGGTGTGTACACAGACTTTTTCAAGTCATAGGCTGCATATGATCTTTGAATGGCATGCCAGGGACCAGGTTTCAATGAACAGGCAAGGTTAGGATAAACAGTAAATTTATTTTAATTCAGCACAATTAGTTACTCCCAGTTTGTCACATTAGACATTATATTTCAGCAACAACATTTGTAGGGAGGGTGGTATCTTCTGGAGAAGAAGCTAAGACTTTGAGGAAAGTGGAATCCTTGATGCTCTCTTGGGTGTTTGCTTGCAGACATTTCATTACACATCATCAGTTTGAGTGAGTGTGGGGTTTATTACCTGTTTATATAGAGTAACTTGCCTTGAAAACCCAGTAGTCTGTATTTCTTGCAGTCTTGGTAGCAGATCTGATTCTACAGTATTTCTTGTGAGATGCAGTGTTTCCCATGCCAGTAGACTATTCGCCAGAAAACTCAGATCACAGTCCTTCTTTCCCCCAACATAATTTGGGTAACTATATTTGATAGCCCTGATACAGTTCCAAACCTAATGATATCTAACCTCACGCAATTAGGTACAGTTATTCTAGATTGTTTTTAATGTTTCCAACTAGGCAAACTATTTTCACAATTCAAGATGTGACAACAATCCTACTTATCATTGTAGGCAATGACTTTCCTAAAGATCTTTTGATGTGATTTGTGGTCCTGAATATTATTGCAAGATGAAAATATGAGCTAAGCCCAGATTTTTTTTAATGATGGGAACAATATTATGAAGATAAAAGAAATTTAAATTCATCCACCTGAAGTAATGGAATTTCATGCTGACTCAGTCAAGACAGGAAAGGAATATTGAGCCAAATATTGGAAAGGTCAATGTGTACAGAGCTTAACTGGAAAGACAATTGAATATTAACCTTAGCAATGAGCCATATTGGCACAGTGGTTAGAGTGCAATACTGCAGGCTACTTGTATTGACTGCCGGGTGTCTGCAATTTGGAAGCTCAAATCTAACCAGGCTCAAGGTTGACTCAGTTCCATCCTTTCGAGGTGGGTAAAATGAGGGCCCAAACTGTTGGGGACAATATGCTGACTCTGTAAAACTGCTTAGAGAGGGCTGTGAAGCACTGTAAAGTGGTATATAAGTCTAATTGCTATTGCTATAGCTATAACATAGCATCCTCTGATGCACTTGAGAAGACTCAGGGATACCTGTGTGGCATATAGAACTTCACAAAGGATTGAGGAAGAACTTCCTATACTAACTCCATCTGCGGGCAACTACAGACAGTCCAAATGTCTGTAGGAAAATATTTCGCACCCTGCTGACACACCACAAAAACAGGCATGAACTATGAAAAGAAAAGGTGACTTAATGTGAGAATAACGTTACTGCATTTGTACCTTGGCGGATGCATAAGCATTGTTGGGAAACTGAAATTAGGGTGCTGGTGAATAGCTGGTGACTGATAAAACACAACAAATTTTTTGGGAAGCCAGGAAAATATCTTAAAATGTCCCTTAGAATGTTAAAACTGACCTCAGGTTGGACATAATTTACAAATTGTTTCAATATGGAATTTTAATTGTAGCTATATTAAAACTACAACTCATTGGATTTGGAAATGTTCATGTCCACTCTTTTAATACTCTTGTAATATTCTGGAGTGAGACACACAGACAGCACTGGCATTCCTATAGACCACAGAGTCTCTAATAGTATTGTGTAGTTCCATGGTCTCAAGTATTTCTGTCTTTTTCAATAACAATAAACAGCTACCCAATAAAAGGTTATGTTTATGTTCCTACAGAAATAGCCACTGATGAGTTAAAAAATAACACAGTTACAAACAATCCTGGATGCATTGCTATGAAGAGAACTAATCCTGATTACCAATACCATAATTTAGTGATGATACACAAATTGTCAAATTGACAGAAGCAGGCAATAAAGGAAAAATTTCAAGAAAGGAAATTCTCAGGAATGCAAGAATTACTGTGGGATTAGCCTGTTGTTAATTATAACCTAAAAAGAACTGGCCCATTTTCAGCCTGGAAAAGAATGCCAGAACCAAATATTTGTACTAAGGAATGCATCAGGTTTTTTGATTTTGCAGCTAGATTTGACAATGTCCATTGGCCAATCCTATGGAAGGCATTCACCCAGCAACCTACTTATTTTAATAATATGTTCCCTATATCAGATATATGAAGGATCACAGTACTCTGTTCATGTTAATGGCAAAATGTCCAAAGACGTGTATGTATTGGCAAGAAGCAGGATTGTGTTCCATCTCCTTTGTTCTTCAACATCCTGCTTGATGCAGTCATGTAGAAAGTTTGTCCACAATGAATCTGTACACAATGAATTCACCACAGACATGATTGCTAATAAGAATGTGATTTTTGCAGATAACAAAAAAGAAGTCAAAGACATCCTACTTGATAAAAAAAGTTAACCACCAATACTGACAAGACTAAGGTATTCCCAAATGATGGTAGCCTTCTACTCTGATGGAGCTCAGCTTGAGCAAGATGAGCAATTCAAATTCTCCACTCAATTATCTAAGAATGATAACAAGGACAAGAAAAATCACTGCCACTGCTTTTTATCCACAATCAAATCAGGCTGCCTCAGCCTTTGGAGCACTGACATGGTACCTCTGGGAGGGAAAAACAGCCTAATCATTGCTATGAAAATGTATATTTTCTGTGTCAATTAATGCTACTTTCTGCTTCTGCACGGTGTAGAATCTTGATTCTTACTTCAAAATGATTTGAAAAGTCATATGTTTTCCAAAGGTGCACCCTGTAGTGAAGAGTAGGGATTTCAATCTATGATAAAATACAAATTGAAAACATTAAAAAAAATAGTGCGGCAATCATCTTATGGTAGCTAATGAAATTCTGAAGTATGGAATATGCGGGCCTTATCACATCTATCATCTTGCTGACTTCCCTATCAATCACTCTGGCAATTATACCTCTTAGATTGGAAAGTACAGGAATTGACTCCAGAAAAATTTTGGCTGAAGCTTGTGGAGAACATTTAGCAATATGTAGACTCAACCAAGGGTAGTGTAACAGCTGTTCCAAAATCAACAAAAATGGAAAAGTATTGTGGGATGAAAAATGTAGGCTGTTGATCTATCAGATTTCCCAGCAACAGCAACAGCGCAGTAGGATTACAAATAGTTCTGGTACATTTTGAAATCATCCTATCTAAAACTTTGGTTCATGTCTCTTTTATTCTGGGGTCTGCTATCATCCAAAGGCCTTGTTGAATCTGATAGATCAATAGCCTGTATTTTTTTTCCACACTATGCAGCTGTATGCAACTTCAGACCTATAGCTATATACTGGTTACACAATGCATTATTATGAGATAAAGCTAAGAATTTCAAATTCATGCACCCCTGTACTTCTAGTATCTTACCCATAATCCTTCTCTCCATTTCATTCCCAGTCTGCATGTTTTCTATTGGTCCCTCCCCCAAAGAACTGGATAAAGATCTTCCAGGAAGTTAAGATTGGTTACAATGCTCTGTAATGGTCTCAAAAGCTTTTAAAAGTTAAAGAGAAAAGATAGAAAATATTACTCCACAATGAAGTAAGAAAACAAAAGCAGATACCAAGAAAGAAGCATATAGGATGATGGAAGAATGGCAAGCTGAAGTCAATGACAGAATTTCATTTGTATCTTTAGAAGAGTATGTTGCTGAATTTTGTGATCCTTGGACTGTAGGACGAAAATGCCCTTATTCCAACCACTGTAGGATGAAAATGCCCTTATGTCAACCATGTCACCCACCTCACCCCTTGACATCCATTCATACACAGGCTTGGATCTTCCCTGACCTAACAGTGAAACTATAATCAATAAAACAAAAGACCTCTTAACTCTTTCTGCCCATATTGACACATAGGCTGAAACAGGCTAAGCATGTCTCCCATTAGGTAATTGGCAAATATCAGCAACATGTACAACAATAAGATCAAGATATGGGAATTCTTTAACCACACAACAGTCTCCCCATACAAGACTCAAGAATCCAACATCTGTTCACACAAGAGAAACAAAAGGATTATCACCACTGCAAGGTGAGAAGCCGGCATTTTCTCCCCTCTGAAGTCAGCACATTTCCTGGGGCAAACACACTGGCAGGCATATCCACAGAACTTATGAACAAGGAATCTGTTCCACTATAAGTATTGTTGCCTCTTTCTTTAAGGGATGGCCACCTTTGAATTGCTGACCATCTGTTTCACAGTCTGTCTTTTTGAATAAGCTCTACCTCCTCTTGGAGTAATTGTCTGTTTTCTTTCATTGTGGGTGACCTGGCTTGGAATCAGACCAAAATTCTTCTTACAGGGCCATCAGCTTTTTAACAAATTCGGAAACAATAACTAGAGAAAGGCTGCCCCGCCCCCCCATCCATCTCACTTTACTTAATGATTGGATCTAGTTTATTGTACCCTATGACTATTATTAAGTGTTGTAACTTATGATTCTTGACGAATGTATCTTTTTTTATGTACACTGAGAGCATTTGCACCAAGACAAATCCCTTGTGTGTCCAATCACACTTTGCCAATAAAGAATTCTATTCTGTTCTCTTCTCTTCTATTCTATTCTATTCTATTCTATTCTATTCTATTCTATTTCATTCCATTCCATTCCATTCTATTCATGACCTATTTGTTTCCACTATATTTTGCAAAGAGGGAAACCAGAAACATGAAAACTCTAGGAACGATGAAAAAACAATACACATACTGCATGCCTATTTTTGTTTCTATTTGTTTATTACTTAGAGGAAAGAGAGAAAGGATTTCCCAAAGCAAGGCAAGATTAAAATATCAAATTGATAGTTCATGGCTTTCAGCTACAGGAATATCCATCTATCAGGTGAAGTCATGGAAACCTGCTGCCTCTGAGGTCTGCTGAGAAAGATCCCCCGGAGGTTTGCATTGCCCTTTTCTAAGACAATTCTTCTGTCTGCAAATTCTGTCTAGATGTCTTTGTGACCCAAGAAATGTGGCACAAGGTAGCAACTGAAAAAGAGATCAAAGGTTGCTGAGAGGAAAAGTAAAAATAGGCTGGTGGCAGAGAACAACAAAGCAATGATTAGTGGAAGAAGCATAAACATTGGGAAAAAATAAAAAAGAAACTGAAACCTGGATTAAACTAAGAGAAAGAATAATGCACCAGTTGTGGAAGTAGGTGATGCCAAATTTATAATCCTATAAAATTTCCTCTGCAAGGTAATGATTGATCATGCACAGGCAATCCATATTTGCAGCTAATCTGTTTTTCTGATCTAGATTTGTTTTTAAGGGATGGGCATCTTCCACATTTCTTTTTCTCAATGAGCGATCATGGATAAAAATAATCTGTATGATCTTTGTTGAAAGTTTAATCTGATCTTTAGAAGGAAAACAATAATCTGGGCTTCACTGTTTATAGCTGAGCCAGTATATGTTATTGGTCAATGGCATGCACCTCAAAAAAAACCACAAATTAGATTTCCTGCAAATAACTTTCTGAATATTGGGAATATTGGGAGAGTAGAGTACTGGAGCAAAAATGAGAGGTATTTTACTCAGGGATTCTGTCTCCTATCATAAAATAGTTTAATTATCAGAAGTGGCTGTACTTCCAAAGTGATATTTATGCAGAGGTTACAAGTCACAGATTTGAATCAAGTATATATAAACATTGTATATAAAAAGCAAGTACATTCTTTTCTTAAGGGTGGGAGGGAGTAAACATAGCAACCCATTTCATTAATGTGATCTTTCCTAAAGTAAACTTGCACCAGCTTCTGTTCAAATCTGAATTGCAATAAGCAAACAAGATATAAACAAAAAATATCTGAACAAAATAAAAAAGTATTTCCCTGACATAGGTGTCTGTAGGACAGACCAGAGATATAAATGAGACATCTTGGCAGAATTTATCACTGTCATTCAATAGTTTATTCTAAGATTACAACAATTTTCAAATCATAAACATCAGATGTTTGTTCTCAACAAATGATAAACAATCTTTTGAATTAATCTTTAGTCCCTGTTACTTCATACCTTATATACAATAGGAAGATCTGCAATTTACTTTTGGGAGGTGTGAGCCTTATTTTCTTCTCCACTTAGTGGCCAGTAGTAAACACAAATAATTGTGCTTATTTTATTCCTTGTTTCTGTTATTTTAATCCAGGTGCCTTCAGCCTTGGCACTAAGTTAATTCCCTTGGAATAGATGAATATTTCTGACATACTATGCAATTTCTTCTCTTTTGCAATTTCTTTGGGGATTTCTATTTGCTTTTGGAACAAATTATATCATTTAGTTGCTCTAGTCCAGTCATGAGAATCCTCCCACCAGGCTTCAGTGATAACTATTAAATCAAATTTGCTTTCCTCTAATAAGATTTCAAACTCATCTTGCTTATTTCTATAGTCTGATGAACATTAGTATATAGACAAAAATGTCATGAAATTTATGAGTCAATATTCTTTCTAATTTTCCATGGAATGCTTTAATAGACCTTAGCATAGATTTTCCTCATTTAATATTGCAGTGTATAAGCTTTTCTTAATTTCTGTCTCCATCCTTCATAGGATTCAATTTGAAGTAACCTAACCACTATTGCCCTACTTTGATTACACAGTATTACAGTCTACATAGATATATGGTCCTCTTTGTGTCAACAAAGGTGCTTTTTCAAAAGGCAAACTGGGTTTCAGGAAGCCCAGTTCCCTTTTGAAAATGGACCTTTGGGACAACAATGACTTGGATCACTGAGAATCTCCAAAGTTTGTGTCAAAAATTATAATCCAGGAAATGAAAACTCTGAAACCCTTAAATTCTGTCTTCCTGTTTCAGAGAAAGGATCTCTCTGGAAGAATTACCTGGAATATTTTTTTCCCTCCTGGAATACATGAGAAAATTCATGAGAAAAGTACTACACTCCTCTGCTCACAACAGAATACCCTATACCACCAGGCTTGAAATTTTGGGGCTTGAACAGACTTGAACTATGCTGTATACGGTTGGACTTAAGTGTAATACACAAAATTATCTGCTACAATGTCCTACCAGTCAATGACTACTTCAGCTTTAACTGCAACAATACAAGAGCACAGAACAGATACAAACTCAATGTTAACTGCTCCAAACTTGATTCAGAAAGTATGACTTCAGCAACAAGTGGTCAATGCCTGGAATGCACTACCTGACTCTGTTGTTACATCCTCAAAACCCCATTTCTTTAATCTCAAACTATCCACTATTGACCTCACTTCATTCCTAAGGGGTCTGTAAGGGGCGTGCATAAGTTCACCATCGTGCCTCCCATCCCTGTCCTATTATCCCCATTTATTTGTACCTATTTTCTGTATTCTTACTCATGTTTATACTTATACCTATTATCTTGTAAGCGATTGACAAATCAAATCAAATAAATTAAATGATTTTGGCTTTTAATGGTTGATCATTTTCTGGAAGTAAATCTTCAGGATCAGGAAATATTTTGCGGTATTCCAGGCATAGTTTGTTGGTCCCCAAATGAGTGGGAGAAAAGCAGAATTTTTAGAAACAGGGGAACATTCATTTTATAGACTTTACATTCACTTAATCAGTAAAAAACAATTACTCAGTCACCCACAATGGGCAAGCAGCACAACACAGCATAACTGGTTACTTTCTTCCCTTTTCCTTGTTGAATTCTAAACACCTATTATCTCCCCCTATTCACCTTTCAAGGTATTTCATAGTAAATGATTTGTAATTGATTTTGATTTCTACTTAACAAAACAGAATGGCAGAAAAGCAAGTAACAGTCATCAAACAAGAATGTATCGACTCTCCTACCCAGGTGGAACCAACTGGGTTTGTGAAATATTCTGCCCTCATCTGATAATGCAGACTAGTAAAACTGCATGAGATATTGGCCAGATTGGCAATAGTTCTCTGCAAATGAATAAACAGAATGGGCACAGGTAGAAAAATAAAGAACACGTTTTGTGCACTACCAAAATTATGATCTTTTCCATTGCATTTCAAATGATTTGAATCTTTTGGAAATCTATATCAATATGATCATTAACTAATGTATTGATTTACCAATTAATTGCCAGATAAAGCTTACAATAAAAAGAACTGGTAGCAGAAATTTTGAGTAGTTCAGAGAACTGGCAAATACCACCTCTGACTGGCCCCACCCCCATCTATTCTCTGCCTCCTGAATCCTAGCTGATTGGCTGGGTCTTTTTTTTTTTGTTGCCCTGCACAGGAGAATGGAGCTGGAAAGCAGATTAGTGGGGTGGGGAGGGAATGGGATTTTGTAGTACCTTCCCCCAGGAGTGGGGAGGGAATAGAGATTTTATAGTATCCTTCCCCTGCCATGCCCACCCAGCCACACCCACCCAGCCATGCCCACAGAGCCAGTAGTAAAAAAAATGTGAATCCCACCACTAAGTTGAATGTTGAATGTGCCACAAGTGATATACAGGATGACAAAACTAAAGAATGAGTGAAAATAAATGAAATACTTAGTGGTGAAACCTCAAAGTTAATCAGACTGCAATGTCTGCAGTGTCCCCTTTGTTATTCCCTGTAATAAATCCATAAGGTATATTTGTGATGAAATCAAAATATGTTTGTTGGAATGAAAATATATTTGTAACCTTAGCTACAGATGATGCCATGTTTTTGGCTCAGAGCCAAATGGTTTGCAGTGAATCTTAGACAGACTTGTGATTTGAAATATGGAAGAATATGGCTTTGACAATGTATCAAAGACTGAGGTGGTTGTATTCCTGGAGGACTTGGGGTAAATTTGTGGAAATTATACATCTTTCTCCAAAAATTAAAGCAACTAAATGAACTTGTGTACATTAGTAGAATGTTAACAAATATGGGAAAAAGCAAAGAGAAATGCATAAAATTCAGGATAGTAGAAGAGTAGTGGTTAGTATGCAGTTTTGAGGAGGACTGAATGTCTGATTAAAAGAAGCAAGTGGGTTTCTTCCACTAGATTGTATGGAAATGAAGGATCTCTGGAGAAACAGCAAACTAAATTGAATGAATGGGAATGCATCGCTTAAGAAGTCCATATGGTGAAACAAGGAGAGAGAGAAAAAAACGGTTCCGAGGAAAGAAGGAATGAAGAGAAAAGTGAGTGTTCTGTCCTCACTACACATTAGCCTGTGTGCAGCTTGACATGCAGCTAGACCCATCTATCCTCCAATAAAACAGACTGTGTGCATAGATCTGAATGATTTTTGGAAAGAACAGGATATGGCAAAACTGGGGAAATAGGATACATACAATGACAAATAAATACAAGATGGACAGTATTAAGTTACTGCTGAACTTAACAATTATTAAATACAAGCAATTTAAATCTCACCATGATGCTTTCCCTGGGATGTGGGTTTGTCCTTGGATGACCATGTCCCACAGATTAAGATAGATGTTTCTTTGTGTTCTCGCCTTCTCCAAATGCTAAAGGAAATGGAGTCTGGCTTCCCACTATGCACTTGGTTTGATAGTGCGGACTGATGAGTAAAATGGGTTGGGTCAGCTTCAAACAATATCCTTGGTATTTCACCTCTCCACCCACTAAATGGGGCTAGAGTGCAACAACAATATGTAAAGATCATATGTTGGGGCATATTTGTCTTTCCAGCTAGATGGGGCTAGAGAGCAACAACAGTATATAAAGGTTATATGCTGGGGCATGACAGTGAGTGATCAATGAAACAATGTTTGTTTTTGTCAAAAGCATCACAATTAAAATAAAGCATACTATATGAAATAAAATTTAAAATATAAGATTACAATATGTACAAATGAAACATATCTTTCCCAGAAACTAACAACATTGTGTTCTGGATATTGCCATGAATTCTTCATGTGCACATGGATCGGGAAACAAAAGGCAGATCTATATACATTGAGATTATCAAGTTATATAGAAAGAATGAATGCGGACCAAACTGCTAAGAAGGAAAACTAAATGTGTGAAAAGGAAGGGTAAATTCTTAAAATAAATTAATTATAGTTTTATTTCCTCTTCTTCTTAACAGATGCCTTTACTTTTGGGATTTACTATCACTAACTCTTTTCCTGAACACTGCATAACATTGTGTTTGAAGGAAGTCTGGTTCATTCTAAGCTAGGATGAGAAAAATCTGGAAGTCTCACGGGGGAAAGGAACTTTTGTTTATTAATGGATGGACTCGCTGCCATCCTGATAGGAATATTTTACTAAATGGGCCAATTTCAAATTCTTTGTCAAATTTGTTACCTTTGTTTCAAATGTAATTCCTAACCTTTTGCCCTGGAAATGGAAGGGAGATTGAATGAGAGAAACAGAAGGAAAACTGAAAAGTAGGGTGGGGGGTTGATTTCCTTCCTAAAACTGCTAACCCTGAAGGAAAATAGCATGCTACATTACACATTGGAGATTGTTACAGCATTGGAACAATGGAGCAAGTAGAATACAACTGTAGTAAGAAAATAATATTGATTTATTTCTTATATCCTTCTTGGGTATCACAGAGAGCTCACCAGATGGTGGACTGCTGCTTGCAGAGAAGAATTAATTTCCTATGTAATCAGGAAAGAAAAGCTTTTGAAGACCATGTTAACAAAGTTCTAATGATAACTTGGGGAAACTATTTGGATAGACAGTTCTTAGTCTGTCAGGACATGCTTTTTTTAAAAAAAAAATGTGTATTTGGACAGTTTTATTGACCCATACTGTAATCACCCTGGCAACTCCTATCACGTCTATGCCATTGATGGGTTTGTAAATGTTGAGTTTTTAAGAAAATCTTGTTTCATCTCTCTTCATTGGTCTCCTTTTCTTAAAAAAAGGAAATCTAAACTAAAAACTTGTATTGCTAAAGGATGGGAAGCTAGAAAGACGCTCTGAACTTTAAGCTCACAGTAATTCATAAGTTGCTAGAGAGGCAAAACACTGCAACAGATCCTTTCACAATAATCAAAGGAGTCAATGAGATAACAGCATCACAATGCCCAAGTCAGCAGAAACATTGTTCAGAACTATAAGAGTGCAATTTCCTTATTGATCTCTCACAAACTCTTTTCAGTGCCGCCAATTTCACCCCATCCCCAAAATTAAATATAGTCTTTTATAATGCTAGCAGAGTAGTTTGGTCACAATAAAAAGCAAGCAGGAGCAGCTGAAATATCTGCAAACAAGCATCTTTCTGTACTATTGTTCTATTGAACAAAACACAAACAGCCCTGTCTGAAATCATCTAGCTTCACTTCACAAATATTTCCCCACCTTAGTAGTGGTTTTAAAAAAAAAAACCTTCAGCAAAAACTACCAAAATAAATAGGCATGAACTAAAATGCAGGAAATACGACTTCAGCAACAGAGTGGTCAGTGTCTGGAATACTCAACCTGACTCTGTGATTTCTTCCCCAAACCCCAAAAACTTTAAACTTAGACTGTCTACTATTGACTTCACCCCTTTCCTAAGAGGTCTGTAGGGGACGTGCATAAGTGCACCAACGTGCCTACCGTCCCTGTCCTATTGTTTCTTTTATTTTTCTTATATGTACCCATTTCATGTATTCATAACTATGTATATACTTATACCTATTATCTTGTAAGCGATTGACAAACCAAGTAAATAAATAAAAATAAGTAAATAAATCTGAATGATAGAAACTTCTGGCTAATTCATTTATTATTATTCCCCGGCAGCAATTAATTGATAGCCACAGAAAAGTGATGCAACCTGGGCAGAGGGAAAGGATGTACTTTAATAGGTACAGAATTAGGAACATATGGCACAAAGATCACAGTTCATCTCTGCAAAAGCAGCAAGCAATTAAAAAGAGAATTTCTGGATAGGATTCCACATGCAGAGGAGGATGCAATTAGCAGTCCTTTAAAGTTTATCATCCTTTGCTAATGAATCCTATCTAAGCAGAATGGTTGAGAGATTGACTGGGAGGGGGCGTTTGTGCAAATCATATTAAAAGTTTGCAACCTAAGCTATGACAGACAGTAACAGAAAGGTGATCCTTATCTTTTAGACACAAGACTACAGTAGACTACCATCCTTCAAAAGTGTGTCAGCATTGTCCATGGAGATTCTCAATCATCCAAGACATAGTTGTCCTAAAGGTGCTTTTTCAAAGGTAACTGGGCTTTGTTTTCACTTTAAGATATTTCAGCAGTTCCAAGAAAGTTCCACATCCTGTTGCAATATTCAGGTGACCCTGAGGACACAGATAAACCTCCAAGTGGCCTCAATGACTCTCAGAAAGAATGCTAATGACCAGATGACTGTAAGGAATATAAATCCTTCCATCCTCCACCATTCAGTCAGAATTGAAGAAGCTTCTTGGATGAGAAGCAAAATGTCTTTGGGGCGTCTCTCAGCATTCTTGACCAGCAGATAGCAAATTCTATCAACTTGAGGATGCGATACCAAATTGGGAGGACTGGGCCCATCTGGTGTTGAAATTTGGGAGTTTGGAAGGGTGAAAAAGTATCTGCAAGGCTTGAGCTCCAAATGTGACCCCTTAAACTTCTCATACCCTTCAAAATCAAAATGGGCCTTACCTGGATAGTTCTATGTCTTATAAAAGTGATGCAGAAAAGCTGAATTTTTTTGCATCACTTCCTTAATTCCTTGAGTTTGGGCTCCTTTTCCTAAAATATCGTATCTTCTGGCCATGACAGATAACTCTTTTCAATTTTCTGCTCATTGGTTTTCCCTCCTACTTTCTCAATTTCTTTCTCTTTAATTTTTTATTTTGTGTCCCCCCCCCGACCCCCCCATTATTTCCCCTTATTTCTTCATGTAAGTTCCTTGCTTATTTAGTTAACTACTGGTCTCCTAGGAACTCTAATATTATTTCTTGGGTGACCTTCCAATTGAGGTTTACAGAAAAGATGAAATGACTTTTCAAAATATTCTTGAAATGCAGGATTCTTATCAGTGAAAATCAATCAATTGCAGGATGAAGGTCTTTTCACTGAAAGTAAAGAACCTTAAACTGCCATGCTGATCCAGTGTACCTTGAGATAGACAGATAGATGATAGACAGATAAATGATAGATTGATTGATACATTGATTGATAAACAGATTGATAGATAGATCCTTTCCACTGTAGGGCTGAAAGAGAATGTCTGGCTTCAAATCCTCCAGCTGTAGAAAATCTCCCTGCTTCTAATTCAGCACTTTAACCTCTACACTCCGCTGACTCTTATATGTATATCCACTAAATAATTTCTGATTATCATTGTCTTTTGTCTTGTATTCTTAAAATCTTCATTTAGAAGGAACTTTCCAAGCATCCAGAAGATACCATCACTCCAGCAAGAATAGATTATTCTACATTAATGCTGAAGTGGCTTTAGACATTGACTGACTTGCCTTTCTGATCGCTTTGCAAAGAGGGCTCTGTTCTCCCAGACATTTTAATCATTCTATTCAATTAATGTGTTAATTTTAAACATACATGCTGCTTAAAAACATTTTAAATGATTCAGCTGCTGCTTTTATTGCTTATTGTTTCATAATGACACTATCATGCATTTTAATTGTTGAATTTTCTTAAGCATTTTAGTTTGATGATTTCAGAGTATGGCAAGTTGCCCTAGGTAAACCTGGCTTAGAAAGAGTAGAATTGACTGATTATGTGCCATTAAATTGGGATTGATCTTAGAGACTGCATAGATTTTTTCCATGACAATCTGTACATAATAGGTCCTCCAACAGTGCAACCATTGTCATTGTCATTGAGTCTATCCACTCATGGTTGGTCTTCCTACTTTTTTCTATGGGTTGATTTGTTTGATTATCCCCCCCCCCTTTTTTTTTTTGGCTATCCACAGTATTCCTATGAGTTTTCTTAACACTAAAATGCAGAAGTGTCAATGCTCTATAGGAACCAGTTTGGTCTAGTGCAGGGGTATAAAACTCATAGCCCGCAGGCCAGATGCATCATTTGCTGGCCCCACCCTCACCTGGTTTAACAAAGGGGGAAAAGTCCCAATACATCATGTGATGCTGCTGTGAAGACATGAGTTTGACACCCCTGGTTTAGTGGTTAAGGCACCAGGTGAGGAACCAGGAATTAGTCCTGCCTAGCTGGGAGATTTGGGGCAGTGTCTTTCTCTTAGCTCCAACTCAGCCTTAATTAAACAATAAAACAGAAAGAACTTGGGAAGGAAAAAAATTCACTGGGAAGGGAAGCAACTTTCTGTCAGCTTCTCCATTGAATTCCTTGTGGGAAACTGGCAGTGAGTTCTCTTCCCTCCCTTCCTCTGCCCTCCCCTCCCCTAGCAGGTGCCTACAAGGTGTCATGCCCCTGTCAGAATCTGATTTGGAGGGGGAGGCCAAGCAGCTGACAGGAAGTGGGAGTGTGGCTCTGTTAACTGTGGAAGAAATTGGGGAAGGACAAAGTCCAGCTGGGCATAGCAGGAGAGAGGTAGAGCAAGGGAGAGGTAGTTCAGAGGAAGACCCAGGCCCACCCCCTCTTCATCCTAGGGCATGGATGGAGAAATGGAGAAGGGACCAACATGAGTTGTGTGGCTTATGGGGGAACACAATGTTTAAAAAGGGAAGCTGTGCACAGCAAGTTGTTGGGAGCAAATCGTGAATTATCTGGTATTGTTGAGGCTTATCTGGGTTCCTGTCATCTTCCCAACTGTGTGCGTTTTGCTGGGCTTTCAAGTCTGCAATTCCTTTTCCTGCCCTGTCAAGTTATTGCTGCAACATGGTTTGTGTGGATTTTTATTTACAGTTTGTATGTACTTTGTTTTTGGACTGAATTTCCTCCACTTAAAGACTGTTCTTGGGAGAGTTTATCTCCAGCCGAAGGTAACTTGGACATTGGGAGAAAAGTAAAGGGATTCTACAAAATCTAAGCAGGGATTCTTCTTGCTTATGTGACTGTGTTGCTTTTGTGCCATGCCACAGGTCATCACAAAAGCTGATTGAGGGAGGGAACAAAGAATTGCCCAAATGGCTGGGGAACTATCATGGAATATTGAAAATGATGATCATGTGACCTCAGCAGCAGCCTGGCATTGCTGAAGCAGTCACAACCAGCCCCCCCAATTCCATTCCTATCAATTTGTAAATTAGCCAATTTGATGTACCTTTGTTGAGAAAGTTTTACCTTATGATGTACTATTTCACCTAGTTAAAGATTATAAAGATAAATATTTCAGTAGTATATATACAGAAATATGGACGTGGTGGTTCAGTGGCTAAGAGGCTGAGCTTGTTTGATCAGAAAGGTCAAAGTTCTGTGGTTGAAATCCCTAGTGTAATGGAGTTATCTCCCTTTACTTGTCCCAGCTTCTGTCAACCTAGCAGTTCAAAAGCATGTAAAAATGCAAGTAGAAAAAATAGGGGCCACCTCGGTGGGAATGTAACAGTATTCAATTTGCCTTCAGTGTTTAGTCATGCTGGCCACATGACCCCATGGTCATCATCAGACAGTGCTGACTCTTTGGCTTAGAAATGAAGGTGAGCACCACTCCCTAGAGTTGGGATTGAGTAGCACGTATGTGCAAGGGGAACCTTTACCTATAGAGAGATATAGATACAGACATAACACACACAGACACAGAGAGGCATACACACACATACCATAGATTGGCCTCTTGATATAGTTTCCTTACAGTTTGTTGTGACACAGATATCTGCTCTGTTCCCCTTAAGTATATTAAATAGATGGCATATTAATTTTCAATTACATCTGGAACAAACTCTACTAGGATACAAAAGATTTTTGTTTCCCCTATCTAGAAAAATCAAAATTCAGAAATAGAGTTACTTTCTCTCTAAATAGCAATTCATTTTTTTTTATTCAGTTCCCTTTTAATCCAGACAGTTGCAAATTTAATCAAACTAAATGCATCAATCATAATATAGTGTGGCTATGAATCCATTAGAAGAATGACATAATTTTAACTATCTTGCCATGCATGTCTGTATATTCAGTCTCTTACAGTTATTTATTTAAGTTCTATTGGCTGCCAAGAAAATATTATTTGTTTTAACTGAAGAAATCTTATTGCTTTCATGGCAATATAAACCTATGGATCCTTTACAAAGATACAGCTATTATTATTGGGAAAGTCAGAAATATTTTTTTTACTAAATTTATTTAATCAAAATCCTCAACATAATTACTTACAATTAAACACATTGAGTTTCCCTTGCATTTTAGTAAAATTGACTTCTTAGTGCAGCCTTTGAATCTCATTGTGTTGCTTAGAGATAATTATTTCAGAAACTCATCATTATTATCAGCTCTGAATTATTCCATTTGCATGATATATTTGTTGCCTTATTGTGAATGCTCTGACAGGCATTCTCTGTAATCAGAGAAAGCAAAAAAATGGTAGGACTTTCTAATCTGGGAGAAAAGCTTATCCACTGCCTAGTTGCTAAGAATGGGCCAACAACCAATCTTGGAATGAGGAACAAACAACGCTGCTTCTCATTTATCTCCTACCCATTGCAAATGCAACTTTTGGGGACATTTCCCCACAAATAAATGCAACTTTTGGGTATATTTCCACCCCTTGCCATAATTTAAAGATTTTTTTCCTTGTTTATGGTCATATTGAGTGCTTCTATTTAGTGTTCTTCATCAAGAAACATTTTTTCAGGTTTGACAAAGGGTGAACGCCTACCTGTAGAGATAATTTCATCTTCATCATAAAAATCATTATCATCATCATCTAGATTGGGGGTTTCATACTCACGTCATCATGGTGGAAACATGTGATGTATTGTAACATTTTTCCCCTTCACTAAACTGGGCATGGGCATGGCCAGCACATGGCACATCCGTCCATGAGCCCTGGTCTAGATGGAGCATGGCTACCCCACTCCAAAAGAGCAATAGTTTCTTAAGAAAGGGGATCCTCTTTCAAGACCAAAGGATCAATTCCCTCTCTCCAATGGGATAATTCAACCAATACATGGACACCCCTTCTAGTCACCTGGCATACCTTGACAATTCAGAAGAGTCAAGTTCTAACAAGTAGACTGTAAGATTGTATGCAGTCAATCCCTGAATCCCAGTGAAATAGGAGCTATTGCCTAAGGTAAGTAAGCAGTAGTTAATCACCGCTCTAATGTTCTCTTCTCCTCAGACAAAACGAGAAAGTTAATCTGTGTGGTAGCAACAGAAAACTCTGCTTAATCCCAACTTTTTAGAAATTTTTCTTTCCCACTTCCGTTTTATCAAAGATTCATATATCATGGTCATCTATACGTCAATGTTTAATGATAATTAGACAAACTTCCTTGAAGGTTTTAGAAACCAGTTTCCCTCAGCCATTTTTCTCATTCACTGATTTGGACCAACTGTAAACTGAGAACTGGAGAACCTCATGAGAA